>NC_050579.1:142204598-142517098 GCF_011100635.1 Trichosurus vulpecula | reverse complement strand
GGGTTTCCAGAACATACATATATGTACGCATATATGTAATAACACAGTACCGTTGTATAAAGTGTAATTTTACTTTGGTTCTTAAAATAATTTAGGTGTGTTGCAGCTGGAGAGAAATGTGGGAGGGAGTGTGCGCACTGACAGCATCTTCAAAATTAGAGCTTTGCCTCTCCTGCTTCCTATCTGTTTTCTTCATGTTGTTCTTTCATATGGAAATCTTGATTGCTTTATAATAGCCTGTACCTAGTTAGCTTCTTAATTAGGCGCGTTGTTAAGGTATTGCTAACCCTGATCCGGTGACTTGCACGTGGTCTCTCCGTGAAATTGTCTCTTTTTCTAAAAACTGGATGGAAAGACCCCAGACGGATACATGAAATGTGGAAATTTAAAAAAAAAAAATAACTGAATAAGGTTACTCTGTGTTTCCAACTCCTTTGAGAACTCTCCTATTGAGGGAAGGTTTGAAGAGAAAGCCTCCTGTGCTTTCCGACCACGTTGGCAATTTGCGGGAACCGAGGTCCTTTCAGTGGCTGGTGGGTGTTTGCTGATTATTTCAACAACTGGAAGGACCGTCTCCTTCTTGTGCCAATCAGTAGTATCCATAAGTTGTCTCCAGAGCTGGGAGAAAGAATAGGAAAAGAGTGATTGTTAACTAGCAAAGACGCCTTTTCTTAAACCTGAAGCAGATTCCAGGAAGCTAGAGGGGTTTCCCCACCGTTATTGTTGCCGGAGTTCTTGCCAGTAATCGAAGATTCAGGCAATGTTGTCAAAGGGGGTTCAATTAAAAATATATTCTTTTATTGACATAACACATATTCTGTTATTCAGGAATACAAAAATGCAAGTCTGTGCTCAGTGAGGACTTTCTCTTTTCTGCTTTAATCCCCAATCTAAAGCAATTAGTTCAATTCCTTAAAGTAGGTCCTGCTATATGTAGTAAAAAGGCTGAAAACCAAACAAAAAATGTATTTTCTTCAGGCAGCTTCTATGTTTGAAAGGGGGACATTAAACACAAAGCGTTTGAGAGAGAACGAAAAGGAAACCTCTTGTGAGTAGTGACTTGCGTCTCAAACTTGTGTGTGTGGCGGGGATCAGATCAGAGACAACATGAGTTCTGCCATCTTAACATCTGGACTACTTAATGTACCACAGAACTCCATAAGATTTGGATTTTGAAATGTTTACGGAATTGTTCCCCTCAGAGTATTCCACTAGTAAAAATGTGCCTGCTGACCCAGGTCTACTCCAAAAAAATGGGTGGTAGGTATGCAGAGGACAAAGTTTGAAATACTGGTAGAGAAGAAAACAATAGATTTGATTAATCTTGTCACTGTCTGTCCTAATAGGCATATGCAGAGTCCTTTCTTCTCTCAAACCTGCAGGACATAGAGATACCCTTATAGCTTCAGAAATCTGTACAGTTTAGGTATTACGATAAAACATGCCTAAATAGCTTTTATCTTGAAGGAACTTTAAAGTTTTTTTAGGGCTTCTATGAACATCTCTGAGACTGAGGTGAGTGGGAGACCTTGCCTTAATTTTTAAGTGAAGAAACTGAAGTATTACTGAGAGAAGGAGAAAATGTGCTCTGCTCAAGTCCAACCCAACCCTATCCTGGGATGATTAGATTGTAATACCTCTGTGGTTATTTAATTAAATATTGACTGATTTCATATTTGCCCAGCCTTGCACCAGTTGAATTTTACAACCTTATCTTGCTAGAATTGTCTCTCTCCCACCACATACCTCTGTTGTATCTATAAGTACACATATATGCATATTTCTTTGTTTCAATCCCAGTTGGTTGGGGGTGAGGGTGAGTGATAGTAGGAGACATTTATCTGTACCTTAGAAATTTTCATATCAAACAATTCTAGTTTGGGAATGGATTTCATCTATTTTGAACCAAGTTTTTAATGGTAGAAAAGATAAATATTGGTTTATAAAACATTTGAGTTGACCTAATTTGTGATTGTTTTTAATGCTTGAGATTGTTGAGGCAAAACTCATATGTAATGGAGCATTCCCCCATCCCCCCAAACCACCTTTCATTTAGACACTCCCTGAAAAAGACAACAAAGACTACAGGATGAATTGAGCTAGAATATATTAAAGATCATAGACTAAGAACTAGGAGGGATCTCAGAGTTCACTTACTCCAACTGCTTCATTTTATAGCTGAAAAAACTGGAAGGGAGGTGAAGGTTAAGTGACATGCCACAGAGAGCGTAAATGGCAAAGTCAGGATTTGAACTGGGTCCTTCCACTACTCTTTCCGATAGGATACTCTTAGAAGCTAAAAAGAAATTCCTTAGGTTATCCTGAAGGGACGATTCTTTTCTTTGATCAGTCAACTTTTTAAGCTTGTCATGGCACATAATAGGCACTGTACCAGGTGCTGGGAATACAAAAACAAAATGAAAAAAAAAAACTTGCTAGAATCTTACAGACACACACACACACACACACACACACACACAGATTATAACTATGTACATATATATATAGACACACGGTAAGACAGAGATGGAGAGAGAGAATAGGAGACAGAGAGTGATAAAGAGACAGAGTTGTGAGAGAGAGAAGAGCAAGAGAGACAAAGACAGAGAATGTATAAATTCTTAGGGGGAAATATCTAAAACATGTTACTAAGGACAGTATATACACACCTATATATGTTATGCCTTATGAAATAGCAATGCACTGATTATTCAAGTATGTTATGTTGCCAAATGTGGAGCAATTTTACTTCCTAATTGTGAATATAACTGCCTTTTGCTTTTTCGAAGAGGGTGGAAGGGATGGGGAACAAAATGTAATGAAAGTGCTTTTGTTATACTTTCAATACTACTTTAAAATGTTTCAGGTTTTCCTGAAACCTTCTGAAGTTTATTGACAAAGTAACCCCTATCCCCTCATTTCTTCACTTTTCACAGCTGCTTTTCCTCAGATGTTGGGCATCCTTGGGGAAACCCAGGATTCAAAGGGATTGGAGATTTTCTCCAATCATCCCAGAGGGTCTGTTCTCTCTTCTTGGCTTTTTGAGTTGTTTGGTTGTTTAAATCTGCTTTAAATTCTGGCACAGACATATAGGAATGTGGAGAAGGACCAGAGCTCTTGGCACATTTCATTCCATTGACTAGTTGTAGACCACTGCTATAACATAAAGGTGCTTTATGGGTAATGTGTTTCTTAGCCTGTGAGGGGGTTGGTAGGAAGGAAAGCAAATTTATGTATCTATGTGACCTCCCTCTTCCTTTTTTCTTTCTTCTCTATCTTTTGTAGTCCTTTTCAAGGTTCCATCTGAGCATTAATGCCCATACTTACACACACACACACACACACACACACACACACTCCCACACACACACATGAACACACATACAAACCCACACCCATTACTGTTACCAAGTGGAGACAAAAGTTGTCTGCTCATGTATTCAATTAATAGCCATACATCCCAACTCAATGGTGAATCACTGTGTCAAAAGTCACCTCAAACTCTCCTTTTTCCAATAGATTTGTGATTATATTCTGAATGAATTCTATCATTTCAGGAATTCTTTACTTTGCCTCTATAGGATAGGTTGTGCTTGTCTTTTGTCTTAAAGGAGAGACAGCGTACAGATACTAGTGCAGGTATTCCATGATAATTCGTTTACAGAAAACATTGTCTCACGTTTTCTTCTTTTGTATACCTCTATTCAAGAAATCCCTAATATAACAAGATTATAAAGGTATCAAAGAAGTATCTTTAAAAAAGAAAAGAAAAAAATAAGTCTACCATAAGAAAAACTTTTCTGGTTCAGAGATTCTTAACCATTTTTGTGTCTTGAACCCCTTGGCAATCTTGTGAAGCCTATGGACCCTTTCTCAGAATAATATTTTTAAGTGCATAAAATGAAATTCATAGGGATTTACAAATTAAGTCTACTATATGGTTAGCAAAATATATTTTTTAAAAGGTTAAGGATCCTAAGTTAAGGACTCTTGCTGAAGTCATATTTTTTTTAAAAAATGTTAATTCTTATTTCTCTTTTCCTAAGGAACTGACAGCAAAGTTAGAAAAGAAATATTTAGAAGGTCTATTCTAAAGAAAGAAGAAAATAGATTGCACCTAATTGGTACATTCATGGGAGTACTATGGGTGTGTCAAGATGTCAAAACAAAGAGTCAATTCAGCATGGAAAACATCAGTCAAATTAGTGAGAAGCTTGGTATGAACTAGTCTAGAACTAGTTGGGATTCAAAAGATCACTTAGACATAAATTTTCATTTTACAGATGAGGAAACTAAGGCCTATAAAGATTAAATGACTGCCATGAAGTGTGCTCGGGTCACATAGCTAGTTAGTGACAGAGCTGGGCCTTGAATCTGGGTCTTCTGATCTACACTCGGATGCCCCTTTCAATATGTTTTGTAGACAAAACAATTGAATGTTTCAGGTTTTTTTTTTCTCCTGGCTTCATTTTTAAGGAGAAAAACCACTGTTGCCCCCAACTCCTCCTTTTCCCCCCTAGTTTTGCCCTTTTAGTCATCAGATCAAATAAGAAAACGACTCTGAAGCCACCAGTTTATGTGACTATCACCAAAGGTGCTTTGCTGTACCCTTTCCAAAAGGACACAGCAAAATGCTTGCTGGGAGCATGGGACAGTAGACAGTGCATTAGAAGGATAATGACTACTTGTGTACAACACCATCTAGGTCCTGAATTTACCCTATGAGTTTTCTTGCTCCTGTTACTATTTCCATTCTCCAACAGTATAACGTTAATGGGCAGTATGTAGGTATACCCTCTATGTTTGTGTCAAGGTAGGCAGTGATTCTTACCTATTTCCCCCCTCCCTCATCGCCACTTCCCACTTCCCAGGGCCATCTAGTGAAGCTTTTGTGGAGGTCAGCACCTCCATTGAAGAAGTGCCAGGGGAATAACTAACTCCAGTTTCTAATAAGAGGTTTTTAAGGCAATTCAGCTGTTAAGAGTAAAATGCCATCCACCAAATTTGAGACACCTGCAGAAATAAAAGTCTATTTTTTTTAACCAAAGATATAAGTGGGTTAACCAGGATATCAGGAAATGAAAACTCTAATTGGGACAGGATTCTGGGAAAGAGAAAGAGACTTACTGAAATGTCACAAAGTAAGTAGCAGAGCTGAAATTGGAACCCAGGTCCTCTGATTCCAAATCCAAGGCTTTCTGCTAAAGCAAGCCGCTTTCACATATAAGTTTAAATAACTGCACATCATTTTAAAGGTTGCATAGGCAACTGTAATCAAATTTCAAAACTGTGAGTACACACACAATAAAAAGATGAAAAAAATTAGATGAATTTGCAAATATGATACAAGACGTGACAGACTTGGAGCATTACTTCTGATTATATTAATGCTCCAGATCTGGAGTTAAAGACAACATACCTATAGCATGAACAATAACATTGCTTCTTAATTGTCTTTCCAACCTGTAATAACATTACTGTCAAACTTAATTGGATTTCAAAATAGCAGTTTTTTATTAGGTACTTCGATTCAATTCATAGGATCATAGATTTGGAGATAAGGGGCACTTGAGATGTCATCTAATCAAAAGCCCTCCCTTTTCAGATGAGAAAAGCAAGGCCCAGAGATAATAGCTCATACAAAGGCATACAGTAGAGCTAGGATTTGAGCCTAGGTTTTCTCATGCCGAATCTAGCAGACTTTGAACTTTACTATGCTGTTCCTCCTACATTCAGGTCAATAAGGCAGTGATGGTCCTAGCCTCAAGAAATTGACTTTCTACTAGGGATATGAAGATGTATACATATCAAAATAAAGTAGGTAGTGATTGGGAATGGGAAGGAGAAGCTCAGGTGTGTGTGTGGGTGTATCAGTACCTTGGGAATGCACGGACACACACACACACACACACACACACACACATCCATATCCATTGTTTTTCAAGAATCTCAGGCTCCCTCCTCTCTTTCCCTTATTCCCAGTTTGCTGAGGGGTCTTAACCCCTCAGCTACACAGAGGAGGGAGCCTGAGATTCTTCATAAACAAATAACGGGACAACATAATCTCAAATGCAAAGCCTGCTTATCAGACTTTATATTATAAAAATCCCTTCTAACGAAATAGGTTCCAGTGTACTTGGAGATCACTATGCTATGTGGTTGAGTACCTAAGTTCAGAGCCATTTCTATTTGATTGATACCTATTGACGATCAAACACCAGATCCCAAGGAGGATATTGTTATTGTTTTAGTTGTTGTTGTTCAGTCTTATTAGTCATCTCCAACTCTCTGTGAGCCCATTTGGGCTTTTCTTGGCAGAGATACTGGAGTGGTTTGCCATTTCCTTCTCCAGCTCATTTTACAGATGAGGAAACTGAGGCAAACAGGGTTAAGTG
The DNA here is from genome assembly GCF_011100635.1 of Trichosurus vulpecula. NCBI lineage: Eukaryota > Metazoa > Chordata > Mammalia > Diprotodontia > Phalangeridae > Trichosurus > Trichosurus vulpecula. The sequence continues at coordinate 142,510,703 of NC_050579.1, read as the reverse complement.
ACTTGCCCAAGGTCACACAGCTAGTAAATGTCTGAGCCCAGATTTTAACTCAGGAAGATGACTCTTCCTAACTACAGGTCTAGCACTCTCTTTACCATGTCACCTAGCTACCCCTCATTTTCTCATATAACTCAGTTAATAGTTAATGTGTGTGTGTATAGAGTTATAAAAGAAAATATTGGAGTTATTTGCTAAATGTATTTTAAGTGCATAGACATAGCCTTTTACGAACAGTTTGATTTGGGATCAGGGAATTATGACATTAAAAGAAGAGTTTTGGTGGTATGATTTTTAGTTCTTTTACAACAAATGTCCAATAAGCCCTTTGTGTTTAGGTTCTTTTCCAAAGAGTGCAGATGATCCTCCCTTGCTTTTCCTGATAAACCCATTCTGCAGTCTAAGAATCTAACTTCAGAAACTTTTCTTCCTGTTTTACCACATTCAATTGTTAACTGTTTCAAATAATAAAAAGGCTAAGAAGTTAGACTTAGAAGAGGCCTTAAAAAGTAATAGGTTTGTTTTCCTTGAAATTTTATTATGTCCCATCACATCCCCTGCCCCCTACCCCCCAACTTGACCCAGAGAGGTGAAAATGACTTAAGATCATAGACTTAGAATTAGAAAGGACCTCAGAGACTATCTAGTCCACCTTCCCCTCCATATATACATCTTATTGCTTTACAGCTGAGAAAACTGAGATGCAGAGAGGTGAAGTGTCACCAGTGTAGTGTACCCAGTGTTACACAGAGTTCGAACCCAAATCCTCTGACTCCAGAGCCCAATCGCTTTTCACTGTACCACCCTGTAAGGGTTACATAACCAATTAGTGACTGAGTAGTGACATCAGAAGGCTCAAATTCTGACATTGCCATTGGCTCTGCCTGAGGTTATTGGCTCAAAAATACAAGTCCAGAAGCATGATTTATCCTTTAGGCTGGTCTTTGGCAAAGAAGTAGGCAAAATAAATTCAGGTTCAAGCTTTGTTTTCAAGATGTTTGTATTCTTAATAAAACCACTTAGAATTCTTGTGACTTGGCAGAGGAAGAGAGGGGCTCATATAGAAGGGGAAAGTGGAACACCTGAAAGAAAGAGCTTCACTATCAAAATATGGAGAGTATAGCTGCTTTGGGAAGAAAGAGCTTCATTTTCAAAATACAGAGTATAGCTCCTTTGAGAACCCTGTTCTCTTTTCCTGCAAACCCCTACCCCTCGACCCCTTTTGGACCTTTCCCTACTCTTTACAAGGATCCTGAATATGCTCAGTGAAAAACCATTGGAATAATAGTTTGCCTACTTTGGGATTTGTTTCTGTCTTTAAGGGGCCACAGAAAGTACAGCTTTAGCCTTGAGGCTTTTGGTGTCTGTATTTTTTTATAGGGTACCATTTATGACTGGGAAAGGTAACCTAACGAATGTGTACCAAAATAATTCATTTAGCTCTAGCAACTGAATATTTGGCTCCTACAAAGAGTTTGCTTACACGAGTTAATTCCAGCATCCACTCAACAAATATAGCCCTGGTTTAGGAGCTAGAAAGCAAAAGATCACATTCCCATCTCTGCTACCGACTTCCTGTATAATTAAGTCAGTCATCCTCTCTGTGCTTTGGTCACTCTATGTAAAATGAAGATTCTATCTGTCACTTACTGGTGACTTAATGAGATGGTCCATAAATGGATTTAATATATAATAATATTAGGGTTTAAATTTTTTTCAGCAAAGACTTAGAGCAAGGAAGGTGCCATCAGGTGGACAAACTTTTAACATGACTAATCTATACAGTCAGGGAAAAGTGAATGATGATAGAAGGATGCAGCATTTAGGAGTTACCTTTTGCTGATTTTATTACCTTTACTGGTGAGTCACATGGATTAACATCCATTGCCTTCAAATTTTCTGATGGTCTCTTAGATAGTGATAATGATGGGTGTGTGCATATTGCAGGAAACTAGATGACCAGCCTGATACATAAGATCTCACTACTAAATTATATTATTCCTCTAATGAGTGTGCATAACTCATTAAATTCAAGTAGAAGTTATTTGGGTGCAAAACCATTATTTTGTACATTTTGTTTGTTTGCTGATACAACCTTAAGGAAATGCTAGCCAGAGAATTACCCAAACATTGAATTCATTTCCCCTGGCACTCTTGGGACTTTTGTAGAGTGTCAGAACTAAATTGAAAGGAGCATTTAAAATGTGACACTATGTGTGTTCTTCCATACTTGACTAATGTGAACAAATGATTCCATGTGATCCACAATTATTTAAAAGCCCCTCTAGAGTTTTCATTTGATGTAATCTCTGTAGCTACTTGCCATAAGCATATTTGAAAACTTATTAAACTTTGAATAATGATATAAAACACTGGCTAGCTAAAGTTATTACTCATAAACTTCCTAATCATGTGTAAAATGTCTTAAATTCTTTTTTCATTGAATGATTATGGTGTGATATATGGAAGCATTTGGTAATCATTCAAAGTTTACAAATATACCTCATTGGATGTTTTCCTGAAATTTTGAAGTCAATCATCCAAGACTGCTGTTTTTCTGAGCAAAAGCAGATGGTACTGACAAAAAATTGCAAATCTTTGGGAATAGAATTAGGGCCAATTTACACATCATCACATAGAAACTCACTGCTGTCTACTGACATAGGTCCAAAAAGCCTTTTCTGTTCGTATGAACCTAGTCGTTTGTATTTCTTAATTTATTACCTAATACTTTTTCTTCAATAGACATGTTTTTTCCCTCTACAACATCTGTCCATCAAGACTAAGGTCCTCCTCCTCGACTTCCTTCTCCCCTTGGCTCCTTAATCTTCTATGTCTTTCATCACAACCTTCTGGACCTTCTTCTTTTCCCAAATTATCCACTGTCCTCTTTGTTTGCCTGCAACTTTCAGTGCTGTCTTAAATCCATTTCACTGTCCACATTTCCTCTCCTTTCAGAATCAAACAGACCTAAATGTGCTCATGGAACTAAAAGAATTAAAGTACCCTCTTATATCTGGAGAGCTTTGACCCATTCTCTCTCATTCCAGTTTCTTTTTTTTGGTGATAGCCTGTGGGCTTTTTTAGTACAGACTGCCTTTTGAAGAACTGAATGTAAATGGCAAGTGGAAGATCTATCATAGCTACACACAGCAGCTTCCTTGTTCTAGCCTCTTCCTGTTCTATCCAGGAAACCTCAAGACAAATGCCTATTGTGGGTCGCATGGCATATGTGTCCATGAGGTACAGCTTTTGTGTCCCTGAAGAGGGTAAGGAGGAATGGCATTTGCCACTCTAGCCATGGCAGACCAATGGATATCACTACATGAAGAGATGGGGCAAAAAGAATTGTTTATTGTTCACTTATAAATGGAAACATATGTTTTATGTATGTTTAATCAAAATTCTTATGATTTTGAATAAATGTCTAAGTCATTTAATCCCATCTTTAGTTTAGCAGTTTTCCCATAATATATATTTAGAATTTAAAGGGAAGTTAAAGGTCATATAGTTGAATCCACTAATTTTATGCACAAGGAAAGAGAAGTTAAGTGATTTATCCAAGGTAATACAAATATTAAATAGATTTGAATTTTGATTTAATCTCATTCTTTTTGCCCAGTAGATTTCTCACTGCTCTTAGCCTCTATCAAACTAAAGATAACTTCTTTGAGGATAGTTGACTTTTTTTAATGTGTGTCCTCAATATATAGCACATACGAGGAACTTAATCTTTACTGATTTTAAATATTAATACATTAGTAAGAACCTGGAATTATATTTTGATTTAAAAAATATTAGCAGTTTTTCTTTTACAACTTCACCATCCTCTCCCAAATCCTTCATTTATTCCCTTCTATTGTTAATTTGACTATATGCTGTACTCCAGTCTCTGACCTATCATATTGTCCTTCCTTCCTTATATTTGCCAAAATAGTATTTTTTTTACTAGATCTGAAACAATTACTTCCTCATTATCTACCAAATTTTAATCCTCATCTTGTCCACATGGCTCTCTCTTTTAGGTTGACAGTAAGTGATAGAAATAGCAAAGGACTGGATAGCCAGAAGTTACTCTTTTGCATTGACTTGCTTAAAAACAGCTGTAAGAATAATCCTGCTCCTGTATGCCAACTATGCAGGGCTAGACGGTATTCTTCTAGTTCCCACCTCCTTTTCCTCAGTTTTACCTCAGTTCTTGCTGTCTCTGGCTAATAGCTATTTGTCTGGCAAGGCTGTTGGTGTTTTGGCCTTCTGGAGTCTGATTCAGAGGATCATAGATCATAGATTTAGAACTGGGAGAAGCCTCAGATGTGATCCAGCAAAATCTTCTCATTTTAGAAATGAGAAGCCATAACTCAGAAAAGTTAAAATATTTTGCCAGTGGTCACATAACTAATTAGCTTCAAGTCTTTACTAGGTCTGATCATCTGCCCGCATATTGGTTCCACTTGCCCTCAGTCCCTGGTGAAGAGAATCTAAGAGGTGAGGCAGGAACCTTTACTATACATTGTCCTCCTCTTCACCTCTCAGTTCAGCCTGTCATCATGTGGCCTTTTACCTCCTTCTCCTCACCCTAGACTTGATGGCAGTGGATCAGGAGTGGTTCTTCCTTTATTTTTCTTGGCTCTCAAGTAAGAAAGCTACTCCTTCTTTAGGCTTTAAAGCTATCTCCTCCTTGATCTTCAGGCCTTCAGTATCTTCATCTTCCTCCTTCTGGAGAGTTCACTAAATGTGTTACTAGTCCTTGGCATTCAGTCTCCCTCCCTACATCCACTCTTGCCTCTTGCTCTACTTAAAGCATAGTCATGATGTAACCTCTCGTTCTGCCTTTGGTGATTTTTGACTCTTCCTCCAGTGCCCTAGACTGGTATCAGGCTCTGGGACTATAGGACCCCAAGATCAAGTCTACCATGGCTCCTTCATTGAGTTGAGATTTCCCACTGCTATTCTCAGCATGAAGTTTCTTCCCAAACTGATGATGTTCTTCATCTGACCTTTTATTTTTATTGGAATGTTTCTACTCACTCATAGTCTAAAGTAAGAGGACCAACTCTCTCTCATTAGTGCTAGCCAATGAACACTGACAATGTATTTTCTTACCTTCAATTAATGTCTCAACCCCTTTTCTGCACTCAGTAGCTGAATGTGAGTCACTTGTTCCCCTCTTTGGGGGAATGGTTGCTAACATTCAAGGTTAGAAGGAGGGGAAAAAACATTCAATGGATAGGACATATTAACAGACCATACTCCTGTTGTTCCCACCCCTAAAGGCAGGGCTGGCACAACAGATGGTGGTGTATTTTATATGTGAGCTGTCTAGAAGAATGTTACGAATCACATCTGTCACAATAAGTGTGCTTAAAAATGTTAATTACCCAGAAAGAGAGAGAAAAGGCTGAATCTGGTGTTTTTGTGGGAAAGTGACTCTAAAGTTAATCCTTTTACTTACTACTTCCACTTAAATGCTCGGATCACATCTTTTTTCCATTTAGTAAAACATGGTGTACAAGAAGTATATTCTTTTATAGCGGTTATACACAAATGTGTCAAACTGGAACGTTTCATTGGATTTTTCTTCCTTTCTGGTCAAAGAGAAGCCATCTGTGCCACATTATTGACACTACTTAGCCAATAAAAGTGAAATAGGCATTAGAATCCCTGGGTATATAATTCACAATGTGCTTGGAGTTCACTGGTAAGGCCATAGTGATATATATATTTTTACACACACACACAAACCTGTGTATGTGTGTGTATGTGTGTAATCTGTGCCTATAAGCAAAATATACTTTGATAAAAGTAGCCTGGCAATATGGGAGAAATATACTTTATTTGGGATCAAGGCATCTAAATTTGAATCCAAGCTCTGCTACTTATCTGAATGACATTAGCCAAGTACAAGTTTGTACCTCACTTCCTTCACCTGTTAAGTGAGAGCTACTGCTCTTTAAGTCCTATGATCCTATACATTGAGACTTTCAGTCAAGAAATATTTGCCTCTATGCCAGCTTTGTACTTAATCCCTCATAAATCATAACAAATAAACACTACCTTCATTTATTAAATAGATAAGATAGATACAGCACATTTTTTAAAGTCACCTGGCAAATGGTAAAACTGGTGATATATCTTAGTCCGAAAGTATCCTATAGATTAAAAAATAGTTACAAACAATATTTGTTGTTGTTGTCATACAGTCGTTCCTGTCATGCCTGGCTTTTCATGACCCCATTTGGGTTTGTCTTGGCAAAGATGCAAGAGTGATTTGCCCTTTCCTTTTCCAGGTCATTTTACAGATGAAGAAACTGAGGTAAATGGGGTTAAGTGACTTGCCCAGGGTCGCACAGCTAGTAAGTATCTGAAGCCAGATTTGAACACTGGTCTTCCTGACTCTAGTCCCAGTACTCTATCCATTGCGCCACCAAGCAGCCATAAACAATATTAAATATCTGTTATTTAAGGTGGTGCAATTGATAGAATGCTGAACCTGGAGTTAGGCAGATCTGAGTTCAAATGTAACCTCAAGATACTAGCTGTGTGACCCTGGGCAAGTCATTTAACCTTCTTCTGTTCCAGTTTCCTCATCTGTAAAATGGGCATAAAAATAGCACCTACTTCTCAGGGTTGTGATAAGGATAAAATGAGATACTTAAGTGCCAAGCACTTTGCAAACTTTAAAACATCTTTTAAGTGCTAGCTATTGTTATTATTTTTTAAATACTTTAATTTCAATAAATAGTCATCTTTTAAGTGCTAGCTATTGTTATTATTTTTTAAATACTTTAATTTCAATGAATAAATTGTTATAGTTTTTTTTTTTTTCAGAGAGGCAGAATGACATAGTGGATAGTTTTCCCTTAGACTCAGGAAGTCCTGAGTTTAATACCTGCCTCTGACACCTACTCATTGTATGGCTATGATTAAGTCACTTAAACTCCAAGTGTCTCAGCTGACAAAGAGCATAAGTTAAGGTACCTTTATCAGAGGAGAGCTTTCATGCTTTACCTGACTTTAGTAAAACCAATTTCTTCTTTTAAAAATTTCATGTAAGAATATTTTGTACTTTGGGGAGGAAGAAGAGTATGAAGATTTGAAATGAATTTTTCAATCGTTTCCACGATCCTTGATTATATTTAATTTTTTTCTGTCTATAAACAATATAATTCAGTTAGAGTAACTTAACAAATATGATTAATTTTTTGTTTTGTTCTTTTTTGTTTTTTAGACAGCATCCAGATAACATGGGGGATTGGAGTGCCTTAGGCAAACTCCTCGACAAAGTTCAAGCCTATTCTACTGCTGGAGGGAAGGTGTGGCTCTCTGTTCTCTTCATTTTTCGAATCTTGCTATTAGGAACTGCAGTTGAGTCAGCCTGGGGTGATGAACAGTCCGCTTTTCGATGCAATACTCAGCAACCAGGTTGTGAAAATGTATGTTATGACAAGTCCTTTCCAATCTCTCATGTGCGTTTTTGGGTCCTGCAAATTATTTTTGTGTCTGTGCCAACTCTCTTGTATCTGGCTCATGTGTTCTATGTGATGCGTAAAGAAGAAAAACTGAACAAGAAAGAGGAAGAGCTAAAAGTGGCTCAAACTGATGGTGCCAATGTGGACATGCACTTGAAACAAATTGAAATAAAGAAATTCAAATATGGAATTGAAGAACATGGCAAAGTGAAAATGCGTGGAGGGTTGCTCCGTACCTACATTATCAGCATCCTTTTTAAGTCTGTCTTTGAGGTGGCCTTCCTGCTGATTCAGTGGTACATCTATGGTTTTAGCTTGAATGCAGTCTATACTTGCAAGAGGGATCCCTGCCCTCATCAAGTGGATTGCTTCCTCTCCCGTCCCACAGAGAAAACCATCTTCATTATCTTCATGTTGGTTGTGTCTTTGGTATCCCTTGCCTTAAATATCATCGAGCTGTTCTATGTGTTCTTTAAGGGTGTCAAAGATCGCGTGAAGGGAAAAAGTGATCCTTACCATGCTACAACTGGCCCACTAAGTCCCAACAAAGAGTGTGGATCTCCCAAGTATGCCTATTTCAATGGTTGTTCTTCCCCAACTGCTCCCTTGTCACCCATGTCTCCTCCAGGGTACAAGCTTGTTACTGGAGATCGCAATAATTCTTCTTGCCGTAACTACAATAAGCAAGCCAGCGAGCAAAACTGGGCCAACTATAGTGCCGAGCAGAATAGAATGGGACAGGCTGGAAGCACCATCTCCAATTCGCATGCCCAGCCTTTTGATTTTCCAGATGATAACCAGAATTCCAAAAAACTAGCAGCGGGCCATGAGCTACAACCACTTGCCATTGTGGACCAAAGGCCTTCCAGTAGAGCCAGCAGCAGGGCCAGCAGCCGACCTCGGCCTGATGACCTGGAGATCTAACTCTCTATAACAACAGTATTGGATCAGTAGTGAAAAATGGTGCATTGGGATGCTCATCCTAGGTGTTAATTTTGTTCCCGTGGAGGTGGTACTTAACAGCCTCAGGCAGGAGGCTTGACAAACACAAAGACTTTAAAATACTTGGGTTCTTTTTGGGAAAATGGGAGGGAGGATGAGAGAGGCACACGGTATTTAAAGTAGTTGATTCAGAGAATTTAAACACTAAAAAAAAAAAAATGGGAAAAGATTAGTCAGTGCATAGGTAGGGTGTTTTGTGTTTTTTTTTTTCTCCCTAGAAAAGTTTTATATATGTGAGTGTGTTTGTAAAGTGTTGGTTGCAAAATGATTTTCTGTTTAACTAAGAAATCACTTTTGTCAGGATAAAATGCTGCCTGAAAACGATGTTATTTCTTTTGAACAAGTTAAAGACGCAGGATTGTCCTTTATTGTTTCCCTGTTCAGAACATTCCATTGTTAAAATTTGCACTTTGAAGGTAAGCTTCTTAGGTCTGATATTCTAGGTTTCAATGAATTTGAACCAGATAACGTATATCCTTTGAATCAACTAAAATTTCAGACAAGGCCCACCAAAAAGATCATTTTCCATATATACTTGCAGATCATTCAGCCAGGTAAAAGTTTTTCCATGTTGGACATACATTGGATTTTTTTTATATCCATTTTTCTTATCACTACCATCACATATAAATCCTCACTTTTCACATCCTTCTGTTCCTATAGACAATCTTAAAACAGTTTGGCTACCACTTGCAAATTTACGAGCTGGAGTGAGAGAGTCAAACCATGTTTAATTTTGGGAAAATCACGTGTGTCTCCGTGTGTGTGTACATGTATGTATGTGTGTGTGTTAGAGTGCATTTTGATATCCTGTATATTGATCGGTACAGGCATATACAGTGTGAAATCACAAGCACAGGCAGAAAAATAATGCACACACAGCATGCTCTGAATTGAACTTTTCTCATGGATTTTGTGGTGTGGGCCAATATGGTGTTTACATTATATAATTCCTGCTGTGCAAGAAAAGCACACTTTAGTCTTTTTTTAAATTCTAAAACACATTTTTTTCCATGTATCCTATTATGGATACTTGTTTTGTTAATTATTTTTTTTTTAACGTAGCAGTGACACTATTGAGGGCATGAATGATTTTCTTTTCCTGAAATGTAATCATTGATGCTTGAACAATAGAACCTTTAGTACTGTAAACAAGCTTTAGTCATTAATGTGAGAATCTTAGAAGAAATGCTTAGAGCTGGACTATTATGTGTGCCTACATGATTTTTGCAGTAACTGGTCTTTTTTGGTTTTGCCTTACTCCATGCATACAACTGAACAGGATTAGCTGTCATTGTGCATTCTTTTCTGAGGTTGACAGATCAGTCTCTGGGGGATTTCAGAAATTTTGACTTTGCACTTACATTTTGTTTGGAATTCAACAGGGGCCGGAAGAAATTTTGAAAAGTAAACAAGAAACTAATTTATTTGAAATATATGCCAGAGAAATCAACCAGTTTCTTCAAATGCATTGCTTTTTTCTTTTTTAGTTTATCACAGTCAAACAGGGGAAATACTTAGCATAGTTTTCATTTTGTTGCACAACATACATAAAACAGTTTTGTACAATCCAACAGACTAATCTGTTTGACATTCCATGTTAAACTACTGTCATGGTCAGCTTCATTGCATGTATGTAGATCTAGTCCATCAGATTCTATTTCCAGGAGTGTTCTTTAGTCAATAAAGTTTTAATTTAGTATAAAACTTGGCTTCATCATTTTTTTGGTGTGGTTCTTTTAATTTTTATTTATTTATTAATTTTTACTTTTTAGGGCCCCATGTCCACTGTATTGTTTCAAGTTGTACATAAAGATCATATTGCCATTCAAATGCTACTTTATATATTCAAATTCTAGGGCATACATAACCAAAACATATATTTTATTTAAACTAAAATTTAGTAAACTATCTTGGAACATGGAAAAGATTATTTGAGTTTAAAGGGATAGGGACTGCACCTGTGATTTGATGGTGCTGGGAATTCTTAGGGGAGAAAATTCTCTCTACCAATGCAGGATGGCACCTTTTCTGCAATTTATAATCCTAGAGAGCTGCTGGAGCACTAAGAGGTTTAACGTCCTGCCCTGGGTTCCACAGTCAGCATGCCAGAAGCAGCCCATAAACTCAAGTTTTTATGGTTCAGAGGCAAACTCTCCATCCACTATGCCATACTTTTCCTCCAGTTTAAAAAACAAAGGAACAGACTCAAACATTTTTAAAGGCTTTTAAAAATCACTATTAGATAGAAAAGTTATTTTTAAGATAATCATAATTAAAAAAAAGTCTTCATCATAGGTTGCAGAAGTAGATGGGACATAGAGACTAGATGCTCCAACCTCATTTTATAAATGGGAAATTGAGTTGCAGAGTGATTAGTCTTGCCCAAAGATCGTAAAGGTACAGTAAGGATTTGAACCTAGATTTTCTGACTCCAAATGCAGCACTCTTGAAACATGCTAAATGTTATTTTAGGTGACATTCAGTACTCGACCATTTTAGAAATTTATTCACTTTAGGCTTTGAAAACTGGTTTTGCTACTTTATAGATTAGAGAGTCTGAATGATAAGGATACAGGCCTGAATTTATAACAGGATTCTTCTACTTCAAATTCATGCTTTTATCAAGTTGGGAAATTTTATTGTCATTCATGATTATATTTTTAAAAAAATAAGCTCATATCATGAGACTAAAAAATCTGATCTTTTCCATCGTCTCACGGAAAAATAACATAATGGGATATATTTGTTTCACTCCATTTAGAATGACTAGAATCAATAATAAATTTTTCCAGACTAGCCTACTAGATCCCTTCTTTTTTTTAATGAGCTTGTGTTGTACATTGAGTACTTAAACTCTCACAATGCACAGTTTGAAGTCACGTGATGCCTTCATATCCTGAAATATGATTGCTTAAGCAGTGTGTCTAGCTAGGTTTACATGGCGATAAATCTGCCAAACTCCTAGATCTGGAAGATTATTTTATGAGGAAAAAATAGAAGCATCAATAATGAAACATATGAATTTGTCATACTAGAAAGTGGTATACTCCATTCCCATTCTGTGAAGTTTGAATTCAGCCAAATTTGAATTCAGCCTGCACTTGAGGACCAAGAGGGGCACATGTGGCCTTGAGTCTGCAGCTTCCCCACGCCTGGTATAAACCCAATGGTGTCAAACTCAAATAGCAATGGATCCTTGCAGGCCACGTAATGACTTCGAAACCACAAATTAAAATTATGTATGTCTTATTTTATTTTTATTTGTTTTTTAAACAGTTTCCAATTATGTGTTAGTTTGGTTAGGACCACAGTCAAGAGTTTTGCTGCCACTTGCCTCAGTGGGCTATGAGTTTCACAGTCTGGTATAGCCATTTTTAAAACATTTTTTGAACAGTCATTTTTGAGGCAGATAAAAGAATAAAATTTAAGATTCAAAGCCAGTTTAGTTGAATTGTTGATGTGTTGCTGTGTTTGTCCATCGTTCTTGAAGACCATGACATCAGGGAAATGATGACATGATTTGCAGTTGACTTTGAATGAGGGAAAACTGTGCAAGGTCACCAGCCTCACTTTCTCCTCCAGAGTCATCTGGGTCCAGTGGCCTGATATTCACCAGAATGACTGGAGATGGCCCAGGATGAATGTAGCTGAATAGAAATTAACACAAGAAACCAAATTAGAAAATCCATTTTAAACAAAATAATGTAATTGTAGATCACAGATCAATATTTGTAATACGTTTTTGAACTTAGTTACTAAGTACCTACCAAGAATTAATTACAAGTTAATTTTGATTTATATAAAATCATATTCCATGTGTCCATATCCACATGTAAGAATATAAAACAAAGTTTAAAAAATAAGATTAGAAAACATAGCTACAAAGTTTTATCAATTTGCCTAATGTCAAACAGATAAGCAAGTAGCACAGTCAGGATCTGGAACTAGGTCTTCTGAATTCAGATCTGATGTGTTGTCTATTATCCCTCAGCTTCCATGTTAGTATATCAACATGGCTCTGTCTATTTAGAATCACTGTGTTGAAAACAACTGATGTCTCCATCCTAAAAGATAAGCCGTTTAAATCAATGTAACACATTTAGTGGAATAAATCTTTACAAAGTATCTTTTCTGGAAGGCTATATCTACAGAATATAAAACAGTTGAGTGAATCCTTGTTGTGAAGACAAAACGGATTGATTCTGGAAAAGAAAGAGGATTTTCATCAGCGTGTGAGGGGAAGTAGGAGGTTATATTGTTTCTCAACCTGTTCATTGATGTCATAGTGTCATAGATCTAGAATTGGTAGGGATCTTCAAAATGATCTAGTCTAACTTGCTTATTTTAAAGATAAGCAAATTGGGACCTAGAAAGATCAAAAGATCTTTCCAACATCAACCAGGTAGCAAGAACCAGAGCCATATTTGATCCCAGTTCAACTCCATATCCTTCCTCCAAGTCTCCCCTTGGATAGTTATGTCCTGAGTTCCCCCATTTCCTTGTGCCAATTTTTGGGCCCAGGATGATTGGGAGTAGAGAGGTGGCTATTAAAGATATAAATATTGGTAACTATGAAAGAAAGTCCTCTGCTTTCATGGCTGGAATGTATGTATATAACCATGTAGAGTGTGGCTAGGGATGGAGATGTTCTAACAACCATACTGCTGAATGCCTGAGGTTGGTGGTGGCACGACCTCATTTTAAATGCTTAGGACAGAGTTAGGAAGAAACAAATGGAAGCAAGCTCTTCTGGTATGTCTGAACAAGTTAAAAATTGGGAAAAGCCAGTCTATTCTGGGCAGAATGATACCAATTCTTTAATCACCTTTACTTGCCTATTCACACTGGCTATGTTAAAAAAAAAACTGAAAGCCAATTTAGGCTCCATTTAATGGGTCCAAGTCTAAGGATTGTGAGACATTGGAAGAAGTTGTTCATTCATTTATTCATTCAACATAAGCTTAGGAGCACCTGTTATATCCAAAGTACTCTGCTAGGCACAATGAAAACTATTGAATTTTATGGACTTTTTCTTTTTTTACATTTAGAAAATAAGTGATTTTCTCAGATTTGTATAAGGTTTATGAGTTGCTCAATTTGTATTGATGTCCTCAGTGGATGATACTATGACTTTCCTTACTTCCCTTTGCCAAAAAATGTGCTAAAAATGAACTCCTGTATGAAAAGGAAATATCTTTTCAAAATTCTCCCAGTTATTGGATTTTAATTTCATATTTCTTGGCTTATGCATAAGTATTACAAAACCCTTCATCCAAATTCACATTTTTATGTAAGATGCCTACATTTTGTAGAGTAGTGGCTTTTGTATTGTTATTATACCACTTTTTAGAATTTGGCAGAAAGATATGACATTCAAAATTCTCTGAATTAGTCTGATTACATTAGACATTAGGAGAGCCAGTATAATTATATGATTCGGAGAGGTTATTCTCACCCTTCTAGATTGCTGTTGCTTCAAGTTCCTAGGCACATTTTTCTTTTCTAGGGCTGTGAAAACTCTATTGAATCTCCTTTAACTTGTTCATTATTGCTACTCTTTGTTCCTTGCCTTCCTCTCCTGATGGTTTCACACTTCAAATTCAACACACCAAGCCAGCAGCAGTACTTTGTATACAGAGGGAGAAAACTTAACAATAGTGTTGCTGACTTATTAAAGTTTATTATTATTATTAGCATTAAATAAACCTCTGAGATAATGAAGAACAAAGGTTATAGAAACATTATTTAAAATACTTCTGGCTCTTAAACTCAATTTCTACCTTTCCTTGATTGCTCAGAGCACAGCTAAGGCTTAGCATGTCAGAATTTGCAGCTAGCAACTTTCAGACATTTACCATGGGCATGGAATTAACCATAATCTAAGGAATACTAAAAGAAGTTTAGAAAAGAAAGACAGCTATGTGAAAGAAAAAGGTGGTTTTTAGAAGAATCTTATATTACTTTCTCAGTCTCAAATTGTTCAAGAACTTTGTGTCTTCGTGCTTAACTGTTGTTTCCAGTAATTATAGAATCAGAATCTTAGAGTGGAAAGGGACCAGAGAGGTCATCTAGTCCAACCAATCCAGTGCTTATTTAGATTGTTACCTAAAGAGTGGTTTAAATGCCCATACACTTTCCTGTTAAATACAAAAATGGTTCCAACCAGACACCTACCTTTTCCGTTAAAAGTCAGACTTGAAGTCCAAATGCTTATTTTGCTCCAGTGAACTCTCTGCCCCCCATGTAATGTGAAACTGAACAGAATTTTGTGCATTTCATGCAAGCATTTTAAACCACTCATTTTATTACTATTTGTTAGAATTAGAAGACCAAAAAGCTGTGAATTGACAGTGAGAATTTTACTCCTTTGCTGCTTGAGACCTGGAGTTCCCTGGCAGAAATGCAAGTGGCTATTTTGGTCACAAAGAAAATAGATAGAAAACTATAACTATTTTCATCAGCATAAAGGAACTCAGGACAGGGAAAGAACTCTTACATGAGTATTTGTCATTACTGACCAAGGAGGTTGCCTAAACTGGAAGCTGTTTGCTACACAGCCTCATCTAATCTAAACAAAGAGAAAAGACAACTTTACAATTTAAATTTATCTGAAGAGCTCTAAAGGATCTTAGAGTAAAACCGTGAGACCTTTCAGAAACCCAGTCTTGACCTTGAGTCACAGAGTATGTTGTGTACCTTTGAAGTTCTGGAAGTAGAAATGGCTAGGTTCAAACATGGAAGTAAAACCAAAAAAAAGCCCAGATAAATTGTAGTTAAACAAAACCCTCCCAATTTTTCTAGGAGGCCCACTTCAAAACACTTAAATTCTTTATCATATGAACCTAGATTCCATAGCTAATAGACAGAACAGGATAACTAGTTAAAAACAGTCTTTTTCTGATGGCTTTTTCCTGAATTTTGCTCAAGTACCAACCTCAGAATGGCTCTATGACTGGTTGGGTGTTGGGATTTGTTATTATTTTTTGGCTGGTTATTTTGAAAAATATTCCTGTGGAGTCACTTTCTGTTCATAAGTTCCAAAGTTCAATCTCCCTGAAGTAATTTTAAATCTAAATATAATCATAGCCAACATATTGCCATTTATAATTCAATGGAAGTAAAAATGGTGCCAGATATCATTAATCAGAGTATAATTGAAGTTCCTTCTTTCAACTTAGAGCTAGTAATTGTAAATTTGGTTTCTACTTTCTCCACCAATACTTTACTCTTCTCCTATGAACTTTCAATGAAATCTTTGGTTTAAGACTGAATACAAAAACCATTTCCACTCAAATTTTCTTCATCTCTTTTAGCTGAAGTTTTGTATCTTCTTTTTTACATCTTTAACCTCCATTGTGACCCAGGCATTGAATGATGAAAAACTTTTCTCTGATACTCCACTCTTTACATACACAGGGAAGAGTTTCATTTCATTCAAAATTCCTGTTGTTTCAAGTGATTCCCTGTGTAATATGCATTGGCATGTCACAGTCTTAGGACATCTTGTTCTCCTAAACGGCTTCTATAACAAACAAGTGGCATGTTAGACATTTTAAAGTTGACTTTGGATGGATCTAACAGATGTTTAACTATTGTAATTAAGAAGCGTCATTTGGACCTGTTAAAATTCATTTTATTTCTGTCTTTACTCTGGTTCTCACTTGTCTAGTGGATTTTTTTGAAGCACTTTATAATTAAAGATTATAGGAACTGAAAGTGATATTTATCTAAGATCCCAAGCTTGGCAGATGTAGTGAAGATTGTGCAACTTGGCATTTGCCCAAGCCTTTGGTCCACCTCACACCAGCTCAAACCCTGCCTACAAACTAGTGATTCTGCTTGGCATGGAGCCATACCTCATGAGTACTGAAAACTACTCTTGTGTCCATTATGTGAGCAAAGAAGAGAGTTAAGAGAACATTAAATATTACAAGTAATACTGTCAATCAGGGGAAATTTTAGTTAATATAGTAGCATAGGCCAGCATAATATAGTGGGTAAAGTGCTAGAGTTGGAGACAGGAGGAACTGGGGTCAAATCCCTCCTCAGATACTTCCTATGTGACCCTGGGCAAGTCACTACGTAATCTCTCCATGTCTCAACTTCCTCATCTGTAACAGGAAGGGGGTGGAAGTAATGACCTGTAAGGTCCCTTCCAGATCTAAATCTATGATGCTATGATCTTAAAAGGGCTAGCCTAATAAGAAACAAAATTAAGATGGAGAAAGGTTAAGACATTGGCTTTTAACTTTTGGCAATTAAAAAAAACCTTCTTAGCTATGTCAATACCTTGGACTTAGAATTAAACTAATAAAAATAACTCTTTAAAAGTTACATTTATGTAATGCCAATTTCTGATCTTTGGAATTCCTTGTAATAAGTCAGTCTAGCACATAGCTAGCCACGTAGTCAGTGGCTTTTTTTTGTTCCACACATATGACATTCCATTTCCATTTTTGTCCTAGCTGTCTCCCATATCTTGAATGAATGCACCTCCTAGAATCCCTTGTTTCCCTCAAAACACTGAACAAGTTCTACCTTTTACATGAGCCCTTTCAGATTTCTCTCCCCTTCCTGCTGGTGTCCCTCTGCTCAAAATATTTACCTTGTATTTATCTTGTGTATATTTTATACAAATTTGTTTATGCACCTGTTATCTCAGCTGAATAGAATGTGGGTTTATTGATGACAACTTTAATTTTTGCATTTGTTTCTCCTCAATGTCTAGCATAGTTCCTAGCATATGGTTGACTCTTTATAAATACTTGTTGATTGATTCATTACTGAATAAATATTTGTTGTTTGAAGTACATAACCCTGCTTTTTTCTTTAAAAACGTCTATAGCCACTCTCTCAATTTGAGATTAAGTGCCAGATGATCTTCAGCAATTAGGCTCTACTTTAAAAGCCACATTATATTTAATCATAAGGCTGCAAATGATTTCAAGACCTGGAAACATGAAGGCCTTAGGAGTTTCCAACAGTCTTAGGACTTCTGGGGAATTTCCAGCAATTCCAGGACAGAGACTATGATGCCTCTCAGGAATTTTCTACAAAATTAGTATGATGAATAAAATCTTGTGGCAAATGAGAACAATGCTTCACATTAAAACAAGGAAGTATTCATAATGGATGGTTGACATTCAATATTAAACTTAGAAAAAATCATATTGTGGAAAAAATCTTCACCCCATTAATGCTACCATGGACATATGCCCCTTCTCAGACACTACATATTTTCTGAATTGGTGCTTTAAACAAATCTTAGTGCCCTTACTTGTTATTTTTAGGATCTCAGAAAAACCATAAATACTACCATATGTCAAAGTACAGCTCTATTGATGGTTTGGACATGGAATTCTTGTGTTTATTTTTACTATCCTGTTCTTTTTATAGTAAGGAAGATGTATTTTTCCTCAGTGATCAAATTCAGTATGATTTTCAGCAATTTTTTGGTTTAGAAGGGTGGGGTTGGCAAACTTTGGTAGGTGCTGTCCTTTGACTTCTTCCTAAGGCCTAGTACCCCCAAATCAAACTTGTCAAAAGATTGCCTATTGCTGGTTTAAAAAAATCAATGGTTTTATTTATTGAGGAATGAGTGGAAGAGGATGAGAACAGAGAGATCTAGGAGAATTGTGTTCAATCAGTGTTTTTTCTTTCAAGTGGAATAGCAGAAGCACCACCAATCTAAACACATGTGAAGGATAGTTCTGCCTAGCAGAATATGGTACAACATGTAAGAATTTGCTTTCAAATATCTCACCAATATATTTTAATTTATGTCAAAATAACTGTAAATACAAAACACAAGCTAGAAGGTAAGCTTCTTGAAAGGCAAAAAGTTTGATTTTGTTTCTGTATTTAGATCCTCAGTGCCTAGCACAGTGTTCAACACAGAATAAGCTCTTAATAAACGTTTACAGAATTTTGTTGAAATGAAAATAACTATCACCTTAACCTGAAGGGTCTGATAAATAGTTTCTTACCCTAAGCTCACTTTAGTGATAAGAAAGCTGAGCACAGGGAAGTTGTATAATGTGAGAAATATGTAAGTGTATAAAGAAATCAGGCCGTCAAGCACTTTAAGTATTTCCAGTTCATACATCATATTTATGCAGCACTCTTTAAATAAACACGCTAACTTTACTGGAATGCCTTTTTTCCCTTTGCTACCTAATCTCAGCATTCCACTCTACTTCATGATCAGCCACATGGATTCTAAATCTAATTTAAATTACATTCCATACCCAGTAGAAAAAAGCCTTGATCTGACTCTAGTGCTTGGTACAGAATAATCTGAAGTTATTCTTTCATAAACTGCAAGTATTTTACCATGGGAAGATAAACCGCTTTATCACCAACTTCTAACTGATCCTCTTATCCACACCCAGCATTTCTGCCTTCTTTTTTTGTCTTGCTAGCCTCTTTGTAGATAGTCCTTAATTATAAGGTGATTTTCTATCTGACCAACTTATAAAAAATATACTATGCAGATCAAAGCATGACTCCCCAGGTAGCCTGATTTTCATCTGGTGTTATATGTACTTAGGTTTCAACTTTACCTTAATAGACTTGGGCAGACAAAATTAGAGGTATGGATTAGGTCACAACCCTCTGCGAAAGACACAAAGAATCTTCATTTACAGTACTTCTAGAAAAAGTTGTGACTATATATATATCTCTTTGAAATTGACAAAACTAGTGTTCTTTCTCTCTCTCTCTCCCTCCCACTCCCCCTTTTTCTCCTCCACTTCTCTTCCTCTGACTGTCTATATGTATGTGTATATGTGTGTATACATGTATGTATATATATGTGTGTGTATATGATTATATATATATATTGTATACACATGTATATATACTCAGATATATATTACACACGCACACACACACACACATATATTTATATGTACTCAAGATTTCTTTTCTCTGTTTCCTTCATGACAGGCAGTAGGTATAGTGGAAAAATAGGACCCTTGGAAATTAGGAGAGATCTATGGTCAAATTTTCCTCTCAGATTTAGCTTATGTGAGCAGGGATGAGTCATTCAGTTTCCACATCTGTAAAATAGGTGGCAATAATATTGTAGTTTCTAGCTTATAAGGAGGTTATGGACTTCTCTCTCCCTCTTCCCTTTTCTCCCTTCCTCTCTCTTTATATACACATACATATACATATACATATACATATACATGTGTATATATCTATAGAAAATCACTTTAATGTTTCCAAAGTATGTGTGTGTGTATATATATACATATGTGTGTTCATAGTCTATTTTTTTCCTTAGGCCCCAGCCCAAGTCTCACTTGCTGGTTGTTTGGATTTTGATGGCTCAGAATGAGTGTAAATAATTATTGTTTCTGTTCTAGCTAGAAACTCAGAGGGTCTTTCCTTCCCTGATTGATTCTTTTGTGAAGGCAAAGTAGGCCATGTTTTACCTCAGTTCTTTTTTTTTTGGCAGGGCAGTTGGGGTTAAGTGACTTGCCCAAGGTCACACAGGTAGTACATGTGTCAAGTGTCTGAGGCCAGATTTGAACTCAGGTCCTCCTGACTCCAGGGCCGGTGCTGTACTCACTGTGCCACCAAGCTGCCCCTTTACCTCAATTCTTACCTAGCCTTTAACTACTCAATGGGTGTTGCTTCAGACAGACTGAGACCTGGGAAAGACTTGAGCTTAAAAAAGCCAAGGTCTCCCACTGCATTCCGAGACATCGCCGGTTGTCTTGACTTATATCTTGCCACTGGACTCCTGTGACTCTGGAGGAAAGAGTGAGGCTGATTACTTTGTACAGCTCTGCCTCACCTAAATCCAATTTACTTGCAAGTCAAGACATCAACCTCCTCTTTGAGAACAAAGGATGAATAACGCCAATATTTTTTTCTATTTTAACTGCATGAAAGTATAGTTTAGTGAGTCAGTCAGTCAATAAACACTTCTTGAGCATCTACTATGTGTGACAATAGGGGCCCTGGAATCAGAAGAGATCTAGGTTCAAACCTGCCTTGTATGGACCACCATAATTAAGTCATTCAGTTTCCACATTTGTAAAAATAAGGATGGTAATAACACTGTAGTTTCCAATTTATGTGGAGTTTGTGGAACTCTCCCCTCTTCTCCCTCTCTATATCCCTCTCCTTCTTCCTCTTCTTCTCATATACATACTAAATATTATGTATGTATGTATGCATATATATATGCATACGTTAATACACACACACGCACGCACACACACGGTTACACAGCTACATAGCTAGTCACTATGTGAGGCAGATATTAACCTAGATTTCTCCTGATTCCAATGTCCCAGCTATTCTATTACCGTATAACCTCTCATTCATTTAAAATAGAAAAGAAACACACAGACTATGAATAAAATGGAAATATAGAAACCAAATCGAAGTGCATTCTCAGTTTCTTGCAGATTGATAGAGAAGTTATTAACCTAGATGTGATGCAAAAGAAAATGTTTCCTGGCAAGAAATTAGAGGGCTTCTGTTGTCTGAATACAGAAGAGGGAGTAGTATTGTTGTTGCGGTTTTTTTTTTCCTGTAGTTTTTTGGAATAGAAGTCAGAAGAAGAATGAGAATAAAAACTGGTGGGTGGAGGTTTGTAAAAATCAAGGTAACAATTCACAAAGATTTAAACGAATCAGTAAGTGAGGTAAGTAAGGGTATGAATGAGAGGAAAGGTAAAGAATCCAATCTTGCAAATTATCTTTAATTTTTCAGGGTCTTTCCCTTAAAGTTCAACATTTTCCCTGATTGTATTAAATCTTTTTGCAATCATACAGTATAGGGAAGACTGTGATGACCAATTAGAAAAACCTCATGCTTTGTCTGGCCTACCTACACAGTAATATTTTTAGATAGCTTTATAGAAACAATAGAGGCTTTTGTATAGAAACAATTAGGCTTTTGCAGTTTATACTACAAATCTACAGAATAGTATGCTCAGTTTGTGAGCCCCAGGCTACCTGTGGATGGCAAAAGTCTCTCCCCTAAGAGCAAAGTCAGAAAACCCTATTTCAAATCATATTTTAAGGTAGAAAAAAATAAAAACAAGCCACATGCTGCTAGAATGTGAAACCTCAGACTGTGTTTGGAATATGTCCAGTCAAGTTGTGTTTGGTAGGTTCAGCTAGCGTCTCTACCAGCAGACAAATTAGTGTTAGGTAACCAGCAAGTGTTCTGCCAAGTGAATCAAAGATCGTTATAGAAAAAGGAACTGCTCTAATCAGATCATAGTAGAGGTTGCTCCTGCAGATCCAGAAGCATTAGGGCACATTGACAGTATTGCACAAGGAAAAGGAGGAGCTTTTCAATAGATACAAGACAGGTTATTTAGGTACTGAAAACAACTTGTGTTTTACTCCCTTGCAATGTTTAAACTACTTATAGGTATTCTTCAAGTCATCAACCCCTGACTTGAGATTTTCCATAGAAATGACCAATTGTAAAGTGCTTCTCCTTCCATGTGAGACTATCAAGACCACCCTGGATAACAAACATACTCTGAGTTGATGGTTCCTTTCTGACAATTTATGTAGAACTGTGTGATGAAATATCTGTTCCCCTCCCCATTATTATTCATTCTCTGAGGACAGGAATCACTGTTCTCCTCCATCTTTCTTATTCTTTTCTAACCAAGCTAATTTCACTTCAGAGAAATTCTTTCTCATCCTTGTCTATACACCTTCCCTTTATTCTTTTCTTCCATTTTGCTCCTCCCTAAATCTTTCCCATGTATTATCTCAGGAGAATTTCTCTTACACACTTTCAATTTCTATTCTGAGGTAAATAGCAATGTAACTAAGAGAAGCAGATATTACTATTGATACATCTATATAAAGGGATGGGAAAGCCAAACATTTTTATGTGAAATTAGACACAAACCACCATCCATGCATCCAACACATAGAGATCATGGAGTGCTCAGGACCTTTAGATACAAATCTGTCATCTCATCTTTCCCAATTCAAAAAACAAATTATTAAGTGCCTACTGTGTGTCAGGCACTGGAATTACAAAGACAAAAATGAAGCAATCCTTTCCGCAAAGCATCTTACTTTCCACTGTGGTGATATGATAGACATACTGATAAGCATAATATGAAGGAGTGACAGGGGCAAAGGAAATATCAGAAAAAAATTTCAAGGAATATTTGAGGAGGAAGAAAACACTAATATTTGGGGGAAGGGGAGGGTGACTACACAGTGATGTAGTATGTGAACTCTTCTGGAAATTTTTTTCCAAGTCTCCCACTTGTACCTCTTCTTGTTCTTTGTTCTTAGTTCTCAAAGAGCTGCATGACATCAGGGAGGTGATGCCATGATATGAAAGTGAATTGGATTTACATGAGGGAGGTCTTTATAAAGTCACCAGCCTCGCTTTTTCCTCTGGAACCATCTGGGTCCAGTGGCGAAATATAAATCAGTACAACTGGAGATGGCACTGGATGCAGTGGGAGATCTCAGCCTTTTTAAGCTAAGATCTTCAATAGATCTCAGTTTGACTGAGGCAACTCTCATTTAATGATTAAACCTAGGTAAGAAATGAGTCAGAGAATGGCCTCTTTACCTCTGGGAGGGAAAAACTGTCAGGGATTTTGGCCAAAATGGAAAAAATTGCCATTTACATTCATTTGGAGCCAATCAGGATCCAACAATGACCAAGTGAGGCTTAGCCTAGGACATATTGTTGGTCAATCAATGAGCACCAGAGTGATAGCATGATTTGGCTTTAAGGCACAGTCCTTAAGAAAAAAAAAGATTTCAGGGATCAAAATTTACATTCCTTTGTGCAGAGCACCTGCAGCTTAGTGTATGTTACCCCGAGGGAATGGGAAGAAAGGCAGGAAGGCAGAGAGAGAGAGAGAGAGAGAGAGAGAGAGAGAGAGAGAGAGAGAGAGAGAGAGAAAAGAAGAAGAAGAAGAAGAAGAAGAAGAAGAAGAAGAAGAAGAAGAAGAAGAAGAAGAAGAAGAAGAAGAAGAAGAAGAAGAAGAAGAAAGAGGAGGAAAATGTAATGCTTTCGTTACTCAGAATCTCACCATCCTAACAGTTCTACCTTAACTCAGTGTTCAATAGTATGTCTATCTAGGGAGGATTAGCCACCATTCGCCTGTCCCCTACTATGTTGGCTCTTTCAATTTCTCACTCACGGTTGCTCTCAAAATCCTTGACTATGTTGTAGAAGGGTTGTACTCTATATTGATTGTAGTAGTAGTACCCACCAGGAAATTACCAACTAAGCAAAAGAAAAACAAAATACCACTGATTTCTACATTCCTTACCAGATCAACAATACTAAGAATTCCATAGTTTCTAGAACTGTTTAAAATTTCTAGCTGTTCTTTGAGCATGACTTTCACTTTACCAGATAATCTTATCAATGTCTATGCATCACACCTTGCTTTTAAAATCAATTGCAGCCAAAGGTAAGCACTCTATTTTGCTGCTTATGGAGCTATTGAACGTCAAAATGCTGAATCTTCTAGTTAGTTTACATACTATATAAACAATTCATTAAGGGCATTTCTTGCTTCAATCGGAGACTTCCAGTAAGTTAATGACCTGATGACCCAAGGGAATTTTAAATATTTTAAGAACAGACTCGGGGAAAGTTTGCTAGAAAAGACTACACTAATTTTCTCTAACTGGATAGTTCACAAGAATGATTTTGGTGCACTTACAGTTGTTAATAAACATTTCTATTAAGCTCTTGAAATCTGTTTCACAAAGTTGGGATCCCAAAATATTGTTGTTGTTATTGACTTGTTCCTAACTCTCCGTGACCCCATTTGGGGTTTTCTTGGCAGATATATTGGAGTTCTTTACCATTTTCTTCTCCAGCTCATTTTACAGTTGAGGAACTGGGGCAGAGTTGAGTGACTTGCCCAGGGTCACATAGTTAGTGAGTATCTGAAGCTGGATTTGAACTCAGGTCCTTCTGACTCTAAGCCAAATGCTCTCTCCACTGTACCAGCTAGCTGTTTTTACTTACACATTAAACTTTCCTGATTTGATGATAGAAAGAAGTAATTTATAGAATCCTTTGTGTCTTGTCTTTTGTAGATAATCCATTGATGAATACATTGTCTCATCTTAGTAACTTTGTATTCCCTCTTC
Organism: Trichosurus vulpecula; assembly: GCF_011100635.1. NCBI lineage: Eukaryota > Metazoa > Chordata > Mammalia > Diprotodontia > Phalangeridae > Trichosurus > Trichosurus vulpecula. Next base: position 142,486,105 of record NC_050579.1, on the reverse strand, counting down.
TTAATAGATTGAATCAATTTATTGTCTAGAACTTATTAATGAAATTTTAAATAATCATGAGAATATTGAAAACAACCAGAAATGAAAAGGAAGTAATTTGTGATCCCATGAAGCAATGATTTCAGGAAGTTAAGTCAAAGGACCATTGAGTCATGGAATCATAGATTTAGAAGTGGAAGGAAAGTTCAAGGTCATCAAGTCCAACCCCTTCATTTTACAGTTGCTTTAACTGAGACCAAAGAGGTTAGGTAATTTTCTCAAGGTCACAAGGTAGTATTATAGGCAGGATTTAAACCTAAGCCTTTGACCCCAAATTCAGCACTTGTTCCATTGCCCCATGGTGCACCATCATAGGTTATACCATACACTCTATCTTTCTTGAAATCTAAAAGGGGTAATGGTGATTTTCATGTTTAGAAACATTATTTAATGGCTGAATGGAGGATGGATTGGGCTGGGGGAGGACTTGAGGAAGGTAGACCTGCCAGTAATCCAAGCATGAAGTGATGAATACCTCAACAGAGTGGTGGCAGTGTCAGAGGACAGAAGAGGGCCTACTTAAGAGATGTTGCAAAGGTAAAATCAAAAGGCTTTGGCAACAGATTACATGTTGGGGCGAGACATAGTAAGGAATTCAGGATAACTTCTACATTGCAACGATGTTGCCCTCTACAGCAATAGGGAAGAAAGGAGTGGTGTAAAGTGGGGGGAAACATAATGAGTTCCATTTTGGACATACTGAGTTTATGATGTCTACTGAAATCCAGTTTGAGATGTCTGGGAGCTGATAAGATCACCAGGTGAAGTAGTATAGAGAACGAAGAGAAGAGGGCCCAATACAGAACTATGAAGAACACCTACACTTAGAGGGCATGATCTGGAGAATCCAGCAAAGAAGAAAGAGAAAGGAACCATTGGGTAGGTAGGAGGAAAACCAGGAGAGAGTGGTGTCCTGAAAACCCAGAGAGAAGAGAGTATTAGGGCAGAGATAATGACCAATAATGTCAAAGGCTTCAGAGGAGCCAAGGACAACGAGGATTGAGGAAAAAAAACATTGGAGATCATTAATTACTTTTGAGAAAGAAGTTTTGGTGGAACTATAAGGTCAAAAGCCAAATTGTAAGGGATTAAGAAGAGAGTTAGAAGAGAGAAAGTGGAGGAACCCATTGTAGATGCCCTTTTTGAGGAGTTTAGATATAAAGGGCAGAAGAAATATTGGACAATAGTGGAGATGGAAGGATCAGGTGAAGGTCTTTTCAAGATAAGGGTGTTAAGGGTATGTTTGTAGGCAGTAGGAAATGAGCCAGCAGAGAAGGAGAAATTAAAAATAAATGAAAAAGTAGGGAAGGCCTAAGGGTCAATTTATTGGAGGAGACAGGATGAAATAGGATTTCTTGAACAAGTAGAGGGGTTAGCCTTAGTAAGAAGTAAGGCCATTTTGTCATATGAGACAAGGGTGAACAAGAAGAAAGTGGAAGGTGGCACCTGAACAATAGAAGGTGAGGAAGAGGGGAGAAGAGATAGTTCATGGTGAATAGCCACAATTTTTTTCTGTAAAGTATGAGTTTCTTAGCTGAGAAAGTAAGGAGAGTGAGAGCCATGGGAAGATGAGGAGGGATGGAAAGTTTTAAAAGAGGCACTGTGAAAAATGGGATAGTGAGTTATAGTATCATGACTAAAAATTAAGGCTGACATTTACTTAATCAAGACAAACCTGAATTTTTCATAAATTTATGAGATTTTCCTGATAATGGAAATGATCAGCTTTACAACAATGTTAGGCACATGATAAATGTTCAGTAAGAGGTTGCAAAATTTGATTTAATGATAGATAAAGTTGCTTAACAAATGCATTTCAAAAGTTGCTCAGTGTAATTGGTACACTGAGATGTTTTCCCCAACTAGTTAATACTCTGTCTCTTCATTCTCAATCTACATTGTGCGCCATGATTGACTTTAAAAGTACTTATGTATACAAAAAGCATACACCAAAATACAATTTATTTACACAGTCATTATACTCATTTTACTCAGCTTTTTCAGCCAACTATGTTCTCTCTGTCCTAGGTATCTTGTTCCTCTGCATTTCTCCCCTTGTGCCTTGCATCTTTTTTATGTTAAAAATTTAAGTGTATATGTTCATTGATTGATTCTGCATCATTTATTCCTTATACCCCTTTGCTCCTTGTTTCCTGGAGCTAATTGCTCTGTTGCTATTTTGTTCTTTTAACACCTAATTTATATCAATTGATATAACAACTAGTCAACATGTGTCTATAGGTCATATTTGGAATGCATAAAATTTACTTTTTATGTAATAAGCTGGAGTTCTAATACATGCATATGACTTTTTAGATACATGCACCAAAAGAAAGTATCTATTTCAAATACCATAAGACAGCATGGTCTGAAATCAGTCTCTGACAGTTCCTTTCATGTAGCAGATTTCATTAAGTTTCCAATATTCAGCACCTAGCACAGTTCCTGACACACAGTATGGGCTTAATAAGTATTTAGTGATTGATCGCAAGACTCGGGATTTCAAGTAAAAAAAAAATTAAATTTAATTAAAAAAAAAGAAAACAAGACTTGGGACTTCAAAAATCATTATTTAAGACATTTGAGTAACAGATGGTGTTTTACTATAATATCAAAGAGCAGGACAGTTTCCCATCAGTTTCAATATGGCACCAGAAAATGAAGGGGGGGAAATGTGGAAACCTTTTGAATCACCCAATCTGAAAGAAATAAAAACTTGCCTAGTTTCTATTTACTTCAGCTTTTAAGTGAGAATGTCTTTTGACAAGATATCACCAATTTTTGAAACTCCCAGCATTCTGAAGTTTTCATGGCTTGAAGGATAATGCAATGGACCAAAAATTTAGAAGTTATGAATTTAGTCACTTTTGACTCCATTTACTAATAAATGGATTTGCCTCTGCGTTCCAGAGAAGACAATAAAAACTGGATGATGGAAAGTATAGATGATGAAAAACCAGTATCAGCCTTTTGGAATTAAATCAGAAAAGGATAGCCTACCTTGTACTTCAGTCCTGGAGAAAAAAAAGTGGGGGGCCCAGGTTATTCACCTTTGCTCTTCTGATAAACAATCTTATCCATGAGGGGATAGAGAAGGGGGCAGTGGTAGTGATGGTTGTGGTAGAGGGGGTAGGAAATTGTGCTGTACCCTCTTCCAGCACTAAGATTCTATTTCTACACCTGAGAGAATGGGAAATGCTTGAGTTAATAATGGCAGGGCACAAGAAAGATCCTCCTCATCTCTCCTACAGTCTTTTAATTAGACATTTTTATGATAATCCCATTTAAAATGAGAATACCCTTGTGAGGTTTTACTCCATGAATGATTCACATGACAATATGAATTAATTTAATCAGACAGTTTCTTAAGGCATAGACAGTAAGGGAGTTTTGTGTGTATATGTTTGTGTAGGGAGGTAACTTAAATGTTCTGAGCATTTCCTGTGAAGAAAAGTGTAGGGATGGAAAGCCAAAGGCAATATGAGAGCATCAGTTACCTGGAACAAGAGAGATGGATGAGTTCTACAAAGTCATAGAACTCAAATATAGACTTTGGCAAATTTTTACTTCGGGGTTAACCATGTCTGATATAAAATACCTACATACATTTATGCATTTATGTATATATGTGTACATATATGTATATCCTATATCTTTATATGTGTTTATATATATATAAATATATATGTGTTCTCTCTATATGCATATTTTCCTCTATATACAATAATTTCAATAATTTTGCTATTTGTCCCCCTGAGAATTTTGAACTCTTTTTGTAGTAGTGAAGAATAGTTTGTGCAGATTCATTAATGTTCTTTCATATAATATTTGGAAAGGCGCTTCGAAAACCTTAAAGCATGATGTAAATAATAGCCATTTTGTAACTATAATTATTGTTATTATTATTACCAATACCTGACAAAGCATCTGGTTGGGGTTAAATACAGTATGTGGTCAGATAATAGGTTGAGACAGACCCATATGTGAATGAGAATTTTGACCCTGGATTCATGTAGTATGGTGAGATAATATAATAATTTTACGTAAAATAAGCTTACTAAGATATACTTAAATATGGACATATATGCTCTTTAATATTTCTTCAATGAATACATGATCCCATTGATGTGGGTATCCTTCCAACAACAGAAATTGCAAACTATGCCTATACTTTCTCATTCCATGTGATTCTTCTCTATTTTCTACCACAAATGATATGTCATTGACAAATACCCTATATGGTGGGTTGATGTGGAGTTCCTTAATCAACTTGATGAACTTGTGGGGCAGTAAGCCTTTGTTCCTTTTGACTATAATTCTCTATAAAGGGTAAGGATGTGTCCAATGGCATCCTTGTTAAGAGTATGGGACAAAAAATACACACACACACAAACACACGTATTATTTGTAGTGTGGCTAATGCTATGGGGGAATTGGCATATTTATTGGCATAGATACTTTTAGATGAACAAAGTAAGGCCTTCTGAAGATGTAGGATTTGATCTATTCTTTAGCAATTGGGTAAGATGCTTTGCTGGTGGGTAAGCCAAATGAATCAATTTTACTATAAAAAGTAGGAGTTTCAAGACCCAAATAAGTCCTATGAAAGAGCCAGGTTCTCTATAATTTTAATTTTGAAGATTGCTCAATGATACAAAGCTTTAGGTATAATTTCATAATTGTGAAGGAATAAAAAGTCTGTTCTTATACTTGCCTTTGAGAGTTGAGAAATCACTAGTGGGTAGAAAAAAAAATAGAAAGAAACAGAGCAAAGTTCACTAACCCATACAGGAATGGCAACCTTGACTTTGTGAAACAGACATTACTAAGAAATCACCAGTCTGGTTAGCTGGCTGATCAGTGAGCATTTAAAAAGCCATTGGAGTAAGTTTTTAGTTAATGGGGCAGTATTCTACTTGTGAAAGTGATAATGGGCTAGGAAGCCTAATGTAAAAGCTGTTGGCCAGAGACACAGATTGATTATTATCCCTTTTTTGAGAATATAAAACTCTATGTGGGGAGAGATAAGGTGGTACAATAGAAAGAGAATGAGATTGGTGGTCTACGGACCTGGAAACAAATCACTGGGCAAGTTATTTTATTTCTCTGGGTCTCAATTTCCTCATTTATAAAAGGTGACCTATAATGCGTCTTCTAAGTCTAGAGATCTTGTGTAACTATGAGAAAAATTCTTCAATTCTCCCCTGTCTACTATTTTCACTGTTCCACTATTGCCCACTTTGTGAGTGTGTATCAGTCTATAAAGTGACATTAGTATGTGTAAAGGCAACTGATTGGTGAATGTTTCATATTCCAGGGTTTCTATTTATTGATCAACCTACATTAACTAATATTTGACTTTTCTATCAATATTTCTTACTTCAACACTCCAAGAATTAAACTGTCATAGGTGTGACTTCTCCCACCAACACAGATCGCAGTCCTTCTTCTGCCAAATCCCACTGCTGCCTGGAAAAGTTCATCAGTATTGTATGTCAGTTTCATGACATCATGCTTGCCTACGTTCTGGTTAATGGAAAATGTTCTTGTGTTTTCCCAGTCACCAATGGGGTGAAACAGGGCTGTGTGTTTACTCCCATGCTTTTTGACATGATGTTTTCAGCCATGTTGTCAATCACCTTCAATGAGGATGAACACAGCATCAAGGTCAGCTACTGCACTGATGGTAACTTCTTCAACTTGAAAAGGCTACAAATCAACACCAAAGTGGAGGGAGTATTGGTGCATGATTTTTTGTTTGCAGATGGTTGTATGTTCAATGTAGCATCTGAAGCTGAGAGGCAATAAAGTATGGATCATTTCTTTGCTGCTTGTTCTAATTTTGGTCTAACAATTTAACTATTCTATCAGCCAGGACCACACCACCCATAGGTGGAACCATTGGTTACAGCAAAGAGAGAAGTTTTGAATGCTGTGGATAAGTTCACTTACCATGGCAGTATACTTTCTAGGGACGTACACATTGATAATGAGGTTGATGTATGCCTTGCTCCAGCTAGCTCAGTGTTTGGGAGGCTCTGAAAGAAAATGTAGGAAAGAAGAAATATTAGACTGACTACCAAACTGAAGGTCTACAGAGCCATTGTGCTGACCTCATTGCTGTATGCCTGTGAAACCTGGACAGTATATCAGTGTCATGCCAGGAAACTGAACCACTTCCATTTGAATTGCTTTAGGAAGATTCTGAAGATCACCCAGCAGGATAAGATACCAGACACTGAGGTCCTTTCTCAGACTAACCGCCAAGCATTCAAACTCTACTGCAGAGAGTGCAATTACAATGGGCTGACCATGTTGTTCAAATGCCAAGCATATGCTTGCCTAAAAGACTATGTTACAGAGAAATCCTACAATGTAAGTGCTCACATTGTGGTCAGAAGAAGCAATACATGGACACTCTCAAGGTCTCTGTTAAGAATTTGGGGATTGATTGTGTGACAGAGGAGACATTGGTACAGGACCACTGTATCAGTAAGGCAAGATTCATGATATCAATGGTGACCATACATATGCCCGTATAGTTCAGAATTGCAAAGTATAAGAGACTCTATATAGAAGGCAGAAGAAGTAAAACATTTATTCAGACACCAGAGGATCAAATCCCAGAACCAATAACCCCAATTTGACATAGCAGTAATTGTATTTCAAAACCAGTAAGTCCACCTCAATGTAACAGCAAGGAGATTAAAACACAGTATCACAGCAAAGAGCCAAGCCATCCTGTAACCTTCCCTTCTGCTAGGGCCTTCCCATAAACACTCACTCATGAATCCTAACTGCCTGCTTGCCTGTGTCCTCTCCTCCCACAGTTTTGAAAGCCTTTGCAGTTCTCAGAGCCCTTCCAGTTTTCTCTTTGTTTCTCCATCTCTCTGTCTCTTCCAGTTCTCTGTCCTCTCGGTTCTCTCTTCTTTGTCTTCTTCTTGCAGCTCTCTGTTCTCTGCAGCTCTCTAATCTGAGCTTAATGGCTACCTAGAGGGTATATATACCCTGCCTAGTTCTGGGGCTTAGCACCTACTTAGCAAAGGGTGTAGACCTGGGGCTTAGCACCCATTTAACAAATGGGCCTTCCTACAAACAGGCCTCTCCTAATCAAGCTTCCCTTAACTAGATCCACCTGAGGCCTATTGAATGGGTGGGGAAGATCTTTGATCACATTAGCACCACCACCAGCCAGCATGGTGTGCCCTCATCAGAGAAGATGCTGTGCTCTATGAGCAAATCAGAATTGAAGCAACTCAAAACAAATGTGAGATGTACAAATTTAGAGAATCCATCCCTAATGTTCACAGGACTATTTGTTCCCTACCTCTGATAGAACATTCCAAGCTCAGGTTAGCCTGATCAGCCACAGTCAGGCACGCTGTAACTTAACTCTAATATCATGGTGTCTTTTTGGTCTTCTTTGAGAACAAAGGACAATCTTCTATGAATTGGTAGATGGTCTATCATGAGTCACTGTGGCAAAGTAATTTACCACTTGGTGCCAGGTTCAACCTTGGCTAAGAGCCAAAAGACCTGGTAACATTACTAGTGTCACAGGGGATTGATGTTGGGCCTGGAGTCAGGAAGATCTGAGTTCAAACCCAACCTCAGACACTCACTAACTGTGTGACCCTGGGCAAGTCACTTGACCTTAGTCTTTCTCAGTTACTTTAACTATAAAATGTGTATAATGAGAGTGCCTACCTCCTCTCATTCTTGTAAGGAAGAAATGAGATAATATTTGTAAAGCACTTAGCACAGTGCCTACTACACAGTAGACACTTAATAAATATTTGTTTCCTGTCTTCCTTAATCACCAGCATAAATTTGAAAACCTTGTGTTTTTTTTTTCAAAAAGCATTTGCTACTAATACTGAAATACTTTGAGTAGCCACAATATTCTAGTATCGGTAGTATCTCTATTGATGCAGAACACAACCCCTCTACTACTTGGAAGTCACTCTTTGGGATCTGATGTGGTCAAACAAATTATCAGCCAGTGGCCAACCTGATGACAAGCCTCTAAGAACTAAATAGAACCTTGGACAACAGTTATCATCCATTGTTTGACCTAAAGTCTTTCAAGTCCGGTAGAACCAATCAGGGCTTATATTCTGCTGACATTGCTATTAAGAAGCTAAGGGTCACTTCTATATTATAAAGGAAATACCACTGGAGGTTGTTCTTAATATGAATATTTATGTTTCAGAGAAAGGTCTTTAATAGAAGTTCTGGCTTCAAAGTGTGGGAAGTTCTGCTTATCATATCACATAAAATAGTAAAATCCAGAGATGGTTAACACCTAAGCAATCAATAAAAGAAAGTATTCTATGAGGAAGCTTTGAAATTCATTTCATGGAACACTCAATAGACTTGGGATAGTTCAGGCCATTGTATACTTGGATTTCAGCAAGACATTTAGCAAAGTTTGCCTTGACACCCTAATGAGTGATATGGACAACTGCTGAATGGTCAATACTACGTTCAGTTGGGTCTGGAACTTCTTAACTTAACAGAACAAAAGTATTGATATTGATTTAGTGTTAATCATAGGGGAGGAATGCAGTTCCAGAAGATTGCTACAGAGTTCTGTCCTTGGCCCTATCATGTTTGACATTTTTATCGCTATCTTTTATAAAAATCGTAACTGCCGCTCTTATCAAGTTTGCAGATGGACTGAAACTAGAAGAAAAGGATGATGCACTGTATGACACCCAACCTCATAGTGCCTGGCACGTAGTATCTGTTTAATAAAGGCTTGGTGATTGATTAAGTTATCTTCTCATATGTAGAACAAACAGAAACTTTGTGATGATCTCAGTTAAATTTTATCTTATTAACATTAACACACCATTCTAGATTGCCAAGAAGTCTTAGGATCATAACTCTGTCATGCAGTGTGTTAACCATTTCTTCTAGAAATTCAAACATGGTAAGAGGGACATTGAATGCACTGTATGACAGAATTATGATCCTAAGACTTCTTAGAAATCTAGAATGATGTGTTAATGTTAATAAGATAAAATTTAACTGAGATCTTTACTAAGTTTCTGTTTGTTCTAGATATGAATAAAGGTAACTTCAAATAAATCAATTAATAAATCAATAAATCACCAAGCCTTTATTAAACAGATACTATGTGCCAAGCACTATGAGATTGGGTGTGATGGCCTGCTCAATATAACCATTCCTTTTAGTGGAGAAAACTAAATTAACAAGTATTACCTGAGTAAGGGAAAACAGAGAACCAGTGCTGAATCATCACCCTTTGGTGGGGAATGGAAAATGTAGTATACAGAAAACTTGTTACCTCCAAAAGAGAAGAACATGATTACAGGATAGAATACAGATGTTAGAGTTAGGGAGACCTACGTTTAGATTGTATTTTTTTTGACACATTCTGGTTATGTCAACTTGGGAAAATCCCTTAACCTCCCAGTAGCCTCCAGCAACTCTCTCACACTACAAATTGCAACCTAAATCAGGTGCTACATTGCATCAGTAGGGAGACTTTCCTCACCAAAAGTTCCCTATTCCAATGAAAGCATAGGTACAGACCAAAAAATATAGCCTTACACTTGTGTTAAAAAAAAATCAAATGCACAAATTCAGGAAGAACAAGATGTGATGATAAAACAGTTCATGTAAAAAAGCCCTTGGAATTTTATTGGACTCCCACCATCTGTTGCCTTCCCTCCTACTCATGTTCTCATGGACAAACCTGGAAAAAATCAGGAAACTGTGCCTATGAAATCCAAATTTATGCTATATAATCTCAACTGGGCCCTTATTGAAATCAGGCAATTCTTTTACACCTTCCTAATCACTTCATTATCCTACTCAGCATGACAGTTTTCCCAAACCTTTTCATTCTTCCTCAAAGTTCCTAGGAATTCACCTCTTCCTACCCTTTTAAGCTGAAGAACTTTGCCTCATATTTCACTGAAAAAATTGAGCCCATTCTACAAGAGCTCCTTCTTATCTTCTAAACCTCATCGTATCACTCAAGCGCCTTCTGGCACTATCACTTATTTCACCCTAGTGATACAGAGGTAGTCCTTCTCCCTCTTAAGGCAATCTTTCCTTCACATGCAAAGGGGATCCCATTCCATCCAGTCTTCTCAAGGAAACTGTCTTCTCTGTCATCCTTATTCTCTCACTTTTCTTTAGCTTTTCCCTGTCCACTGACCTACTTCTCTACATCTTTTGATCTGTCCATCCTCCCCATCCCAGCTAAACTTCTTGAGAAATACACTACAATTTGTTGCACCCACTTCCCTTCTTCTTACTCCCTTGTTTCTAACCTTATACTTCAACTGACACTGCTCTCTCCAAAGTTACCAATGATCACTTAACTGACAAGTCAAAAGATTTTTCTTAATCCTCATCCTTCTTCCTCATCTACAGCCATTGACATTGCTCATCATCCTCTTTTCCTTGATACTTTCTTTTCTTTGGGTTTTTGTGACACTACTGTCAAGAATTTATTACAATTCCTCAGTCTCCTTTGTTGGATGTTCATCCAAGTCATACCCACTAATCTTAGGCTTTGTCCTGGGCTCTCTCCTCCTCCTCCTCCATAGTATTATGCTCGGTGATTTTGTAAGCTCCCATGTATTCAATGATCATCGTTTTTCTGAGATTCTCTAATCTCAAAGCTGTTTGTCCTGCTCTAAGTTCTCACCTGACCTCCAGTTTTGCATCTCTAACTACCTATTAGAAATCTCAAACAGGATGTACTACAGACATCTTGAACTCCACATGTCTAAAAACAGATTCACTATCTCCCCCTTCCCTTAGCCCTTTCCTCTTCCAAGTTTTTCAACTACTATTGAAGGTACCACTACCTCCCGATAACCAAGGCCCACTACTTAGATGTTCTTTTCATGCTTTCTTCATATCCAATCTGTTGCTGAGTGCTGTAGATTCTACCTTTGTAACATCTGTCTTATATAACCCCTTCTCTCCTCTGACACTGCCGCCACTGTGGTTTAGGTACTTTTCACCTCACAACTGGCCTATTGCAATAGCCTTTGCCTTCCTGCCTCAAGTCTCTCCCCAATCAAGTCCATCAATTGAAGTGACTGTTGCCTCCAGGATAAGATATAAAATACTCTATTTCACATTTAAATCTCTTTATTGACCTTTTCCCCTTCCTACCTTTCCAATCTCCTTATCCTTTACTATAATCTATGTATTCTGTGATCTAGTGACACAGCCTCCTTAATATTCCATCTCCCAACTAAATGCATTTTCTCTAGCTGTTCACCAAGCCTAGAATTCCCTTTCCTCTCATCTCTATTTCCTGGTTTCCTTCAAGTCCCAGCTAAAATCCCACCTTTTATAAAATCTCCTTTCTTATCCCCTTTAATACGCATGCCTTCGTTTCATGATTATCTCCAATTTATAATGTTTGTATATGATTTGTTTGTGCATAATTATTTGCATACTGTATTCTCATTAGACTGGAGCTCCTGGAGAGCATATACTTTTCTCTCTCCCCCACCCCATTTCTTTGTATCCTCAGTATTTCACATAGTATCTGGCTTATAGTAAATTTTTAATAAATGCTTATTGAATTGATAAGACTTGCCTGGACTTGTGTGCCCAATGAGTTAGTCAAAAAACCTAATGCAAAATAAAATGGTGATAATGGAAGTATAATGAGGAAATCATAATCCTGTTCTACTTTCGCATGGAGAGAGCACATAAGAGTATTGTGCCTTGTTCTGGGCACTACGGTTTAGGAGGGACATTGACAAGTTGGATTGGGTCTAGAGGTGAGTAGCTGGGGGGGGGGCATTAAGAGTACTGGAGATCATACCAAACTATGATCATTTGGCAAGACTGGGGGAGGAACTTTAGCCCGGAAAAGACAAGACTTATAGGAATAGATCTTCAAATATCTTGAGGGTTATCATATACAAAGGACTGTTCTTGAGTCAGTGATATGAAGATACAGAAAGGTAGACTTTATTCAATATAAGGATAAACTTCCTACTAGTTAGAACTTCTCCAAAACAAAATAAGCTTCCAAAGAGGCAGTGAATTTCCCATCATTAGATATCTTCAGAGTCTGAATGACCACTTATTTTTGAGTTATTTTTTAAATAGGATTCATGTTTGGATGGGCATCATACTCAATCACCTCTGCTTGTAAGTGACCCATGTGCTGCTTTCTGCCTCTGGTGGTGATCTTGGATATCATCTAGTGACCAGGGGTGGTGAACCTTCAGCCTTGAGGCCATATGTGGCCTTCTAGGTCCTTGGGTGTGGCCTTTTGACAGAGTCCAAGTTTTACAGAACAAATCCTTTTATTAAGGCAATTTGTTCTGTGAAGTTTTGATTCAGTCAAAGGGCCACACTTGAGGACCTAGAGGGTCACATGTGGCCTTGAGGCCACAGGTTCCTCACCCCATTAGATTCAAGTCTAACCCATTGTTTTTAGAGATGAGAAAGTTAGGTTCAGAACTGATTTCCATTTTGAATTTTACTCCCACTCTGTTGCACGGCTAGTTGAGTTTTCACCCAAAGACAAGACTTTGAAAATGAGATATTTTTCAGAAAATATTCATAACTACTGAGGTAAGTTTTTTTTAAATTCTTTTTAAAAGCCTGTCTCCCTATGTTGCCCAGGCTGGAAGTTCAGGGATTACTCTCAGTGAACCCAGCCTCACTCTAGTCTGCATAGTAACTCTGACCTGTTCCATTTCCAACCTGGGCTACTTTTCCCCTTATTAGGCAATCTGGTGGTACCAAGCTTCCAGGAGCTCAATATATCAATTCCAAACAATATGAACACCATTGAAGCTCAGAACTACTGAATCAAAGTGATGCTCTGGTCTCTGCCTCCCCAGTAGCAGGGATATGAGTATTCTCTACCATATACGGCACTACCGATTTTTATTAAACTTAGTTGTCAATTGTGCCCAAGATTCAGTCTTTCTAGTCATTCTTGACTAATTACTTATTATTGTAATCAGAAGGAATCAAATTTAACCATCCTGTGCCTGGCCAGCAGTTAGCCCTTCAAAGACTCCAGCAGTTTGGAAAAATAAAACAAAAACAAAGCTGTATATTCTCTCTCTCTCTCTCTCTCTCTCTCTCTCTCTCTCTTTCTTTCTCTCTCTCTCCTTGTTTGTCTTTGTCTCTCTTTCTGTCTGTCTCTGTCTCTCTGTCTTTATGTGTCAGGAAAAATAATCACAGTGTATCAAAATCATTTTTTTTTCTTTCAAGGGCATAATTGTTGTATATAAGTACTTCTTTTCTCAGCTTAAAAGCAATATCCTCCAGTGTTATATCTTGCCCAGAGAGAAACTGTATGTGTAATCCTATGTTTATCATTATATAAGAAGCCATTAACAACAGTAAAGTTCTTTGGAACATAGAATGGCTTTTCTGATCCAGTTGCAGTTAATGCACAAGAGACAGAGATACTAGTCTTAGAACCAACTGTACACCATTTTCACAATATTAAGTATACTCCATGAATTTTTCAAATTGTCCCCAAAGGGGACAAATTAGAGGCAATGCAATGTAGGCCTAAAAATTTTATTTTGATAAGTTAAGAGCAAAGGTGATTATAACTTTATTGTTTTAGTTTTTCCAGATTATTTTCTAATTTATTAAGTGTTTGGCAACTCTGCAGTATATCTATGTGCGGTACTTCAAAAGTTAACTGTGTAATCAGAAATAATATTTAAGTGTAAATTCCCAGAATACTTATATGAGCTACATTTATTCTTAAATGGCTTTTCTTTTATTATTTGCCTGAAGACAACTTTCGTGTTTAATTTTTGTCATCTTCCATCCTCAAAGTTCTCAGAGAATATTACAGACTGTGATTCATATTCACTTATTATATGAAAATTACTCAAATTGAAATGGAGCCAATATTTCCTCACCCCCATTATTTACTATGTGAGTGATCTCATTCAGTTGCGTAAATTCAGGAATGCCTTATAAGCTGGAAATTCTGAGTTGTACCTTTTCATCATTGGTTTCTCACCCTGTGGTCTGATCCAAATCTTTGGTGGTATTCAGTGGGTCTTCCTGAATATCTACCAAATTTAAAAACAAAACAAACAACTTGAAAATGGAATATCTTATGTTTCCTAAAGAATATTTATACCTCTACCTATTGTATATTACTGTGCTTTCCTTTTCTGTTTATTTGAAAATGTAAGCTCACAAGCTGTGTCATCTTAAATTCTTCTTTTCCCTAATTCTTTATTTCCTGTCAAGATCTTTTATTTTTCTGCTACACTTCTATAATATACTCTCACTCTTCAGAAACTAAACCACTTTCTCTAGTATCCTACCAGAAATAATATTTACCTACCTTTTAGGAGACTGGCTCATTCATTGACATATGACCCTTCATCAATTCATTAAACAAAAGTTTACTAATTTTCTACTGCATAAAAAACATATTAGTTAAATTAAAACAAACAAGCTACAGTCTGCTAAAGAAAGTAAGGTTAGTACAAATGCCAGGAGTCAAAGAGGGAAAAGGAAAACCAAGAGTTTGCAATGTGTAGAAGTGTAGAAGAGAACTTCCCGAAAGAGAGATTTATTTACAATGGCAAATACTGCAGAGAGGTCAAGGAAATGAGTACTGAGAAAAAGCTATTGAATTTGTCCATTAGGAAGTCGTTGTTCACTTTCTGGAGAGTAGTTTCATTAGAATAGTGGGGAGATAAGCTATATTGCAAGGGTTTAAGGAGGAAGGGAGTGGTGAAATGGAGGCAGAAGTATTAACTACTCTACTAAGAAGTTTAGAAGTGAAAAAGAGGAAAAAGATTGAGGGCATCGCTGGAGGGGTGGGGTGTCACTGGATACGGTAGCTGGGTAGATCGATACAAAGATAAAGCATTTATTATGTACTTACTCTATGCCAGGCACTGTGCTAAATGCAAAGAACATAGATACAAACAAAAAAGACAGACATTATCAGGCAAGGATATGCTGGAGCCAAATCAATTGATAAATTTTCAGTGTGAGCACTTACACTTCTGAAACTAGCAAATACTACAGATTAGGGCTTGATGTGTTGTTTTGTTGATTGTCTAGACTTGAGAAGTGATGAAGGAGATATCAGTAATAAACATTAAGCTTAAAAGGGTCCTGCTGTTTTCTGAGAGCTGGTTGTTTAACATTTAGCAGCTACTAGACCCCACCCTCTGGAATCTTACAATTTTTGTGAGGGAACACAATACATAAAGGCAGGGCAGGAGAAGCCTTAGAAAGGAGGAATAAACAGGATACCTTTTGAGAAATAAGGTTTCTGGTGAAGTGGTGAAAAAGGTGAAAGAAAGAGGTGAAAAAGGCTGAAGAATCAGAAGTGGAGTTGGCAGTAAAGTGAGCATGGACAGTGGTCAGGGACTCACTACTCAAAGAAGAGGGACACAGGAGTGGAAGCATCTCCAGGGCCACTGAGAAGAAGGTGGCAGGTCAAAGAGTCAGTAGTTAAGCTGGAAATGAAGTGAGCAGAGATGGATAAGGCAACTCATGAAATCTAGGCCAGGAACTAATCAAGAGAAAAGAATTTATAGAATGGGGGAGATCTGCTTATAGATGGAAAGAGCCAAGGAATATCAAGAGATTGAAGATGTCAGAGAATTCTACCCTTTGATCAGTGAATTTATACAATTCTGGGGTCAAAAGAACCTTGTTCATGCAGGGAAATTCTCTGAATCACATCTTCCGGAATGATGAGTATGAGTCCACTGTATGGTATCATCATCTACATCATAAATGCCTTATCTGGACCATCATGGTTGGATGATTAGCCTTTTCAGCAGGGTTGAGGAGATTCAGAGAGGGTTAGGTTCAAAAGCACTTCAATAATCTCATTTTGATCACATTGGACTCCTGGATGAGATTCTTACAGCCCCGTCTCCCCCCTTAAGTTTTTTTAATCATAAATTTAGTAGTTATCAAAACAAATGAATATTTCAAGGTAAAAAATGAAATATGTATATGTAGCCACGTGCTTCTGTGTTCTTATTTTTAAATCACATATTAAATTTAACATGACAGTTCCAAACTTGCCCTTCTAGCGTTTTCACACGTTCTTCCCTGAAAGAAGCGTTTCATTCAAAATGATGTGGGCTCACACATAGCCTTCTGGAAAACGTATTCCAGAGAATTTCCCCCAATAAAAGGGGTTCCCTTGACCTTCAACACTGTGATGGAGTCCATTAACATCCTTTGAATGTATCTAGGAACTTTCTAGTATGTACAAATAATAATGAGTAAATTTCAGAAGCTTGTAAGCTTGAGAAGAAAAGTTTTGAGATCATTGTGGGGAATACAATGAGGAATTATTAAGAGATAAATGAATGAAAAAACCATTTATTAAGTGCTTCCTGTGTGCCAAGAATTGTGACAAGCAATATAAACAAAGGGGTTACAGAGCTATAGGGAGGGCTAAGCTACTGTAAAACCACATGGAAAGACATGTAATGTCTTTCTACTGTAATTTTGTGCTGTGCTAATCAATTAGGAAAAACAAATAAGGGCCCCAAAACCTGCTGCCAAATATTGTGGCCTTTTATGAAACCCCATTCTTCTTGACCTCCCTGCAACATTTAACACTGCTGACCATCTTCTCCTTCTGCATGCTCTCCCCTCTCTAGGTTTTTATAGCATTGGCTTCTCTAGGTCGTCTTCCTCCTCATCTGACTCCTCCTTCTCAATCTTCTTTTTTGGATCATTATCCCTCTCTGCCCCCTAACTACGGAAATACATGTCCTGGTTCTCTTTTGTCTGCTCTTGGCACCTCGTCAATTCACATGTGTTCAATTATTATCCCTATGCAGATGACTCACAGGTCAAAACATTCAGCCCTACACTCTCTCCTGACCTTCAACCCTATATCACCAACTGCCTATCAGAGTTTTAGGCCTGGATGTTGGAATTTCAAATGCCACCAGCTGCCACTGTGTCTTCCCTTTCCCCCAAAGCTATCTGATGCTTATTTTATATAAACTTATATCATGTCTGTTGTCTCCCTCAATTGAATGTAAGTTCCTCAAGGGCAGGGACAATTTCATTTTTGTCTTTGTATCTCTAACTCCTAATACAATGCCCAACACATAGTAGGCGCTTAATCAACGCCCATTGATTGTTGATTAATTGAAGAAAGTCTCTCCACATTCCAGAAAATCCTACTGTTTCCTTATGGAACAGTGAGAGGAACATGATCTAGATCTGGAAGACATATTTGAATTAATCTAGTCCAATGCCTTCATGTTTCAGAAAATTAATTGGAGGTCAGAGAGGTGAAATGACTCACCTAAAGCCACGTAGTTAATACATGGTTGAGCTGAGATTTAAATCCAGGTTGTCTTATTCCAAATCTAGCCAGACTTTTACCATAACATACCAACTTGTCCCTAGTTTTGAGTTGCTTACTTTCTACCTCAAAGGATTGTGATTAGATCAAGTTATACTGATAGATATTCTGGAGGAATGGGATTTTAAATTTGTAATTGAACAAGATAGTATTCTAGGATGTTAGATAGGCATGTAAGAAAAGGAAGCTTTGTTATTTTTTAATTTTGGTGCTTTCTAAAATTTCTTTCATTTTTTTTGAAAAGCACAGATAGTCATTGGATCCATATTCTTTATTAGATCTGCATCCTATTTGCCTCCAGAAACACAGTTGAAATATTTTTTACCATATTCTCTTTTTCCTTAGGCGTATTGAAAGGCAGATGACACACAACATAAGTGCAATTGACTTGGAACCAGGCAGACTTGACTCCCACTCAGGTCCCAATCTTAGACACTACAAATGTCACCCTAAGCAAGTCATTTTACCTCTTTTAGGCTCATTTTTTCTCACCTGTAAAATAGGGATAACAATAGCACTTACTTCACAGTGTTGTTGTGTACACAGATCAAATGAGATAACACCTGTATAGCCCTTTGCAAACCTTAAAGTGCAATGTAAGTCACCAACACCATCAACATCATGGTGGTGGTTGTTTGTTGTTAACCTGAAAGGAAGAAGTCTTTCCCAGCTGCAGATAGCCTTCATATGTAAAGTCAGAAGCTTTGTATCCTTGGGGATATATAGGACTTAGAGCACCACATAACTTTAGAGCCAGAATGGACCTTAGAGAGAGGTCATTTAATCCAATACCTACATTTTACAGATGAGGACAGGAGGCTCACTAAATTTAAGTGGAGTAATTTGCTTCAACTTTTCCCCTGAGGAAAAGGACTACTCTACAAAATAGCAGAAGTCTCCTTTGTCTGCCCTCTACTTATCCACCTTTATGCCACTGTCCAGATCATTTCCTTTCAAAATAAATCTATGTGTAAAATAGATCTCTGTTATTCTGATTCTCATACTTCTGTTGTTTTTTTTTTCAATGCAAAGGACAAGACTTTTCTTTGTGCCTATAAAATTCTCCACTGCATTTATTTTTCACTCCACCTGGGTCACTTTGACCTACTTCAAAACCCTCTGGTCTGTCTCCTTACAATCCTCTCTGCCATTTTCACCTGTCCCAGCCTGTGTCTTTTACATCATTTCTCGTGCTTAGTTTTACCAGCTATAAAAGAAGTGCAGTACAATTATATCTGTTGGTTGTCATACAAGGTGTTGGCAGAATTTACATAATACTTGTTTATATGCCAACAATAAAAATCATATTGTATTGATGTAGTGACTTGATTCAATAGGGAGCCTAGTTCCTTTATTTGCGTATTTGCCTCTTGGGAGAAGGGAAAAATATGATCCTATTTTGTTGCTGAGGATAATGAGACAGAGGAAGGTTACTATTAGAATGCTTATTTTTATTGTAATTGAATTTTGTATATTGTATTGGCATTAGCTTGCATGGGTGGTCTGAAGGCCTCTTTAGAACTAGAGCTTCATTAGTCCTAACAATCTGGTACTGATGCTGGTGAGAAATAATACTAGTCACACGTGACAGGTTAAGAAGCTAAACTCCGGGAGTAACCTGACTTTTTCTTGGATCCTATGCCAAACCATAGGTAGAACTGAGAATAGAAGATGGCTATGACATCCTGAGGACATTTCTCAGCTTTTTTCTTTGCCTTTGCCCTTGGTCTCTCTTCAGCTGTCTTGTTGGCTAGTAATACAAAAGTATTATAACTGGTGACATTTTTTTTTGAGATGAGAAGTGGGAAGAATATTTCTGAATATGTGGTTAACCACTTTCCTTTCTTTGAACAATTTTTTTTGATCAGTCCAATTCCTGGCTTTTGTCACTAATTCATTAGAGTAACTAAACACAATGATTAGAATGTTAGGAACCTAGAGAGAGGTGGGAAGATACATGTACAGAGTGTTAATTAATCTAGAAGCAATGCCCTCAATTTTAATTAGCAAACTAAAAGCGTGTTTCTAATCTGGGAGGACTCTGAGAGATTGTACATATTCAGCTGTGGCTTGGTCAAGAACATCTTAAGCAACTGTTTCGGTTTCCTATTCTGTTCAAAGCAGGCAACGTATGGTTGATATGAGGTCACAGAAGCCTGTGATAGCAATCTGGTCATATCTCTTTGTTTAGGGATAAAGCTGGATGCATGGTCCTGCTCTTACGCCTCTTTTCAAATAATCCAGTACTCATGCTTGGCAGATTAAATGACATTTAGCATTTAGCAGATTTAGATTTCCCCTGTAGATATTTCTTCTTTCAGCATTTTAGAGCATTTAGAAATAATAGCCATTGCCTTGGGGCAATAAAAAACTGTATGATTTGGACTAGTAGTTCTACAAATCCTTGTAGTAGATAGCAGTAGGAAAAAGTGAAGGCCTTTTGCTTGTAAAAACATTTACTGTCTCCTAGCAATCTGCAGTGATGCTATGTGAGGCGGACAATAGACAAACGGTTTCCAAAGTCATAAAACTTTACAGCAATACAGACCAAAGGAGGCTTTCCTCAGGACATGTCTCAGAAACCAGTGTGACAATACATACATACATACATACACACGTATGATACATTTAGTATATATATATATACTATGTTATAATAGGTAAGATGTTACTCTTATTTACATACATCTCATAACACATATATTCTTGTGCAATATGTCGATACACATGACATATCGTATATATTCTCTATATTTAAAGAATTGGCTTGTTTGTATGACAATTTTGTAGAATTTCAGAGATGGATGACACCACAAGGATTATCTAATCCAACAGCCTCCCTTTATGGATGAGGAAGCTGAGGTCAAAAAGATTAAAAATTTTATCCAAGGCCAATGGCAAGTAGGTGACTGAGTTTGGAATAGAAAGCAGACTTTCACACTCCCAGGCCAGTGTATACCATTTGATTAACAAGTCAGTCAATAAACATTTCTTAAACACTTACTGTGTGTTCTAAGCAATGAAATGGACACTGGACCCCACCAAAATTCAATTTTAAGACGAGACTCAAAGGGATTCAGTGCTTGAGCTAGATCTTTTCATTTTCCCTGAGAGGATACGATTACTAAAAAGGAATGGGGGTGGGGGGAAGCTAGGTGGAGCAGGCCCAAATAGAGTTCCAGGCCTGGAGTTATGAAGACTCATCTCTGTGATTTCAGATCTGGCCTCAGGCACTTACTAGCTGTGTAATCCTGGGCAAGACACTTAATCCTATTTGCCTCCATTTCCTCATCTGTAAAACGATCTGGAAAAAGATATATCAAAGCACTCCAACATCTTTGTAGACAGAACCCCCCCAAAAGGGATCATGAAGGGTTGAACATGACTGTTGAACATAACAAAAATGCACTAGAGAAATATTGAGATATAAATATCCAAATTAAATCAAAATAATGTGAGTCAGATTTTTCAAGGTGTTTTTTACATCACACAGGACAATGTTCTATCAATAAAAATGTCTAAGTTTAAAAATCAAGTCCACAAATGTTAATTGAACATTTATTGAGGTACTGTGCTTAGGAATGGGAAATTAAAATCAAAGCAGAAAAAAATGACAATCCCTGCCTCGAAGGAACTTATATTCTTTTAAATATTATGTATATATAGATAGATAGACAGATATATATATGTACACACATACACACATATTTATTTATTTTCAGTCCCAAATTCTCTCCTTCCCCATCTATTGAGAAGGCAAGAAATACAATACCACTATACATATAAAGTCATGCAAAACATATTTCCAAATTAGAAAAAAGAAAGCAAAATAAAGGAAAAATATATTTTTGTCTACACCTTGAATCCATCAGTTATCTGTCTGGAGGTAGATAGAATTTTACATTATGAATCCTTTGGAGTTGTGGGGGATCATTGTATTGATCAGAGTTACTATGGCTTTCAGGGTTGGTCATCTTTACCATATTGTTTTTACAATATAGATTGTTTTCTTGGTTCTACTCAGTTTGTATGTATCAGTTTGTATAAGTCTTCCCAGATTTTTCTGAACCTATCCCCTTCATTATATCTTGTATTCCAGTAGAATTCCATCACATTTATATATCATAATTTACTCAGCTGCTCCTCAGTTAATGGATATCTTCAACTTTTCAATTCATTATCACCATAAAAACTGCTATAATTATTATTGTACATATGGACACTTTTTCTTTTTCTTTTATTTCTTTGAGATACAGAACTAGTGGTGGTATTGCTAGATCAAAGGGTATACACATTTTTTAGCCCTTAGAGCATAGGTCTAAATTGTTCTCAAGAATAGTTGGACTTGTCACAGCTGCATCAACAGTATACCTATTTTTCCACACCTCCTCCAGCATTTGTCATTTTCCTTTTCTGTCATTTTAATCAATCTGATGTGTGTAAGGTGGTACCTCAGAGCTGTTTTAATGATTAGTAATTTGGACTTTTTTCATATAACTATTGATAGGTTTGACTTCTTCCTGTTCATATCCTTTGACTTTATCAATTGGAGAATGTCAAGGAGCTTATATTCTAGAAAAAGAAGACAACATACAAGGGCACTCAAGAGTGTAGTGGGAGAGAGAAGGAAAAAGTGTTCACTATAGGAACAGTAGAGAAAGTCCAGAGAGTTAGAATTGAAGCCCAGAGAAGAATAAAAACATGACTGATCACAGCACTTAAAACAGAAGTTCTGGAAAGAATCAGGCAATCAGAGGAAGGGGCTGCAGTGTACTTCCAGTATGAGAAGTTTAGAGGTAGAGTGAAATTCAAGGGAAAGAGGCTGCCGTGGTATGGTAGAGTATTAGTCTAGAGAATAGGAGTGAAGTTTAGGGAGGAAAAAAGCTAACAAAACAAAAATTTGTTTTCAAAATGTCACTTGAGTAAGCTGGAGGAATAAATTGTTTACATAGGGACATTGGGATCATGTGACAATCTATTCTATTAGCCTTATATGTGTTTAGGAAGACAGCCATATGATACAAGAGACCTTTCTGATATCCTTTATGTCTCATTTCTTGTGTCCTGGGCCTTTCTGGACCTCTCTCCAGACATGAGTTGGCAGTATTAAGGGATTGTTAAAAACACTTGCATTTAAAAGTTGTAAGTGTAACACCTCAGGCAAGAAGCTGATTATTCACAAAACCCTCTGGGATTCATCTAGTTTGGGAAGAGAGGAAACTAACTCAAGAGCAGATCTTGGACAGGTTAGATAAAGATTTTCACATATTGGCTATAGTAGGAATTTTGAGATTCTTGAGGAGAATGAGAAGTGAAGAAGGAAGATGTGATAGTTCTTTCATGATGGCAAAGGGATCATGGCAGCAGCAACTGGTGTTTGCCAAATCTGAAGTCTCTTCTTTTAGATCTTGAGAGATGATCTCTAGCTAAATAGACAAACTGGAAGTGTGTGATTATGCATATTTAATAGTCATTGCTTCCTCCAGTACTGTTGAAAGAAACAAGCCAGCTGTGAAGAATGGACAGACCCTTCCCCACTCCAGTCTTATGTCTTCTTAACTGTGTTTTTAAAAAATGGTAAAGAATACATTCACTAGATTTAATATGATTTCTCATAAACACCTGTGGTTGATTTTGTACTTATCTTGGCATGTTTTCCTTTGTTTCAAGGGAAGCCACACAGACAGAAATATTTTTCCTAGGGTAGAACTAGGAGTTCAACACACAGAACATTGTTAGAGAATTTTACTTTCTATATGATGGGGATATAAGCACAAGCCATTTCATACCTACCTTCTAAGTGCAGAATTACTATGAATGCAAAGACCATCTTTTATAACTGTCTTGTGGACATGAGCCAATGCTACATTAGGAAATATATTTCCCATTGAATATAGAAGAATGAAATTTCTTAAACTCTTTCAATTTCCCTTTGAGACACCCAAATGAATTCTTGTAGTATAGCTACCTGGAAAGCTTAAAATTTTTAATAAAAGATACTTGGGATAGAAAAATAACATGATCACAGATTTATGTTAGGAAGATTAGGCAGGAAGCTGAAGATTCGTAAAAGAAGGATTTCTTTAAAATAATTTTTAAAAATCCTGAATATCACATTTTCAAACAAAGTATCTATACTAACGCCAGCAGAATGTTCAGTCTCCTTGAATCCTGACTCCCTGTGTGCATGAAAATCAGATAGGCAAGAACAAGTTGCAACTTATCCACCAAGGTTATAATTAGCATTAACTTAACAAAGAAGGGAGAACCAGTTCATGCTGAATTTCTTTTGATGTTAATTTAAAGGAAGAACAGAGTAAGGGAAATACATCTTGGCATGGAAAAAAAAAACTATGATAATATGTTTAGGAGTTCCCAAGAAATTGAAGGACACATACATCTGAGAATATGCTAGATAGAGTTTTAAGAATTTAAGCCTTTAACAACTTGATGACTGGCAAAATCATTCCCCTGCTGGGAAATAATTCAGTGTCGCCCCATTGCTTTAGACAAAATAAAAACTCTTCAGCACGGTATTTAAAGTCCTCCATAACTGGGCTCCAAACTATCTCACAAGACTTGGTTTACATTTCTTACTTTCAAATAATTAACTTTATCCAGAACACAGTTACATCTTCCATCTTTCTGCTTTTGAAGAGATTTTTCTCCATGCCTGCATTTGACATTGCGTTGGTGACCACAGTGTCCTTCTGGGTACTCTTCTTGAATTTTTATGAAATTACTCTCTTTTTGCTTTTTTCTTATCTATCTGCTCCTTTTCAGTCTCCTTTGCTGGATCTTCATCTACTACTTGTCCCTTAATTGTAAGTGCATCCTAAATCACAATCCCAGACCCATTCCTCTTTCCCTCTACATGCTCTTTCAGTGACTTCATCATCGTCTACAGATTTAATATCATCTCTATGCCGATGACTCCCAGATTCATATTTCTAGATCAAATATTTTTCTTGACTTCCAGTCCTGTATTACCAACTGCTCCATGGACATTTTAATAGCGTGTTCGTACATCACAAACTCTACATGTCTGAACTTAACTCATTATATTTCTCCCCCCAAACCAACCATTTCTGAACTTTTCTATTTCTATCTTGAATACTGCCATCCTGGTGTTGTCTCAAAAACCACCATCTCAGGTTAACAATCTTGGTGTCCTCCATGACTTTTTATTTCCATCCACTCAATACATCTAAGAAGTTATTAAATCTTGTTATTTCTGACTCAACAACATCTCTCAAAAGAAAGTGTTTTTTTAAAGTATGAGGTAAGCTGAGGAAACAGTATGTTATAGTAAAAAAATAAACAATTTAGAATAAGAGAACCTATTCTACATGATATTGACAAGATTTTGGAGGAAATCTTTCTTGAAAGATGGTCAAGAAATCATATAAAAATAAAGGTGCCAGAGATATATCATATTTAAGTTTCCTAAAATTGTATTCATGTCTTTAACTTTTTTCTTGTTTATTTTTCATTTTATTTACCTAGTTCTGAAAGGGGGATGTTGAGGTCCCCAACTATTACAGTTTCAATATCTATTATTGCCTGTGATTTAATGAACTTTTCCTTTAAATTTACTTTTCTTTAATTTTACTTAAATCTTAATGCCTTTCAGAGCACATATGTATATATACATATACATATGTTTTTAATACTATTTCATTGTCTATGATGCTTTGAAGCAAAATGTAATTTCTCTGTTTTTAACTTGTCTATTTTCACTATTGACTTGTCTGAGGTCATAATTTCTAACCTTCTCTTTTGAGAAGCTAAAGCATGTTAAATCCAGCTCCCATGACTCTTTTAAATCTCTATGCATCTTTATGTGTTAACTCAATTGTGTTTTTTGTAAACAAAATGTTGTTCAATTCTTTAGTCCTTTTCCATATTAAGTGTGAGTTCACCAACCATGTTTATAGTTATGCTTATTAATTGGATATTTGGATATTTTTTATCATATCCTTTTATATTCTTACCTTTCTCTAATCCCCTCCCCATACACATGCCCCTCTTTAGAAAGAAGAATAAGATTGTTTTGTGGTTGTTTTTTTTTTCCATTTGTATTGCTGTAATCAATTGTGTATATTGGTTTTTTGGCTTTACTTTTCATCAGATCCTGTAAACTTCTCCATATTTTTCAGCATTCATCATATTTCTTACATTATAGCATATTAATATTCTATAACATGCACTTAATGTAATTTCCTTAGCCATTCCCCAATTGATGGATGTCTACTTTGCTTCAAATTCTTTACTACTACAAAAAGTGTTATGAGAAATATTTTGGTGAATATGGAAACTTCCTTCTTAACAATAACTTCCTTGGAGTATAATCCTAGTAGTCAAATGTCTGGATCAAAGGGATGGACATTTCAGTTACTTTATTTGTATAATTCCACATTATTTTCAAATTGGTTATACTGATTCACAGTTTTTACCAACAATGCACTATTGTGTCAATCTTCCTGTAACCCTTCCAACATTGACTATTCTCATCTCTTGTAATATTTGTTTATTTGCTGGTGTGAGTTGAAACCTCAGGATTATTTTCATTTTTATTTCTCTTTTTATTGGTGATTTGGAGCATTCTTTCATGTGATTGTCAAAAGTTTGCAATTTTTCTTTTGAGGAATATTTAGTCATATCTTTTGATCACTTAAATACTGGGGAAAGTTAAGACCTATCTTTTTAACACCAATATTTTTCCCATGATGATGTAGCACTGGAAGTCATGGGACACTACAATCCATTAATAAGTTAAGTTGAAGATCACCCAAAGTGCAAAGGAGAAGCAAATGGTAGAAGAGACCAGGTTATAATACATTGAAAACAAGGGATTATGTATGAGAAGACATGCAAAAGATGACATCAAAGAAATACTTGACTGGAATAAAATGGGTTGGCCATGTGAGAATGAGTGATAATTGATCAATCGCCTGAATTTTCTAATGACAGATATGCAACAGCAAGAGAATATGAGGAAAGCCCGTAGAAAATTGTGTGGATCCCCTGTGTTGAACATATGGGAGGACATGGAGTCATGTAAGAAGGGCAGGCGTGAATGGCTTATGATCTGCAGCTCTGTAGGGAGTACCCAGATCAATGAGGTTACATGTCTTTTGGAGTATATATTTTATCAAGATTCATTTAAGTTATTATCACTTTGGAAAGTTCCATGACCAAAAGATTAGGTGGTACAGTGGGTAGATTGTCTGACATAGGTTTAGGAAGAACTGAATTCAAATTTGGCTTCAGACATGACTCCTAGCTACTATCTGCCCCAGTTCTTTCATCTGCAAAATGTAAAAAATAATAAGAAAAGATAAGAAAGATAAATTTGCGAAGCACTTTGTAAAACTTAAAGTGCTATATAAATGCTAGTTAATGTTGTCTTTATTGCTAGCATAATAAAAATTGCCAGGGAGATGTTATATGAATATTAGCACTTGAGAATCATAGCATATGTGAAACAGAATTAGGAAAAATAGCTTATAATTTTGAAGATGGGTCCACTCAGAAGAATATTTGATTATAAATGCTTTGCTCTGTGGCTGACGTTAAAAAAGAAAATTTTCCTACCTGATATCTCCAAGGCATAAAGTTAATTGGAGAATCAAAATAATGATTTAAAAGAAAAAGAAAATTTTGGTTTCAATTTTCTGATGTTTGGTATGAATTTTCTATACAATTTGTGCCAAGTCTTCTCCTCACCTTACTTTGTACTTTAATCATGTATAAATTTAGAAGTTAACAAGCTGGGCAGGTGGAAAATAATTCGCTGACCTACGCAAGCAAACATATATTTTTGAAAAAGTTATATTGTTGACTAGTTTTTAAATAGGTTTGTATTGATAGTTTTTATTCTGATCTAGCTAGCACCTGCTGTGGGGGGGGGGGTAAAGTCAACAACAACCAGCTCACAGAACTGCAAAAGCCCAGGTTCTTTTGATCTGCTTTACTAAAGAAAGCAACGTTAAGGGGTTAACAAGCTTACTTTAATTCAGCATACAAATACCATTCACTTAGTTCAGGGGAAAAAGCCAACACCCTGAACTTCAGAGCAAATACAAACAAATTACAAACATTGACAGACAGGCCAAATATAATTCATACTTACCAACATCTAAGTTGAGCCCGGGAGCTCATAACAAGGGCTGGCCCAGAGTAACTCACGCCACCATGGCTGTGGGTCAGAATTCCAAAAAAGAGAAAGCCAACCCCTGGTTTTATATCTTTTTCAAGGTTAAGGGTGAGTCACACAGGTGACTCACCCACACGACCTAAAATCGTCACAAAAAAAGGCGACTGTGATGTCCCAAACATGTCACTCAAACCCATGTAAACTAGGCTTTCCCTTGAGGCAAGGACTCCTAATTTAATCAAGGAAATAAAGGCCAAACTCTTCAAGGGCACTTGGTTGAACTAAGTGCTAACAGCCCATTTTGATTGCCAACATACCCCCACTTACCATCCCTTTGCTCCTGACAAAACCATCTCTTATAACAAATATGTTTTTTTAAAGGGAAAAACATCTTCAAATATGACATTATTTTCTCATCCCTGGAAGGAAACTAGTTGATGATAATTAGTTGCGTCACTCTGAATGTGAAATTTAAAACACAATATGTTCGATTTTTTCTAAAATAAAGGTGAAAAGAGTTTTATTGATCAAATATACTGACACGTAGGCTTAGAGACAGAAATACCATGATTTCTTCAAATTTTTCCACAAATCAATAATTTGTAAGCAGTGATGTGTTATGAATCTTGATATCACTCTATATAATGTGTAGGCTTTCTACCCCAAAGTGGAAAATTTCTGTTTTTCTGAATAAGCACCATGTTCTCCTACAAAGTCAATGTTGAAAGGTACCTTCCTATATCCATTATTTGAGTGACTGCTGTACATTTGAACATGTAAATCAATATATAGATTTTATTTATAGTATATATTACCAAATATGTATAAATATCTATCAAGGAAATGAGTTTATTGAGTTAATTTTATAACCTTAACAACAATCTAGATATATTTAGCTTCTTTTACAGAAATGGACTTCAAAAGTAATGCTGGTGTTTCTTCCCTTTTAAATTTATCTCACATACTTCAACACAGACAATTAGAAGGGATCATTATTTTTATTTTTGCTACATACATACATGCATATACTTATATGTACACACATGTAAGTTATATATGTACATATATGTGTGTATATAAGTTTGAGTATGTATAAACACACATGCACACCATCTTGCTTCTCTAGCCTTCATTCAGTTGGCATGACTTGTTATTTCTTACTCTATATCTATGTCAGGAGTTTGTAACTTTTTTGGATGTCATGGATGCCTTTTTCTATCTGGCAAAGCCTATGGGTTCCTTCTAAGAATAATGCTTTAAGATGTATAAAAATATTTAGTATTAGAAAGAAAATATGTTAGATTTTTTAAAAGATGTAATTTTCCCCTTTCAATTTCAAAGATCTCCTGAAATTTAACTATCAACTCTTTTGGGTCAGGGCTTCTGTGTGATGCTGATTAAGAAATCTGAGCATATTTTTAATGAAAAAAATCAGTTTGTAGTTTTATGAAGGGTAGTTCTCTTGAAGTCTCATTAAAATACAATTTAATTTCTTGAAAGATAGACTATCCTATAGAATCCAAGGGGAAATAGAAATAGCAGCCATATTTATGTAAATGTGAATTGTTAGTGATTCTGCTTAATTCCAGCAATTGTTCTGTGATGGGCATGGCAGGACCCCTGATTTTGTTACTGTAAATATTCTCTCTACCAATGCAGATTGCAAACCTTTTTCTTGGGTGAAAGTCCTCAGGAGTTATAATGGTTGAAAAATTTGTCACCTTGAAGTCTTCCTCAAAAGGAGTCCCTTCTTATAAGTCAATCAATTCAAGGTTGATCCTTGACTTACAGACACACAGTATACCTCTGGGCCAATACTCAAAAGCTTTCAAGCTTTGGAGAGTCTACCAGTGCACGTACTCTAGTGGCATAGCCTTCTACAATTCAAGGATTACCTCCACTGCAAAATGAGGCATTGGAATAAGATTTTATTACTAAATTATATGAGAGAAATTATACCTAGTTCCATTCTCAGATTTTGTGTGAAACTTCTTGTGCCTGAGCTTAGCAGGTTTTCCAATTATATATATATATATATATATATACATATATATATATATACACACACACACACACACACACATATATAGATGTATATATATGTATATATATATAGATGTGTATATATATACATATAGATGTATATACGTACACACACACACACATATATATTTCTTTCTCATTTCAGCCTTGGATGAATCTTCAGAGTAATTTGGTCCCATCTCTTTCTCCATTCTGTTATATAAATTTGTTCTATAATATCTCCAACTTTTTACCCAACTTCTACTCAAACAGCTATGCATTGAGATATTTTAGAGTGCCTTTTTGGGGGCTAAAATGGCCAGAAAGTTCTGATATTGAGCAGAAATCTGCCTCTCTCTAACTTCTTCCCCTTTATCTTAATTCTTGTTTCTGGAGCCAGTATAGCTCCAAGACTTGAATGCAGCACCATAGATATGTTCTGACCTGCTCAAAGTATAATAAGATCAACAGATACTTTTTAAATTGAAGAGTATTCATCTATGAATTTAGACAGAAACTGAATTACATTTTTTCCAAATCCATAGCAATGCTAGACTTGCCAGTTGTATTTAAAAAATTATGGAGAATACGAGAAATAATGCAGGAGTAATAGGCTGATTTTTTTTCTCTTAACAATTCTTTTATTATTTGATATTTTAGTTTTCAACATTGATTTCCACAAGATTTTGAGTTACAAATTTTCTCCCCATTTCTACCCTCACCCCCACTCCAAGATAGCATATATTCTGATTGCCCCATTCCCCAGTCAGCCCTTCCTTCTGTCACCCCAATCCCCCTCCAACCCCTTTCCCCTTACTTTCTTATAGGGCAAGATAGCTTTCTGTGCCCCATTCCCTATAGATCTTATTTCTCAGTTGCATGCAAAAACAACTTTTTTTGAGCATCTGCTTTTCAAACTTAGAGTTCCAAATTCTCTCCCCTCTCCCCTTCCCACCCACCCTCCCTAAGAAGGCAAGCAATTCAACATAGAGCACACACATGTGTCATCATGTAAAACATTTCCATAATACTCACGTTGTGAAAGACTAACTCTACTTCCCTCCATCCTATCCTGTCCCCCTTTATTCAATTTTCTCCCTTGACCCTGTCCCTTTTCAAAAGTGTTTGCTTTTGATTTTCTCCTCTCCCTATCTGTCCTCCCTTCTATCATCCCCCCTTTCCTGTCAGGTAAGATACCCAACTGAGTGTGCATGTTATTCCCTCCTCAAGTCAAATATGATGAGAGCAAGATTCACTCATTCCCCCTCACCTGCCCCCTCTTCCTTTCCAACAGAACTGCTTTTTCTTGCCACTTTTATGTGAGATAATTTACCCCATTCTATCTCTCCCTTCTCCCTGTCTCAATATATTCCTCTCTCACCCCTTAATTTTATTTTTTTTAGATATCATCCCTTCATATTCAACTCACCTTGTGCCCTCTGTCTATATATACATATATTCCCTTCAACTACTCTAATACTGAGAAAGGTCTCACGAATTGCATACATCATCTTTCCACATAGGAGGGTAAACAAAACACTTCAACTTTAGTAGGTCTCTTGTGATTTCTCTTTCTTGTTTACCTTTCCATGCTTCTCTTGATTCTTGTGTTTGAAAGTACAATCTTCTATTCAGCTCTAGTCTTTTCACTGAGAAAGCTTGAAAGTCCTCTATTTTATTGAAAATCCATATTTTGCCTTGGAGCATGATACTCAGTTTTGCTGGGTAGGTGATTCTTGGTTTTAATCCTAGCTCCTTTGACCTCTGGTATATCATATTCCAAGCCCTTTGATCCTTTAATGAAGAAGCTGCTAGATCTTGTATTATTCTGATTGTGTTTCCAAATACTCAAATTGTTTCTTTCTGGCTGCTTGCAGTATTTTCTCCTTGACCTGGGAGCTCTGGAATTTGGCGACAATGTTCCTAGGAATTTTCTTTTGGGGATCTTTTGCAAGAGGTGATTGGTGGATTCTTTCAATTTCTATTTTACTCTCTGGTTCTAGAATATCAGGGCAGTTCTCCTTGATAATTTCTTGAAAGATGATATCTAGGCTCCTTTTTTGATTATGGCTTTCATGATTTTTAAATTTTTAAATTATCTCTCCTGGATCTATTTTCTAGGTCAGTATTTTTTCCAATGAGATATTTCACATTGTCTTTCATATTTTCATTCTTTTGGTTCTGTTTTATAATGTTTTCTCATAAAGTCACTAGCTTCCACTTGCTCCACTCTAATTTTTAAGGTGGTATTTTCTTCAGTTGTCTTTTTGGACCTCCTTTTCCATTTGGCTAATTCTGCCTTTCAAGGCATTCTTCTCCTCACTGGCTTTTTGTAGCTCCTTTGCTATTTGAGTTAGTCTATTTTTAAGGTGTTATTTTCTTCAGTATTTTTGGGTCTCCTTTAGCAAGTCATTGACTTGTTTTTCATGGTTTTCTTTTGTCACTCTCATTTCTCTTCCCAATTTTTCCTCTACTTCTCTTACTTGCTTTTCCAAAACCTTTTTGAGCTCTTCCATGGCATGAGACTAATTCATATTTTTCTTGGGGGCTTTTGATATAGGCTCTTTGACTTTGTTGGCTTCTTCTGGCTGTATGTTTTGATCTTCTTTGTCACCAAAAAAGATTCTAGAGTCTGAGTCTGTGTCCTTTTTTGCTGCCTGGCCATGTTCCTAGCCAACTACTTGACCTTTGAGCTTTTTGTCAAGGTATGACTGCTTGTAGAGTAGAGAGGGCTTTGTCCCAAGCTTTAGGGGCTGTGCTGCTGTTTTCAGAGACACTTCAACTCCCCAATCACTACAAGGTCTGCCACATCAGCACTCCTCCCTGCCCATGAACTGCCAACTAGCATTGCGACCCAGATCGAGGCAGGGCAAAGCAAGCTCTGCACTCCTGCTTTGGTCCACTACTTGATTCCACCCACCATGTGAGGCAGGGACTCTGGAAGCTGCTGATGCTGGAGCTCTGCAAGCAGCCACAGGAGCTTCCTGCTGCTGCCACTGCTGCCCCACCTGAACTACCCTCAAGGCTGGGGCCGGACAGCTCTCTAACCTGATTGAGGAGTTTTCCCACTAACCTGCTCTGTGGTCTTTGGCATTTGTGGGTTGAGAAGTCTGGTAATTGCCACAGCCCAATGATTCATGGCCCTAAGGCCTGCTCCAGCCGACTCCTGATCTGGTCTATCTTGGTGCAGCCCAAGCTGGGCTGTGCCCTGCTCCCGGCACCATGTGATAGACCCTTCCCAGCAACCATCCAGGCTCTCCTAGGCTGGAGACCTGCTTCCCTCAGCTATTTCATGGATTCCACAGCTCTAGAATTTGTTCAGAGCCATTTTTTACAGGTGTTTGGAGGGACTTGGGGGAGAGCTTAAGCCAGTCCCTTCTTTCCAGCCGCCATCTTGGCTCTGTCCCCAAATAGGCTGATTTTCAAAGAAGGCAAGAGAATAGAGTCTGTTAGATTGAACACATCATCCAAAGTATTAACAATACTCCTCAATTTCATGTCATTTACTCAAATCTATGCCTTCAGGCCACCAATAAAAAATATTAAAAAAGACGAGACAGAAGAAGACAGATACAACTTATGCTAACAGTGCTCAGGGGTTGAGCTAATTGATAGAGAATGGGCTAAGCTAATTTGTCAAGAAAGAGGCTGGTCAAAGTTTCTAGGTGAGCAGCTTAGTTGAGACAAGTTCCAGGTGGTAATGAAACAACAAAGGCCAAGACTGGATCAGTGGCCAGGTTTTCAAATACTGAATTGGTCCATTTGATCAATGACAGTCTTCCTTTTTTCTTACAATTCAACATTTAGTGTCCTCTTTTGTGCATGCATTGATTCTAATCCACTCTCATTTCCTAAATATATATTTACTTGAGACTCCCACTGAGCTATTTTCCAGTGGAGATAGAAAATGATGAAATAAGATCATCAGCTGAAAAAATCATCAATTTCTAGACCACTAACTTGGAAGTCTGGACCTTTGTGACTTTGAGCAAATCACTTCCCTTCTCAGAGAAATAGTACATAGTAAGAGTGTTAAACTACCGGATTTATGAAGTCCATTCCAGGTTTGAAATTCTATAATAATATGATGATTATTATTACCATTATTACCTTATCACCCAGAATAACAATATAGATGTCAAGTGTACAACAAATATTTCCTAGGATCACAGATTTAGAATTGGAGAAGACCATGAAAATTATCTAGCTGAACCATCTCATTGTATAGATTAGGAAATCAAGGCCCACAGTCATTCAGGTAGTGAGTGGAAGACCTGAGATTTGAACCCAGTTCCTCTGATTACAAATTGAATGTTCTTTTCTTCACACCACGTTGCTTCCAAGTCCCTTTTAATTGAGAGATTTTTTTAAAGTTTTTTTTAATACTCTTTATTTCTCAGCATAATTCCCAGTTTAGAATATTACTCAGCTATGGGAGGCAGCATGGATCTAAAGTTATAGGACCTCTGACACTTAGAACAAGTATAATCTTGGGAAAGTCACTTAACTGCTATTGGCCTAAGTTTACTCATGTGTAGACTAGGGGGTAGGTGAACTGGATAGTCTCTTAGGACCCTAACAAGTTGGACTTAAAGTCAGTAAAACCTGAGCTGTAATCCTGTCTCAGACACTTTATAGCTGTGTGTCTTTGGGCAAGTCATTTAACATTGCTGGGCCTCAGTTTCTTCTTTGGAACAATGAAAGGGTTAGATTCAATGGCTTCTACAATGCTCAATTTTTTTATCCCCAAGGTCCACTGCTGGCCAATTCTAAGTACTTAGGAAAGTACATCTAGTGTTCCATTGTGTTGTATAACTTGCAAAGGGAAGTAAAGCATCCTGAAAAAAGAGAAGGTCAATTTACCTAAACACTTAAATTTTAGCCTGAGGATAATTTAGACATTGATTAGGTTATCATAGTTCTATATGTTGAATCATAAGTTACTTTTTTTAAAGATATAGTCCTTGAATTTGAGGAGCCTTCAGGAATCCCCAGTTTACTATTTGCAAATTTCCTGGCCTCTATTGTGTTGAGCAATTTAAAATAAATATTATATTTTTAATGTTGTTACTTAGAAATTGAGGGTGACTTTTTAGATAAATGATTTGTCTTAAGGTGGATACAAGCATAGGGGGAAATTATGATATGCAATCTTTTGGAAAAGAAAGTTCTAAAAACCACAGGAGCTGAAAAGCAACTTTGGACATCTATCTATCTATCTATCTATCTGTCTGTCTGTCTATCTATCTACATTCACAGACTAAATTTTTAAGATGTGGACAGCCAGAGGAACAAAATAAACCATTTGTGTTAAATCTTCTATGTCTATTCAAAAGGAGTTCAAGGAAATTTGCCAGGTATTTTAAATAAACATGCCTGGTTAATGTCCCTGCACTAGAACAGGCAAAAGCTTGGGAGACTTTATTTGTGTAAAGGGAGAAATGGTTTCAGTGTGCTTTCATGTCCAGTAAGGTAAACTTTCTTGCTTAAAGTTTCCCATAAACTAGATGAGTCTTAAATGAGATCTAAAGAGATGGGTTAAGAGATTTGGGTGGTCACCCCACCAAAACACAATAGAACAAGTGGAAAGATCCCACTAGAGCTTGGACTCTTAAGGTAGAAAGAAGGATGAAAGACTTTCAAAAATACAACACAATCTTACCATACAATTTGAGTAATCCAAAGAGAAAGAAAAGTGGACTATATCTCAAGATAATGAAGTAGCAGAACAAATGACTCTGAGGAGTTCACATTTTATATACAAAAGATGAAAGGAAGAGCACGTAACAAAAAACGCAAAAGAGTGGCATGGATCTAAGAAGAATAACATTTGAAAGCCTAAAATGCCAAATAAGCTGAAGCTTGTCAAAGAACCAAGGGCAATAAAATGGGAGGGGGACACTTAACCTATATACAAAATCACAAAATATTGACATTGGAAGGGACCTTAGAGTTCAATGTGTTAGGACAGGTAGGTGTTGCAATGGATAGGGCTCTGGAGTCAGGAGAACCTGAGTTTGAATATGGCCTCAGACACTTAGTAGCTGTGCGACCCTAGACAAGTCACTTAACCCTGTTTGCCTCAGTTCACTTATCTATAAAGTGAGCTGGAGGAAGAAATGGCAAACCACTTTAGCATCTTTGTCAAGAGAACCCCAAATGGTGTCATGAAGAATCAGACAAGACTAATCAACTAAACAATAACAAAAATCCCTTTTAAAATATATCTGACAGGTAGTCCAGTCTCTGCTTGAAGGCCTCCAGTTAGGAAGAGCCTACCACCTTCAGAGATAATTCCCACTGAACTTTTGATTAATTTTATTTATTAGACATAAACCTGAATTTATCTCTTCATGAATTCTGCTCATCGTACCTTTCCTTTTAGATATAATTATAATAACTTTCATTTATATAGCATAGACTTATAAAGTCTTTGAAGTGCTTTATACAGGTTACCTCAGCTGGTCCTCACAATAGCCCTGTTAGGGAAAAATTTTAGTTAATGTCATCTCTATTACACATATGAGGAAACTGAAGCTGAGGTCATTTTTCATCAAAGGTCAAAGCAAATCAAAACAAAAAACCCTATTTAACCACATACTCCATTTTGTACTTATGAAATTGATTTTATGGATCCAAGGAAGCAAATGTAAGACTTTATATTTATCCTGATTAAATTCCATTATACTAGATTCAGCCCAACATTCTAGACTGTCAAGATCCCCTTGCATCCCGATTCTGTCATTCAACTCATTAGCTCACCTTCCAACATTGTGTCATCTGAAAATCTGATAAGCAGATAACATATACCTTTATGCAAATCATTGATGAAATTGTTAAATGTAACATGGCCTCTGTCAATCCCTGAATCATTCTACTAAAGGCTGCCTTTCAAGGTCAAGATAATCAATTGTGAACTCGTAGAACTGTATTATTGTCTAGCTTACTCACATCTCTCAATCTTGTCCACAAGGATCACATGAAACATTTGGTCCAATCCTTTGCTAAGATCTATCCACAGAATTCTATCAATCTACTGGTCTGGTTACCCTGTCAAATAAGGAAATAAAGTTCATCTACCATTACCTGTTTTTGATGAAGCTGGCATGAAATGATTCAAAGCATTTTGTTAGGGCCCTACTACCAGGTCACCACTGCATAAAAAAATAGGATAAAAAGTAAATTGGTAAAAGGGCCAACATTTGGCATGGGTGACCTACAGACAAACAAAAAGCAATATCATATACTGTTTTTGTCTTTTCTGACTCTGACTGGAAAAGATAGAACAAAATCAGTTTAGAGGAAATTGAAGTAAATCAATAGTAAGAGAACACCTGGCTGTGTCATAGACTGGCAGGAGGGAGAGGATAGTTGAATTGCTTTGGGACTGCTCTGGGGATGTTGATTGAGTAATTGAAGGCAGTGTCTTTCTAGAGCCTATATCCTAAATGGTGGTTCATTAGGAGGGGGAAGAAGGTTCTGAGTCAGTGTCTATTGAAAGAAAGAAATCCAGGGAATGAGAATAGGAACCATAGCCAAGGAATTAAGAAATAAGGGAGGCAGTTACAAAGAATAAGGGAAGCAGCCCTATTTCTTACCAAAGATTGATTTATATATTCAGAGTTCTTTGGTTTGTAAGAATCAGACAGTTACATGACGTTCGGTTTCATTTTTGTTCTTACTGTTCTTTCCATCTACATTGTTTTACTCATGGTACGTGTTTTTTTCTGGCTCTTCTTACTTCACTTTGTATCATCCATTCATGTAAGTCTTCCCATGTTTCCCTGAATTCTTCATAAATCTAATTTCTTATGATGCAGTAATATTCTATTACATTCCCATATTGCAATTTGCTTTGCCTTTCCCCAAACAATGGGTATGAGCTTTGTTTTTAGGTCTTTGCTACCACAGAAAATGATGCAACAAATATTTTGGTTTATATAGGATCTTTCTGTCTTTGGCCTCTTTGATGATATATACTTAGCAGTGGGATCTTTGGGTTAAAGGGCATGGATGTGTTAGTCACTCTTAGCTATTTCAAAATTGCTTTTCTGAGTGGTTGAACCAATTCCCAGCTGGTGCAATAGTGTTTTACTCTTACATCACTTTTTTTCAAATAAAAATAACTTATTTTAATCAAACAATATGATTTCATCTCTTTATAGTTCAGAATATTATCCAAGCCAGTGTCTCTCCCAGTTTATTACTTTTAAAAGAAAAACAAAAAAAGACTCAATTTTGACTAAGGAAGAACAACACCAGTAAAGCGACATTAGAGATCAGACATAATAAACAGTTTATGCAACCACATGGGAAATAGTTTCTACCACTTTGTTATTACACAGGTAGTTGGTTCTATCAGCTAAAGTCTAGTGACTTGTATTTGTTTTATGCACATTGGGTTTGTTCTATTACTTTACAAGAGATTGTACTCCCTTGAGTCGGCTCTGTTCATTGGTCAGAATAAATTCCAGCATCTGACACCATTTCCATTAATCAAGACAAGCCAGTATATGTGAGTAAGTTGATAGAAAGATGCAAACAATGTCTAGTCTCATTTATGTATGCTGTTCAGTAATACAGCAGGAGGTTTGAGGAATTTTTTGACTTTAAATAACACCAAACTGCCTAATACTGAA
The DNA here is from genome assembly GCF_011100635.1 of Trichosurus vulpecula. Classification (NCBI taxonomy): domain Eukaryota; kingdom Metazoa; phylum Chordata; class Mammalia; order Diprotodontia; family Phalangeridae; genus Trichosurus; species Trichosurus vulpecula. Next base: position 142,447,884 of record NC_050579.1, on the reverse strand, counting down.
AAGGGAAAAAAGGCATTCTACATGAAACACTCAAGATCCCAAGGCAACAAGGTCTCTACACCAGAAGATGTCTGGATGGCATCGGTTAAAAAGTAACAGGTAACACAATTGTTACTGTAAAGCTCCCTGGAAGGCCAGCTGTTTCTTCCATACTTCCTTACACCACTTCTTACAGGTAGGTCGTAATGGTAACTACGTTGCAACCTGTTTATTCTTATTATGAACCTTTCACTGCTTCTTGGGTCACTAACAAGTTTAATGCTTTGGAGACTATTATATTCGTAGGTTTGTAACTATGTAGCATCAACAGGAAAGTAATCCTCATTCTTATTAGCAATGATAATAATTACTCTTCTAGGTTCCGGAAAGAACTACTAAAAAGTGTTGCATTGATTTGAAGTCACTGAGAGATAGCTTTTTAGCTCCATATGAAGAATTTCCTTCCATTGATTAGAATTGTCTGATAGGGGACTGGGCCATCATTTGAGAAAGTTAGTTCTCATTCACCAGAGATATTCAAGCATAGCTTGGGTAGATACTTGCCTGGGACTGTGTAGTAGGAATTTGTGAGTAGGAAAAGGAGTCTCCCAAGGTTGAATTATAGGGGTGTATTGAGTGTGGAGGGCTGTGCTAGCACACCCTGCGGGAGCATTCTCATTTTCATCAGGGAAGGGCCAATAGGAATATGACCCCAGGGTTTTCTAATAAAAGGTCAGCACATTGTCTATGTTTGACATTTTATGATTCTGTGGATGCACAGATCAAGAAGAAATAATAATAATAAATAGTTCAAATTTATACATTGTTTAGAGATCCACAAAGTACTTTGCTTACCATAAACCTGCAAGGCAGGTAGTAGATTATTTAAGCTGTAGCATAAAGGATCTAGGTTAGTTGTATATATGAAAGTGGAGATTATCAAACTCTGTAATTGGTAAATGAGGTAAATAGTGGAATTTTCTTCTCTGGACACATACCAGTCTATTTCTGTGCAATTTTCAACCTAGAATTCCTCAAAAATATGTTGTTTGTTTTGGTTTTTTGCCAATCTACATTACTAGTTAGACAAAACTATTCCTAAATTTGTGGGTTGGGCACAAATAGATGATGTAAGTAAAATGTCATCAATTTATCTGTAAGAACATAAGGAAATAAATACTTGGCTGAAACCTAAGTAACAAATAAATAGAGAATTCTTGAAAGTTATAGATTTGTCCACATTATGACTGTACCAGCAGTATAAATAATCCCTGCTTTTATTTTCTCCAAAATCTGGCATATTTGACTACCATATCTTTACTAATAGTAAATCTTTTTGTAAAACATTGACAATTTTAGGCTCTTTAAAGTTTTTTTTGTCAGGTCTTTCCTTCATACTTCTCCCTCCAGGGTTTTTGCTTTCTAAGCTTTTATTTATATGCTTTCTAATTTTTCTTATTCTGGGTTTCTTAACTTTTTTGTTTTGCTAGCACAATTTAGCCTGACACTTTCAGATGAAAAAGCACATATTTCCACAGGTAATTCAATCAACCTCTTAAGCAATGAAAGAGTCTTATGGAAGAGATCCTAGGATACATCTTCCATTCTTGTAGATACATGCAGGTTATGATCCAATGCCAACTTGTTATTGTTCTTTTAAGGTCAGAATATGATTAGCTTGTTTTCAGTTTAATTTTACAATATAATGTAAATTCTAGAAATTAAGAATAAAATTACCTAAGTGCAAAGTATTTTCAATTATTTAGCAGAAATAACTGAAATTATTTTTTCTTTTATTAAATAACCTAAGTAAATAAATTAATAGCACACTATAAGATTAATCTATAAATTCAGAAGTAGGGTAAATAATATGCTGTGGACTAAAATTTTACAGATGGAAATAGACCCAGAGAGATGAGAAGCTCTTAAGAAAGAAATTTTTATTAAAAAAATAGGAAGAAACTTGTCTATCTGGAGAAATGATGTGGTTACACAGGAAACTTGCCAACCAACTTAGAATTTTAAAAGATTAAATTTAAAAGATTTAAAAGATTCACACAGAAGATTTTAAATAGAAACAATGGTAGCAAAAATGGCTGAATACAACATAGTGTTATTGATAGGGTTATTAGATTGGTAGATTGGGAAATTCTATAGATTCAATATTCACCTAGATTTTAGCAAGTGTTTTAAGAAAATCTCTCAAGCTATTCAAAAAGATGCAGAATTGCAGGGTTAAGTGACAGGATAATTAAATGGATCTAGAACTAGTTAAATAACTAGATGAAAAGTATAGGCATTAATAGTTCAATGTCAGCTTGGAAGAAGGTCTCCAGTGGAGTGTTCCAAGCATATGTGCTTGGCATTCTTTTATTTATCTGTTTGTTTGACAAAGGTATAGATGGCAGGCTTATCAAATTATCATAAAAAGCCAGGAAATAGCTAACACAAAGAATGACAGTCATGACCCAAAAAGATCATGGGCAGTTACAACGTTGGACTGAATTAATAAAATAAATTTTAATTGGGATAAATGTAAAGTTTTATGATGAGATTTGAGGCAAAGGATAGTTGAAGGAAGCAGGTATATTTAGTCTGGAGGAGAGAAAACCCTGAGGGACATCATATCCTAGGAGTATAGGTTTAAAATGAAAATGAACTTTAGAGGCTATCTAGTCCAAACCCTTTATATAAACGTTAAAACTGAGTCCGCGGGAGAATTAAGTGACCATTGGTAGCTGTGTAGTAAGCATCAAAGGTAGAATTTGAACTCAGGTTGAGTGACTCCAAATTCAGCTGTCCAAGTCCAATTATTTTTTTCATTAAAACTCACATGATAGCTGTTCAAGTGTTTGAACATTGTGGAAGAAGAATTAGATTTGTTCTGTTCAATTCTAGAAAGCAGAGTACAGGGGTGGAAATTACAAGGCCACCGAATTTCCTTCCAACTTTAAGTTCTGTGATTTTTTTTGTTACATGAATATATTTTTTGTTTTTTTACTCTGTAGTTTGGTTTAACTAACCTTCCAAATAGTGTAAATCAATGCCTATTTCTAGTGAGGAAGATTTTAGCTACTTAAAGGAAAACTATAATGTCAAGTTTTCATTGAGTTTTATGACTATATATTTATATTAAAGACTATATGTATAAATTAGAGGAAAGGATACTTTTGTTAAAAACCTCTGTTGTTTAGAGATCCTAAAGCTTTGCTCTTTAAATGTGGATATTTAAGAAATCATCATGTCTATGTTATAAAGCAAATTGTCACTGTTAATACTTTAACATATCCCACTAGATGATGTAGTGGAAAAAGTGTTGAACTTGGACTGCAAAAATCTTGGCTTGAATCCCACCTCCCACATTTACGGGCTGTGTCCCCCTAGAGAGGTCATTTGATCACTTGAAGCTTTAGCTTCATCATCTTTATAATGGGGATAAAAACAGCTTCCCTGCCTGCCTCATGGAAGCGTTCTAAGGACCAAATTTGATAATAGACATGAAAGTACTTTGTTACAGTAAAGCAAAATATAAATGGAAATAAACATGCTCTTAGATTTAGTGCTCTAAGGGACTTTAGAGATCATCTGTCTAGTCCAACCCTATCATTAATTTTTAAAGATGAGGAAACTGAGACCCAGAGAACCGTAACTAGCAACTTTTGCCCTTGGGGCAAATGGAAATGGGGACAATCAGGGGGGTAGGATACCAAGGGGACGAAAGTCACTTGAAGACATTTACAAGATTTTCATAGTAAAGGACTAACCACTCTTGGGACTAGAAAAGGGGGAAGAAATATGAACACAAGGGAGATTACAAGATTCAGTTATTGCACTGTCTTCTAGAAAAGATACTTCTTGTCTCACCTCTTCACTCAAGTCACTTCCCTCTAAAATTACCTTCCGCTTACACACTTTACATTTTATATGTACATAGCTATTTGCATATCATCCACCCTATTAAAATGAGAGCTCTCTGAGGATAGGAACTATATTTTTGGCTTTCTTGTATCCCCAGTACTTAGCCCAGCTCCTGGCAAACAATAAGGATTTCATAAGTGCTTGTTGATTGACTGACTTCTATTCTATGAAAGGATTGGCCTCTAAGCTTTAGGGGTGGGTTGCTGAAGAGGTTCTGTGTGGGAGGTAAAAGGAAGGTTTGACTAGGGCATACATCCCTTCCCTGTGTTTATTGAGAAATATATGCCTCAACTTGTACTGCATGCCTTTCTCTCCCTATTTCTTTATTTAGAGTTATTCTATTTCTTAAATGAGATGAATCATAATCCTTTCCCTACCATGGAAAGATTCTGAGGACAGTATATCACTATAGCACAGCACTGAGTTTGTAAATACTTGAGACAAAACTCTGAGAATTTTTGTTTGGATAGAAATTTATGAGATTTCATCTAGCTAGCCAGCACACAACACTTGATTTCTGCTGATCCAGATACGATTGGGTTCTTCTTCACTAACAGAGGAGTGGAAGTAATGTCTAGTGGCTAGGGCTTGGGGCTTCTTGTCAGGGATATTGCTTTTAAATATCTTATTATTGACTTTTTCAGAAGAAATAAATTAGACCCTGTGAAGAAACTATAACAGTGTGTATATAATATAAATATACAAAGACACTTTTCAGAATAATCTGCCCTGCCCCTTCCTTCCTAAAATGACAAAAAAAACAAGTTGTTTTTAATCTTGAACCAAAAGGGATATCTGATCATACGAACTTTTCAGATAAGTTTCACTCCTCACTTCACTTTGCATGTGTAGACATTATAAGTTCTTAGCTTTTGTTTTAAATAACATTTCATTTGTCAGTAGTTTTATGTGCTCCATAATGGGCTTCTTCTGGTAGACAATTTCCATTTTCACATCACTCACATTTTTCTGAAGGCTATGAGAGCTTGGGCAACCTGCTACTCTGCCTGGTGACACAGGTTTTTTTTTTCTCCCATTGTAAAAATTGCAGCACCAGAAACTTCAACTATCTGCCTGCCAAAGGGAGGTCTGGCCTCCACCCTTGAAAATGATTGATGAAGCTCAGGGTGTGTATGTGTGTGTGTGTGTGGGGGTGGGGCAGGGGAGTTTGGGGAGTTGGGGAGAAGGAAGAAACTAATATCTGTTCCACTGGACTAGAGGTACAATGTGATGTTTCATACCAAGTCATCCTGATCCCCCTGGATAGGTGAGTAGTCAGCCTCATAGCCATGAACCTTGATCACAGTTTACTTTTGTGCTCATGAGAAAGAGGAGGGAGCCAAGGGGAGGATTCTGATTCTTCCTAGAGCAGGAGTTCTTAACACTTTGGGGTCATGGGCCACTTTGTCCTTTGTGAATCCTATAGACCCCTCTTCAGAATAATATTTTAAAATACATAAAATTAAATGTTGTTGTTCAGTCGTTTCAGTCATGTCCAACTCGCATGACCCCTTTCTGGGGGGTTTTCTTGGCAAAGATACTGGAGTGGTTTGCCATTTCCCTTTCCAGATCTTTTGACAGATGGGCCACTGAGGCAATTTATATCACATAAAATGAAATATATAGGATTACAAAGGCAACAAATTACACTGAAATAGTTTATATATTGTAAACAAATATATGCTATATCTGTATATATACACATATAGATAGGTAGATAGATGATGGATAAATGTTCACTCATTTCACTCATGTTTGACTCTTCATAACCCCATTTGGGGTTTCCTTGGCAACAGTACTGGAGTGGTTTGACATTTCCTTCTCTAGCTCATTTTACAGGTGAGGAAACTGAGGCAAACAGGGTTAAGTGACTTGCCCAGGTTCACGTTGCTAGTTAGTGTATGAGACCAGATTTGAACTCATGAAGATGAGTCTTCCTGATGCCAGGCCTGGTGCTCTATCCACTTTACCACCTAGCTGTCCTAGCTAGCTAACTAGCTAGCTAGAAATAAATCCAGAGATCCCAAGTTAAGGACTCCTGCCCTTGTGTAGTAAAATTGTAGACACAAGCAAGAACCCAACAGATATGCCAAGTGATTCTGAATCCCTGAGAAAGGATCTTGAAAATTGTTCAATGCCTCCTACTTGAAGAGGGTCTTAAACTGACTGGGGTGTTGCAGTATTGAGTAACATGGTCATTGTTCTGAATTTGCTTCATACTCTTACTGGATTGCTAGTCCCAACAACTCTACTTCTGGTTCCATTCAATTCAAGAAACATTTCTTAAATGTCTCCTAGTCTTAGGCTCTGAGAAAGTAAAGATTAATTTTTTTTTTTAAAAAAGCACAGCCCACCTTGCCTCATAGATATTTGTTTGCATGTTGTTTCCCCCATTGGATTGCAAGCTCCTTGAGGGCAGAGACTTTCATTCCCACCTCTTTTTGTATCCCCAGTGCTTAGCTTAGAACTTGGCACATAGTAGGTGCTTAATAAATGCTTATTGATTGCATTATAATGCAAATTAGGGTACAGTGGAAGTGAGGGAGAGAGTGAGACATAGTGTTCTAAGGAAATCTGAGGAAGATGTAACCACTTTTAGCTAGTGGAGATAGGAGAGAACTTCATGGAGGAACTGGAACCTAATATGAGTCTTGAAGGAGAAAAAGGATCCTGAAAAAGAAATGAGGAAGGACTGCATTTCAAGCATAGGAGATCCTCCTACGCCTGTGTGAGTGTACAGAAGCAGTAAGAAGAATAACACGCTGTTCAGGGAAGAGTTAAAGATTCAGTTGATTTGAAGCAAAATGTTTGTGAAGGAAAATAACCTGCTTGAAAAGGCAGGCTGAGACCAGTTTATGAGGAGGGGGCACTTAAACATTAGGTTGAGACCTTTGCATTTTATCCTAGAGGCAGTAGGGAGGGAGTCATAGGAGGTTTCCCCTTTCCCCTTTCTCCTTTCTTTCCTCCTTCCTTTCCTTTCTTTTCCCCTTTCCTTTTTCTTTCTTTCTTGCTTCTTTGCTTTTTTCTTTTTTTAAAAATTTTTTTTATTTTTAAGTATTTTTTTTTTGCAAGGGGGAAAGTAGGGCAATTGGGGTTAAGTGACTTGCCCAAGGTCACACAGTTAGCATGTATGTCAAGTGTCCGAGGCTGGATTTGAACTTAGGTCCTGACTCCAGGGCCTGTGCGCTACTCACTGCGCCACCTAGCTGCCCCTCTTCCTTCCTTTTTTCTTTCCTTCTTTCTTTCCTTCCTTCCCTTCTTTCTTTCTTTCTCAGCGGAGTGTCCCAGTAATAATGTTGCTGTTTTCATTTTTGTTTGTTTTTTGTTTTTAAAGCTGTGAGAAAGATGAACTGGAGAGAGAAGAAACTGGTAGCAGATAGATCAGTGAAGAGTTTATTATATGTCTCTAGGCAAGATAGGATGAGGGCCTAAACCATGGTGGTATCAGAAAGAAGGTAGCCATATGAACTTGTAAAGAGTTAGAGTACTCCCGAAAGTTCATCAAAACCTCTGTATTAAGTGTCTGTTAACTGTGGGTTTACAATGTGACTCTGGTTTCTTATATGTGCTCTTCCTCTCCCTTTGAGTGTCAGGGTTCTTGACTGACTTCTGGCTCCTGAATGATTTTTCTCGGTTGTTTCCTTGAATATTATGACCATATCATGATCATAAACTGGCTTGGGAAATGGGGCCAGGGATGCTAACTCATCAGCAAGACTGCTACCTCTCTTACCACTGCCTGGGGCTCATCAAACCCAGGTCCTGCTGAGTGTGCGAGTAGGGATGAGTGAGACACGATAGCATGGGAGGGATGAGTGGATCTGAGAGAAAAGGTGTGCCAAGTAGTGGCATAGCAGCATTCAGAAGTCAGGTCTGGAGAGTGTGGTAGTAGGAGAAAGAAGGAGAGACATGTCAGGATTGAGTGGATTATTTAAAATCAAACAGCTTTACAATTCTCCAGTCAGTGTAACAGAGATGGATTGGTGAAGGGAGGTTATAGAGAAGGGGGAGGTTAACTATTACAAGGAAGTTCTCCAATGACCAAGAGAATGTTGCATCTCATACCTTACTCCCTGGTCCCTCCCCACCATCTATTCACCTCTTAAAAGATATATAAATTGTAGATAGATATAATTCCTGGGTTTAGGGCTTCAAAAGGCAGGCTGAGAGGTTTTGTAGGCTGAATAATAGGAAGGGGAAAATCAAGTTAAATATATTAAAAATCAAGCTACATTAAATGCTGAATTTTGAGGTCCCCCAAACCTGCCCTGCCCAGTCAGTTCCTGTGCCATGGCATGACAAGGTACTTTTTAATCTCACATGACAAGGGCTAATGATAGTTCTCTCTCTACTCATCTTTTGAAAGTTCTGAAGCTCTAACCCCAGATTACAACCTCCTCTTACCACAATTTCAAGTAATTTGAATGAGAATTGCAGAGGCAATGATAGGAAAAGCCACAGATATGGTTCTGGCTTGTGATGGCCTAGATTTCCTTTAAGTTATTTAACTGTTTCAAGACAAAGTCAGCAGCAATGAGAAAAGATGGGCCATTTACTCACTCAATTTCTAACTCTGTTATAAAATAAAAGTAGCAGAAAAGAAGATGTTTTCATTAATGTTTTGATCTAAGTATTTTACTTTTCCTCTAAATGGCACAGTAAGTTAGACTAGATTTCATCTATTTTTATTCAGTTTAATACAATAAATGTTTATTAAGCACCTATTATATGAAAATCACTGGAAGGATATATAGTATGTAACATGGCATAGCAGAGGAAGCTGTGGCCTCCAAACGAGAAAGGCCCATGTTCAAGTCCCACAACTAACCTCTCAAGACCCTAGCTAACTAAGAATATAAATCGTAGAGATAATAACAACCTGCTTTGGTAGAGGAGGTTTTCATATCCAAGAGTTCCCTATATAAGTGAAATTACAGTTTCAATACCAATTTATCTTATTCACATATATGGAATTTATAGAGTTACATATTTATATACATAAAAATACATAAAAGGGGTGTGGATTTGTGTAATAACACTGTATATTATTAACAAGATGATTACATTATGTCAAAAAGTTCAAGAATCACTGTAGGGAATGATGGTAGATAATATTAGCTTGAAGTTCAATGAAAGAAGAAACAATTGATATTGTTATCAGAATATATGATAGAGCATCTTGTCAGAAAGGAGAAATGATGAGGAAGGGAAACAAATAACTAGAAGTGATAGGAGATGTCAACTATCCAGAAATTTCCTGTATCTCTCTCTCTTTGTGTATCTCTATCTCCATCTCTTTTTGTCTCTCTCCATTTCTGTCTGTATCTCTGTCTCTATCTCTCCCCCATCTCTCTCTTACCTTAATCTCTAAAAATGAGCAGTTAATGATTACTTAATTCAGTGGTTCTCATTTTTTGTTGTTCTGTGAATCTCTTTCAACAAAGAAAAATGTATTGTACACCTTCAGGATAATTTAACATACTATTCATAATATTCTTTTAGATTTATTCATTAAGTACTTGCCAGAATTACAATGAGAACATTGCCCCCCAAAAGCTTCAAACTAAAATTTACACAATATAATTATAAAATTTCCTTCTATATATAATTATTAAAACTCTATAAAACTACAAAATAATTATGAATATTTTATGTGGGATATTTTATAAGAATTAGAAGGAGTAATCCAGCAAAACCTCATATGCTTTATCTTCTCTGCAAGATATCATATTGATTTCTTCATTTATAAATATTTAAAATACAAATAACATCTTAATGAAATAAATTATGACTTGGAAGATGTTTAAAATAATAATGATTTGTAAACTTAATTTTGATGTCACATTTTTATATTTGAACAAAGGTTTTCAATATTTGGCTAAACACTAGACCAATACAGTCTTTATTCTGGTTCTACATCAAGTTTACCTCTGTATTTTGAATTAAAACAAGCATAAAGTGAAAATGCTTGCTCATACAAATATGTGATGGCACACTCAGTAGAATTTTACAGTTTCTCTTGCTGAGAGATGGAAACATTTAAAAAATAGCCACTTGATCAGTCAAACAAAATGAAAACCTAGTTATGATATAAAATATTTACTTTTCTATTGGGAAGCAACAAGTTCTATATTGATTGTTTGTACAAAAACTATTTTAATGAAAGAAACTATTTAGATATGACTTTTTTTCTTCTACCACTGGCACACTAGCTTCACTCTCACATAGAAATTCTATTGAATGAATGACCAGTGTTGCCAATGTGTTCATTTGAAAATATGCCAGATAGAAAAATAGTAACATAAGTTTAAATTAGGAAAGTCTTAGTATTGCATTAGAAGGCAATATAATGTTTGTTTCTCAGAGCATTTGTGATGGTTTCAAGGTGGCTTGTAATACACATGCTCAAGTGATCATAGTTTTCAAATTGCCTGACATTTGTGCTGCAAGAATGCAAATGTTTATAACATCATGATTGTGTTCCACTGATGAGGTCTGGTTACAGGGAAACAGAAAAGAAGAATGTAGCTAATTTGGTGCAAATTGGAGTATGTGCCTATGAATGACCATCTGTTGAGAATTGACTTACAATTCAATGTCAATTCTTTTAGCAGTTTGGAAACAATTTGATGACAGGTTGAGAAACTGCAAGAACACATTGCACTTATTCAGAAGTGGTCAGAGTTTGATGTAATAACAGTATGAATACAAAAATGTTGGGCACATGACCATGCTAGTTTCAAATTGCTACAGAAACAAATTTAGAATGCTTCATATATACACATGGTTATTGTTATAGAGGGAAAATATATTTGTAACATAATTGGGCAATTATTTACTGCTGAATGTACCACTTAAGAATTTTTAGCACTAACCCCTTGAACCATTGTTGCAAACCCTCAAACAGTTCTCAAACCAGCAACATGGGAATCATGGTCCTAGTGTACCTTAATGATAAGTTTGTCCTTCAAAAGATGGAGGAACCCTAAGGGGAACTAGTGTTTCAGAACTGATTTTTGCCCACAATGAAAAGTTAATTGTTAAAGACCTCATGGAAACATTGGAACAAAGTGACCTCTTCAAATTAGAATTAACAATAGAGAAGAAGAAAGTTGGGCAGAGTATGACATATACCTTAGATTTATGGAGAGCAGGCACAAAGAGTTCAGAAAAAATACAGATTAGATTGAGGTGGGGGAGAAGGTTGATAACTGTTTTTTATTCACTTGAAAATCTGTCATGTGAAAAAAATAGATTACACTTTTTTTATTTACCACCAAAGGGCATACCTAGGAGCAATGGGTAGAAGCTGGACAAAAACAGACTGAATATAAGGATACTTTCAATAATGTTTTCAATGTAGTCATCCTTTAATACTGAGAGCTATCTAGAATTGGAATGGGGTACATTGGGTGGGGAGAGGAGCTTGGGTTTCTTCTTAATAGATGTTTTGAAGCAACAGCCAGATGAACAATTATCAGGGATCTTGTATGGGGATTCTTATTCAAGAATCATTGGATTAGATGGTTTCTAAGGTCCCTCCCAACTTTGAGGCAATATAATACTGTGAATTGAGAAGATCGAGGAAGGCTACATGGAAAAGGTGATATCTATATTTATATTTGAAGTTAGATAAGAGAGAAGTACATTTTAGACCTCAACTACAGAAGATAGAATGTTGAGTTGAGGAAACATCAAGTAGTCAAGTTTGATTTGAACATAAAGTACATAAAGGGAGTGTGATAAGAAATAAAGCTGGAAAGGTAAGCTGCAGCTAGACTGTGGAGGGTCTTAAATATAACACTCAGGAATTGGATTTTGTTTTATAGGCAATAGGGAGCCACTGAAGACTCTTAAGCACAGGAGTAACATGGTCAGAATCATGTTTTGGGGATATTATTTTATCAATTATGTGAAAGATAGAATTGGAGAGGGGAGAGAATTTAGGCAGGAAAACCAGGCAGAAGGTTATTATATTAATTTAGGCAAAGGGTGATAAAAGCTTGAACCATTGTGGTGGCCAAATGGCTGAAAAGACAGATATGACATGTTGTTGAGGAAGAATCAGCTGACTTGCTAACTACCTAGATATAGGGAATAAATGAGAAAAGTCAAGGATGGATCCAAAATTATAGACCTAAGTGACCGCAAAGTTAGTGATACTTTCCAGAATAATAGAGAAGCTTTAAGTAGAAGGGAAGATGATGAATTCTGTTTGGGACATTTGGAATTAGAGATACTTAAGGGATATCTAGGTGGATAATTCCAGCAGTCAATTAGAAATATGGGATTAGATTTCAGGAGAAAGATTAGCACTGGATATGTAGTCTTATCTGGATAAAGATGATATATGAATTCATTAGAGTGAAGAGAACACTAAGAGAATGCAAAGTGAGGTTAGAAGATCCACGAATAGAGTATGGAGGCCATTCATACTTAGGGGGTGGAAGATGGGCATGATCTAGCAAATAAGACTTAGAACAAGTGACTAGACAAATATGAGGATAACCAGGAAAGTTCTATATCATGGAAGGCAAGGAAAAAGTGACTAACACTGTCAAAAGACAGACAAAGGAGTATAAAAACAAAGATTAGGTCATTATATTTAGAATCAGTAAGTCAATATATCTTAAACCCCTAGGTTATGTTAGGCCCTAGGGTTACAAATAAAAGGGTGAAATGAACTCTTCTCTCTTGAGGAAATGATATTTTTATCAGGAGGACAAGCATATACATAAGTACATATAGAATAACTATAAAGAGCATAAAATAATAATACAAATGAAGTGTGGGAATGTTAGTAATGTATAATGAGTCTGGAAAGATGGATTGGTGCCAGGCTGTGAAGGTCTTTAAATGCTAAACAGAAAAGCATATAGTTGATCCTAGGGACAATAAGGAGCCAGTGGAGTAGGGAGTGACACGGTTAGATGTATTTAAAGAAAATCATTTTGGCAGATGGATGGAGTTAAAAATAGTGTGGTGAAAGACTTGAGGTAAAGAGACCCATTCAAAGGCCATTGAAATAGTCTAAATAAGAGGTGATTAGGACCCAAATTACAGTGGTGGCTGTGTAAATAGATAGAAGGGGTTGGATGCAAGTGATATTGTGGAGGTAGAAAAGACAAAATTTGACAACTGAGTGGAAAAGTGAGTGATGGAAAGTAATTAATCAAGAATAAGCCACAGGCACAAATTTGGGAGACTAGAAAAATGGTGGTTCTTTTAATTGAAATAGGGAAATTTGGAAGAAGGATTTTATTTTGGAGGAAAGATACGGAGTTCTGATATGGGACACATAGTTTAAAAAGTTCAATAGACTGTTTGTAGTATTGAAGATCAGGGAAGAAAGGAGGATGAATATGGTGGTGAGTCATATGTATGGAGATAATTTTACCCATGGGAGCTGATGAGGTCACCGAGATAGACAGTGTACAGAGAGAAGAGATGATAACACAGGGCAGAATCTTGGGGAACATCTATGGTTAGGTAGATTGATATGAATCATGAATAGCAAAGAAGAAGGAGAAGGAGCAGTCAGGCAGGCAAGAGAATCAAGAAAGAATGGTTTATATAGAAACCTAGGGGGAAGAGAGGATCCAGGGGAAAAAGGGGGATCAGCAGTGTCAATATAGTAGAGGAGTCATGAAAGTTGAAGACTTGAAAAAGACCACTAGATTCTGCAACTAAGAGGCCACTGGTTATTTTGGAAACAATAGCTTCATTTGAGTGGTAAGATCAGATTCCAATAAATGGTTGAGAAGTGAGAGAGTAGAGGAAGTGGAAGCAACTAATAAAATGCGGCTTTTTCTAGGATTCTGAGAAACTGAGGAGATGTAGAATAACTTAAGGAGATATCAGAGGCTAGCAAAGTTTTTTTTTGTTTCTTTCTTAAATTTTAAGACATGGTTGAAAAGTCATTAGAGAAGGAACCACATTGGGAGTGCTTGAAGATTAAAGAAAAAGAAGAGGTGACTGAGGGGGGATGAGATGGAAAAAATGGCAGTAAACAGGATTAAGGATACATGTAGAGAGATTGACTTTGACAACAAAAAGGGTCATCTCATCTTTACTATTTTTTAAGACTGTGTCTTCCTATCTCACTCACGTCAAAATACAGGGCTACTCTGAGCCTGATCCTAATAGAGATTAGCATGAGTTTTGACATACTCCATTTCCTACCTGGGCTGGTTCACCTTTCTTAGGCACCCTGGTGGCTCCTTGCTTCTGGAAACTCATAATATTGATTCTGAGCCTGGTGTGGACCTCCAATTGCCACAGTCCACTGCAGCTCAGAGATCTGCCAGCCAAGCCTCCTCAGGAGTAGGGATTTTCCAGATTTTACAGTGAAGAGAAGGGAAAAATAGGGACCTCACATTGAATGGCTTCCATTTTCTCAGTAAAGTAAGAGGCAGGGTCTTTAGCTGAGGGGTTCTAGGGAAGAAGAGGTATGGGGAGGTTTGAGAAAAGAAGAGAAAGTTTGGAATAACTTCTGGGAGTGTGAGAAAAAGAATCAGTTATGGAGGAATAGAGTTTGTCTTGCAATAACAAGTTGGCTAATATTAATTTGAACTATAACCAGTCAGCACAATGGCAAGTAGGAGCAGGATATGAATAGGAGCAGAGGAGAAAGATGATGAAAGTAACTCAGGATTTTGATTTGGCAAGATATAAGCAGTGATAGGGCAAAGGAGTGAGTGATTGAAGAGTAGAGGGCAATTTAAAGTTTTAAGTGGTTAACTATAGGGTTGAGGTTAGGAAAGAAGGCAAGTCAGGATAGGGGTAATAGCCTGAGAAAGTACTGAGAGGAGGAGGGATTGTAGATCTTGATAAAAGCAAAGAATAAGTTTAAGAGGAATGAGACAAAGGGAGGGATGCAATGATAAAAAGTTATGGACATACAGAGGGATGTCAGATTTTTTGATCAAGGAAATAGAATAGTAATGGGTAATGGTGAGATGTAGAATATGACCATCTCAATGTGTGTCTGAGGTGCAGTGTAGAGTTAAGTCATGGGATTTTCATAATTGGAAAGTTAGAGTATTTGAGGAAACATTAATATGAATGATGGTCCCCTAATCAATCAACCAGTAAATATTTGCTAAATGTTTACTATGTGCCTGGCACAAAGAATAAAAAGAAAAAAATTGCAAAGTCTCTCATTATAAGGTTTTTTAATCATCATCATCATCATCTTTGTCATCATCATTAACTAAAATTTATACGGCACTTCAAAATTTGCAAAACACTTTGCATATATTTCTAAAGGGAGAGATCACATTTACATAAACAGGCATGTGAAAGATGCCTATAGATTTGATACAAGGAAATCTTAGGAGGGTGAGAAAGACAGTCAAGTGGGGTGGGGAGAGGGACCAGAAAGGGCCCTCCTGAAGCAGATGACATTTGAGCAGTTTTAATGGAAACCAGGAATTCCAAAAGGTGGAAGTGAGGACGGAAAGCATTCCAAGGATAAGGAAAGTTAGAGAGGCTGAGTACTAGTTATGAGGTCATTGGTAGCTTTTGAGAGAATATTTTCAGAAGAGTAATAAGATCAAAAACCAAATTGCAAGGGGGTGAGGAGTGACTAGACAATGAAAAAATAGAGGCAGAACAGTTGTACACAACACCTAAGAATTTCATTTGGCAGTGCAAGGCAGAAGAGATATAGGACAATATCTTGAGAAAATGGCAGCATTATGGTGCCCCACCCTGCCCCCCTGCATAGGCAAAGATGTCCTTAATAAGCACTTCCATTTTCTGGAGTTTATTATTTTTTGGCATGGCTACTCCATCTACTGAAACAAATTGATATACCTTAGTAGATGGATGGTCTTTGGGAGCCTTCCAAACATTCCTAACATAATAATCAGTCAGGTGCTAAGGAACTCTGAACTTAACTTGCCTCATTTCCATGTGAGCCACATCCAGTCCTGTGGCAGCCTCTTCTCAAAGTCTTTCCAGCATGGTAAATGTTGCCAGAGTTTTAACTGTGCTAGCATAGCCTGGGAGAACCCAGGGTCACCTCCACAGGATGATGAGGCTTTGGAGGACAACTTTAGCAGAGAAATACTTAAGAATCAAATATTATCTTTCTCTATAAGACCGGAGAAACAAAATATCAGAATAGTTAGGTCACTTTTATCAGCTATTTTTTTTCAGAAAAAGATTCCATATCTTCCAATTGTTAGTTCACTTCTTTGCCCACAAGGCCAGGATATTAAAATTCTCAATGGGAAGTAATCAGGTCAGCCTCAAGAAAAGGCTAAATTAACTTCAGTGTCAGCATTTATTTTCATTCAGATCTTGTTAGTGTGCAGCTCAATGTCCTTGGCACCTCTCTCATTTTCTATTGTGGTCTCCTTATTGCTTAGAACATCAATTTAGAACCTTGAAAGACCCAAATTAATATACAAAGTAGAGCAAGATGACATCTTTAAAAAAATCATTACTATGCATATGCTGTATTTAGTAAAGCTTCAACACCAGAGTGAGGAAAAATGGAAAGGCTTGCATAAGCAGTCTTTCTATACCTGGGAAGTCTTAAGTTACTGATAAAGCCCAGACTTCTTTTGAAAGAATGAATTATGAAGTGAAATTGGCTTGGCAGATCACAAATCAATGACAAATGAGCCTCCTGGCTCCTTTTCCTCCACCCTCTTGCCAAAGCATTTTTTTCTCAGTTGAAGATGCAGTGTTGCCTTTTCTATTCAGAAAGGGCCTGATTCTGCAGTTGTTAGAGAAAATTTCCCATGAAGTTCATGCATCATAAAAAGGAGGCAAAACCAAGACTGTGGAATGAATGTCATAGCTGGAAAAGACTTCAGAGAAAATGTAGTCGAAACACCTCATTTTATAGACACAGAGTAAACCACGATACAGAGATTTGAAATGATTGGCCCAAGGTGACACAGCTAATTAGTGAGTGGCCAAACTGGAACTCAGGTAACCTGACTCAGTGTTTTAAAAATAACATTACCAAATTGGTACATGTTAAATAATTCTTTAAAAATTTAAGCTTCACTTCAGTTTCCACATATATTTTGATTCTGTGATTAAAACTGCAATTAAGTTCTACAACTGATGAGATTTTTTTCCTACTTAAGGCTGTTGCAATAGAACCTTCTATTAGAGATTTTGTTCCACACTTAGTAACCTTAAAGGTTTCTAGAGACTCTTGGTCATCTCATTGTATTTTTATGCCAATCAGCCCCATTAATTACTATCTTCTGTCCTTTTGGATTCTGCTAACTGTATGGTAGAGGTGAGAGAAATATTCTAAATATTCTTTACCCTGCAATTTAAGGGCAACTTGTAGCCTGTGGGATGTATGACTTGTCCGCTCATGCATGCATGCTGGCTATGTGCATTCCCTACATTCGCAACTCTTTATGTATCTGCTCTGGCCACACATGTTCCCCACATGTTAGTTTCCAGTCCATAGTCTCTAGTCATATCTAATAAGGAGAGTATACTTTATGAGAAAGGACACCTTAGGTTTATAAGGGAAACGTTTTATTATTACTTTTCTTACTATGTTTTTATGCTTTTGCTTTGAATTGTATTCTTTCACTCCTAGTCCAAATAAATGCATCTTTTAGGGCTGGTGAGCTATGGTTCCAAGTGGGTGCTTTTGAGATATACCAAGCATGTTTGAACCTGAGGAAGTTTTCTCAGGGATCTTAAATGAGAGAAAGGGGTTACCCCAGTGCTACAATGGCAAAATCTCTTCCATTCTCCGTTTCACTTTCCTCATTTACAAAAAGAAAAGAATAACTTCTAGTGTTCTTTTCCATTCAAAATCTTATGATCCTATGGAGATATGTTATGCATGATGCAAAAGCACCCGGCAGAATTTTTTCACAAAATTAATAAAGTTGAGGGAGGCTTGAGTACACACTCAAGTATGTAGCTCTTTAGATTTCAAGATCATATTCTTGATTGCAGTTTGGCTATGGAGAAATTATGAGAAAGAAAGAAAGGAAGAAAGAAAGAAAGGAAGGAAGGAAGGAAGGAAGGAAGGAAGGAAGGAAGGAAGAAAGAAAGAAAGAAAGAAAGAAAGAACGGAAGGAAGGAAGAAAGAAAGAAAGAAAGAAAGAAAGAAGGAGAGAAAGAAGGAAGGAAGGAAGGAAGGAAGAAAGAAAGAAAGAAAGAAAGAAAGAAAGAAAGAAAGAAAGAAAGAAAGAAAGAAAGAAAGAAGAAAGAAAGGAAGGAAGGAAGAAAGGAAGGAAGGAAGGAAGATGATTTGAGAAGGTAGTTTTGTGTCTTGGCTTGAGTAGTAGAAGTAGTAGAATCTACTTTACAGAGGAAGAACTTCACAATTCTTTACAGAAGAACCTTTTTACAGAGGAAGAACTAGCAACGGAAACCCAGAACTATGACCCAATATAACCTGAGGGACATCAAAGCAGCAGAGTGTCTTCTGTTGATAGACTCAGCTCCATAATCTGTCTCCTAAGTCTCTACTCCCTAGAGTACTACGGTCTTCACTCTCCCCTCTTGGGAGCTTCTTTCTGAAGTCCTTTAGGGTTGCCTGGACTGGGAACATTTTTCAAAGCAGAACCTGGATGGGGCAAGGAATTCCCAAGGTGTGGAGTAGATCAACTGGAATGATAGTGACGTTGGATGGGACATCTACTACCCCACCCTCCCCTGTGCCCACATAAATTTTACTCTGATAATACTTACATTGCCTACCACAAAGGATAGTGAGGAGAATGACTTGCATAAGGAAAAGAGCTGGATAAATGTAAACAGTACAGATAAGAACAGCTTATTTTTATATAGAACTTTAAAGTTTTCCAGGTATTTTACAAAGGTTACCCTACCGTATAGAGACAATATACAATATATGGGTTATTAGAAAAGAGTCACTCATTTTAACAAGTAATGCTAAGTGCCATTGCAGTTTTTTTGACAGAGCTTAACTTGCCCAATATTAGCCAATTAGTTAAGGAATTAGATGTAGACTTATGACACCTAGGTTCTAATTCTATTTCTGCTGCTCTTAATGATCATAGACCGAAACTAACAACACCCTTGTAAGGCACCTATTACCAGTTGTCTTGTCTGTTGGTGGTTTTTGTTCCTGAATTTTAAGAAGACCTTATACACAGCAGATGCTCAATGAATGTTTGATGAATGAAATCGAATAATTCATCCAATTTGTAGGTAGATAGTTATTTCTTACAATATTTGTAGAGTCATAAACATATTTTATTGTTTTCAATGAATCAGAAAGTATTTTTTTAATAAAAGTTCTTACTATGTACTGGGACTGCTAAATGCTGGGGATACAAATAAAGGTTAAAAAATAGTCTTTGATGGAACACAAAAAGGCCTCCTATATGAGGTAAGATTCTAGCTAGCTTTTGAAAGAAGCCAGAGAAAGTAAAGGTCAGCAATGAGCTGGTTATTCTGGCTGTGAAGGACAGTCAGCACAAAGACACAGAGGTGAGAAACGAGGAATAACAAATAGGTCAGATTTTAGAGTATAAGGGAGGGGAGTAAAGTGCAATAAGACTGGAAAGGCAAGAAGGGATCAGGTTATGAATCACTTTAAATTCCAAACAAAGGAATTTATATTTGAAATAGGGAGTCACTAGAATTTATTAAATGTATGTGGAGGGTTGGTTACATAGTCAGACCATGATTTAGGAAATCATTTCAACTCATTGGATGATAGAATAAAATAGGGAAAAAATGATTCAAGTAGTCTAATTAAAAAGCTATTGCCATAGTTAGGTGAGAGGTGATTGCAAACTGGACTAAGGTGGTGGCTGTGTGAATATGTAGAAGGAGATGTATATTGAGAGACACTGGGAAAGGAAGGAGAATGAGGAGTAGAATATGACAGACATTGCAAGTCTGGGTAACGAGGAGGAGAAGTTAACTTAAGTGGGTTGATCACCAGTTACAAAGCCAGTGTATATTAGGTGTGGGACTTGAACCCATGTCTCCTACTTTTTGCATTTGTGTATAGAGATGTGAGGTCTTAAAAGAAGGTTGGTTTGCTGTATGTTTTTACCATTCTTCACCTTGCCAAAATTACTAGGAGAGAAACGAAAATTGGAGAAGAAATGACTTTGTCTAACTTCCCACTGTAATGGTATCATGTATGCTGGGTCTGCATTCTTTCAGAGCCAGCCCACCTCAGGATTCTCAGATACTCTGAAAGATTGGTGGGTCTTTTCTCTCCCATGGGCTCAAAGTCCAATAGCTTTGTTTCTCTCATGAGTGTTGGGGATGGGGGTAATGACTAGTGTTCTAGTTCCATTTAACAACTTAACAATGGTTAGCTTTTGCAAATATTTACTTCAAAGATATAGCATGAAAAAACAGGCAAACATTCCCCCCAACACTTCAGGGGCATAATACTCCCTCAGTTACCTGGGTCTGGGAAAACGGGTGGGCAATAGATTAGTTTTGGAACTTAGCTCGCTTTCTATAAAACATTGGTCACACCAAATGGAAATCTCCAAAGTCCATATTGCTGCTGGCTTTAGCTGGGATGGAGTCCTGAGTATCAGTTGCTCCAAATATAAGTTACTGTGTGTTCATCAGGGATGACCCTAGGTTGACTGCAGTCCTTGGGGTGAATTCTGTAATTCCTATAGTTCATGCTCTGGCATGAAGATCAGAGATGCCACTTCTTTCACCCAGGATAGAAAAGAGTGAAACAAAAAGTCCCAAATATGTCCTGTTTCCTGGGGCCTTATGGTCTGCAGGAGGGAATAGGGAAAGATGCAGTCTTTCCTATTACAGTATGGTTTTCTCATTGGATGCTGAGAGGAATGTGTCACTTCATTCCTCCAGAAAAAAAAATGTGGGAAAGATAGGCCAGTGCTGATTCAGATCCTTTTAAAAACATGGACTTTTCTGGCTATGTAGTGAATGGAAAAGGGTTCTTTCTAACCACATGGGATTCCAACTGGAACCAGCTACGGAATATCTATACTTGTACTTCCTTCACATGTTATCGCAATTCTCCCAGAACCAGCTTCCTGGCACCTTTCATATGGAGACACCATTTTAGCAAGTTAAGGGGTCTGCACAGGTACCAAACCCCATGACATAAAAAGAGAGAAATGACTCTACTCCATCTATTGTGAGAATTATAAGAAATTGCTTTTAATATAAGGGAGGTGATTTCTCCACGAAATTTGACTAATATCCTTCAAAGTCTGTGCACCCCCCCCCCCACTCCAATTCATTCAACATGCTTGTAATTTTGTTTATCATCAAAAATATTGGGACATAGGAACAGACAATTACAACCATGCCTGAAACAAACCATCTCCTAGAATGCTTATTTGACAGGACTAATATTTACTAGCATTACCTTGACGTAGTTTGATCTCACCTGGGATCATTTGAGTCACTATGTCCTTCACAGTATCCTGCTTGGATGATCACATATAGATATAAGGGAGCTATGTCTAGAGAAGCTAAGAGCCCCTGCATCCTTATTGCATATTCCATCTTCGTTAGGGCAAAGTAAACCTCCTGTAGTTAACAGTTCAGTGCAAATGTCTTATTTTATGCCAACATTGAAGACTAAGAGAATGCTGACAGTAAAACAAACTCTGAAATCAAAGGTTTCTCTCAAGGCTCAGTTCTAGCTCTACTTTCTACATGAAACTTTGAATGATTTATGTCCCACACCACCTCCATACCCCAATTACCAATGCCTTTGTCCCAAATTACCTAGTATCTATCTATTTTGGAAACATTTTACAACATATGTATGAAATCCTAGAGGTTTTCCTTGATTAGAAGGTAGCTCTTTGAAGGCAAAGATTATTTTACTTTTGTCTTAGTTTCCCTAGTTCCAAGCACAATGCCTAGCACATTAATCCTCAGCTACTTTAATAAGTTATATATTGAAGGATCATTGGAACAAACACTAAATCAAGCCTCCAAACAGATTCTGGAGTGACAGAACCCACAAAAAGATGGAGTGAAACAATTTGCCAGCTCAAGATAACTTAGAAGGACTTGAGGAAAGGTTTATCTCATTTGGGTACAAAGGCAACACAGCAGAGTACAGTGTCTGGGCAAGCCAGTAGGAAAGAGGTTCTTAACCACAGCAGAGATCAGCAACTGAGGCCCTCAATCGTGCCTCAGTAGGCACAACAGGCCAGCCATGAGGACTCCAGCCCCAGCACAGAAGGAAAATTGCCAGCCCAAGAACACCAGCACAACAAGCACAATTAGGCTGCACCACCTGTTATGGTAATTAGGGTAGAATTTTTTTGCTGTTCTCTTTTAGAATGCTAAGGCTGTCAAGTGCCTTTAATGAGTCTTGACTTTGTTTGAATGGGGCAGGTGAAGTGGGGCCCTTTTGTCTTTTGTTTTGGAGTGCTTCTCAGCACTGAGGAAATCAAGTACCTTTGATGAGTCTTGCCTTTCAAACAATGGCTAGCAAAATGGGACTTTTTGCTGTTTTTTTGTTTGAGTGCTTCTCAACACTGAGGTAATCAAGTGCCAGGGGCCTGAGATGTGTAGATAAGATCTGAGGTTGGTGTTTTGTTTTGGGGACACACTCATTAAAAGAATGTTGGTGATTTGGCCAGATAAGACTCTGGGTAGCAATAGGAGCCCCACCCCTCTCCCCGCTTTGAAATGCCAGATGTTGGTGCTTCTCTTTCTGGTAATTGTTTATGTATTGCTTGGACAGATAGATAGAAGCCTGTCAGCTGATCTGTGTTATTTTGCTGTTTATATAATTTCTCCTTGTAATTTCTGTTTGTGTTTTCTCTGAAGTTCAGGGTGCTGGCTTTTCCTTCTGAACTAAGTGAATGATATGTGTATGTTTAACTAAAGTAAGATTGTTAACCCCTTAAAGTTGTTCTCCTTAGAAAAACAGATCAAAGAACCCCTGCCAGCAGCCCTCCTGTGTGCTGATGTTGTTGGTCTTTCACCTCCACAATAGCTCCTAGCAACATTGTTGTTACACCACCTCATGGCTGTGGGCAAGCCACCAGCATGGGTTGCCCCAGCATGGAAAGATAGTGAGCAGGCCCCTGGCACCTGGTGCAAGTTTAGGTTAGTGCCCCTGGTACCCCAGGAGCAGAGCTCAACTTTTTAAAATGAGCAAAAAACCAAAAAATAGACCTGACAATAGAAAGCTACTATGGTAACAGTGAAGACCAAAACATAAATTCAGAAGATGACAACATTGCCTAAATGCCTCCTTGTGAAGCCTCAAAGGGGAATATGAATTGGTCTCAAGCCCCAACATTCCCTTGGAAGAGTTCAAAAAGGATTTTAAAAATCAAGTAAGAGAAGTAGAAGAAAAATTGTGAAAAGAAATGAGAGTTATGGAGGAGAATTATGAAAAAAAAAGAGTCAAAAGCAGGAAGGAAAAGGAAGCACAAAAATTCACTGAAGGAAACAACTCTTAAAAATAAAATTGGCCAAATGGAAAAGGAGGTACAAAAGCTAACTGAGGAAAATAATCCCTTAAAAATTAGAATTGGGCAACTGGAAGCTGATGACACTATAAGACATCAAGAATCAATTAAAAAAAAATCAAAACAATAAAAAATATAGAAAAATGTAAAATTCCTCATTGAACAAATAATTGACCTGGAAAATAGACCCAGGAGAGATAATTTAAGAATTACTTGACTACCTGAAGGCCACAATAAAAAAAAAAAAGATCCTGGACAGCATCTTTCAAAAAATTATCAAGGAAAATGACCTTGATATCTTAAAAGCTGAAGATAAAATAGTTATTGAAAGAATCCACTGGTCACTTCGTGAAAGAGATCCCAAAATGAAAACTGTAAGGAATATTGTAGCCAAATTGCAGAATTATCAGGTTAAGGAAAAAATACTGCAAGCAGCCAGAAAGAAAATTCAAATATCAAGGAGCCACAGTCAGGATTGCACAAGACATAGTGGCTTCTAGATTAAAAAATTAAAGGGCTTGGAATATAATATTCTGGAAGGCAAAGGAGCTTGGATTACAACCAAGAATCAACTGCCCAGCAAAACTGAGTATAATCTTTCAGGGGAAAAGATGGATATTCAATGAAGTAGGAGACTCAAACTTTCCTGATGAAAAGACTAGAGCTGAAAAGAAAATTAGGTCTTCAAATACAAGACTCAAGAGAAGCATTAAAAGGTAAAAAAGGAAAGAAAAAAACACATTATTCAATAAGATTAAGCTGTTTACATCCCTACATGGGAAGATGATATGTGTAACTCTTGAAAACTGTATTGCTATGAGGCCAGTTAGAAAGAATACACATAGACAAAAGGTGTTGGTATAAGTTGACTTTGATGTGATGATATAAAAAATTTAAGGGGTGAAAAAAGGATTGTACTGGGAGAAGAAGAAAGGGGAAGGAGAATAGGGTAAATTAAATCATGTGAAGAGGCACAAAAATTACAGTGGAGGGAAAGAAGTGAGGGTGTGTGTGAACATTGTTTGAGCCTAACTGTCATCTGATTTGGCTTAAAGAGGGAATAACATACACATTCAGTTGGGTATAGAAATTTATCTTACCCTATAGGGAAGTAGGAGGGGAAAGAAAAAGTAAAGGACAAGGCTGAGAGAAGGGAGAACAGACTAAGGGAGATGTTGTTCAGTGGCAAAGCACTGGGGAGGAGTGACAGAGTGAAAGGAGAGATTAAAGTATAAATGTGGAGTTAATAATCATAGCTGTGAATATGAATGAGATGAACTCTCTCAAAAAACAGAGGTGGACAGCAGAGTGGATTAAAAACTATAATCCTACAATATGTTGTTGTATTATGAAGGCAGAATTTATGACTTCAAAGAGAATCATATACATGTCTGAAAGGTTTGGAACCACAGGATATGAGGAATTCTCTAGGTAGGAGACAGAAGAATTAAAGCATGTATTTAAGCTCCAAAGTAACACCCATGAACCAGCATCCCCATTTTGATATTTTGATCAAAAGCTTCCAGGCCCAATAAGTCTGCCTCACAAGAGTAACCAGGAGGCCACAGAGAAGCATGATGGTATAAAGCAAAATCATATACATGCTTCCCCTCTATGGTAAAAAGATTACCCACTGGCCTCAAGTCCTTGCTCAGCACTCCTCAGTCCACACGTGGGTCAGCTCTGCTACTGGCAGCTTCTGCTTCAGCTTCGGCTGTAGCTGTCTCTGGCTCCAACAGAAGCTGTTTTTAAACAATCCGGCAGCTTCTGTGGGGGTATAAGATCCACCCACAGCTTCTGCCAGCACGCCGGGAAAGCACAGGTTCTTTTGATCTGCTTAACCAAGAGAAGCAAGGTGAAGGGGTTGACAAGCTTACTTTAATCCAACATAGGCCCTCCCTGGAGTTAGCCCTACCCACCAAGGTTCCACACCTAACAGGGCTCTGGGCCTGGGGCCCAGCACCCAGCAAGGCTCAATGAGATAAACTGAGTCACTCAAAGAAAACAAAGGCCATTCTGCTTACAGTTGTTTAAAAGAAACACATTTGAAGCAGAGAGATACACACAGAATAAAGGTAAAAGGCTGGAGCAAAATATATTATGCTTCAGCTGAGGTTAAAAAAAAAGCAAGAGTAGCAATCTTTATCTCGTAATCTCATACAAAGCAAAAGCAAAAATAAATCTGATTAAAAGGGAGGAGGAAGGAAACTATATCCTGCTAAAAGGTACCATAGACAATGAAGTAATATCAAAAATAAACATATATGCACCAAATGGTACAGCATCCAAATTCTTAGAGAAGTTAAATGAGTTAAAGGAAGAAATATACAGCAAAACTATACCAGTGGGGGATCTCAACTTCCCCCTTTCAGAACTAGATAAATCTAACCATACAATAAACAGGAAAGAAGTTGAGGAGGTGAATAAAATTTTAGAAAAGTTAGATCTCTGGAGAAAACTGAATGGGAATAGAAAAGACTATACCTTTTTTCAGCAGTACATAGTACCTACAGAAAAATAGGCAATGTATTAGTGCATAAAACCTCACAATCCAATGTAGAAAGGCAGAAATATTAAACGTACCATTTCCGATCATGATGCAATGAAAATTATGTGTAAGAAAGAGTCATGGAAAGATAGACTAAAAATTAATTAGAAACTAATCTAATCCTAAATAATGAGTTGGTCAAATGATAAAACAATAAATAATTTCATCAAAGAGAATGACAATAATGAGACCATATACCAAAACCTATTGGATCCAGACCAAGTGGTTCTTAGGGGAAATTTTATATCTCTAAATGCTTACATGAATAAAATAGAGGAAAAGGAGATCAATGAATTGGCATGCAACTAAAAAAGTTAGAAAAAGAACAAATTAAACACCTAATTAGATGCCAAATTAGAAATTCTAACAAATAAAAGAGAGATTAGTAAACTTGAATAAATAAAGCCAAGAGCTAGTTTTATTAAAAAAAACACAATAAAATAGATAATTTTTGGTGAATTTGATTTAAAAAAGAAAGAAGAAAAACTAATTTCCTGTATCAAAAATGAGAAGGCTAAATTCACTACCAGTGAAGAGGAAATTAAAGCAATCATTAGGAGCTATTTTGCCAAACTATATGCCAATAAATCTGACAGTCTAAGTGAAATGGATGAACATTTTCAAAAATATGAATTGCCCAGATTAAGAGAAGAGAAAATAAAAATTTTACCTCATTTTAGAAAAGAGAAATTGAACAAGCCATCAATTATCATCCTAAGAAAAAAAATCTCCAGGGCCAGATGGACTTACAAGTGAATTCTACCAAATGTTTAAAGACCAATTAATTCTAGTACTATATAAATTATTTGGAAAAATAGGAAAATAAGGAGTCCTACCAAATTATTTCTATAACACAAATATGGTGCTGACACATAAACAAGAAGAGCCAAAACAGAGAAAGATAATTATAGATAAATTTCCCTAAAAATTTCAAATAAAATATTAGCCAAGAGATTAGAGCAATTTATCAGAAGATAGTACACTATGACCAGATGGAATTTATGCCAGCAGTGCAGGGTTTGTTCAATATTAGGAAAGTTATCAGCATAATTGAACATATCAATAACAAAACTAACAGAAATCATATGATTATTTCAATAGATGTGGAAAAGGTGTTTGACAAAATATAGCACCCATTCCAATTTGCATTTCTCTAATCAATAGTGATTTAGAGCATTTTTTCATATGACTATAGATAACTTTAATTTCTTCTTCTGAAAACTTCCTGTTCCATGTCATTTGACCATTTATCAATTGGGGAATGACTTGCATTCTTATAAATTTGACTCAGTTTTTTGTATGTTTTAGAAATGATGCTTTTATCAGAGACACTGGTTGTAAAAATTCTTTCCCAATTTTCTTCTTCCCTCCTAAACTTTGTTGCATTAGCTTTGTTTGTGCAAAAACTTTTCAATATAATGTAATCAGAATTATCCATTTTGCATTATATAGTATTCTCTGTCTCTTGCTTGATCATAAGTTCCTCATTCTCTGTAAATTTGACAGGTAAACTATTCCTTGCTCAACTAATTTGCTTATAGTGTCAACCTTTATATCTAAATCATGTACTCATTTGGACTTTATTTTGGCATACGGTGTAAGATGTTGGTCTATGCCCAATTTCCGCCATACTACTTTCCAGGTTTCTGAGCAGTTTTTGTCAAGTAGTGAATTATTATCCTAGAAGCTGGGGTTCTCATTCCTATTAAAAGCAGAAGAGAGCATAGAAATAAATGAAGTTTTCCTTAAAATGATAAGCAGTATCTATCTAAAACCATCAGCAAGCATTATCTCTATAGGGTATAAACTAGAAGCATTCCTAATATGATCAGGGATGAAACAAGGATGCTCATTATCACCACTATTATTCAATATTGGACTAGAAATGTTATCTTTAGCAATAAGAGAAGAAAAAGAAATTGAAGGAATTAGAATAGGCAAAGAGGAAACAAAACTATCACACTTTGCAGATGATAGGATGCTATACCTAGAGAATCAACTAAAAAACTACTTGAAACAATTAACAGCTTCAGCAAAGTGCAGGATATAAAATAAATCCACATTAATAATAAATATTTTTATACATTACCAACAAAGGATAGCAGCAAGAGATAGAAAGAGAAATTCTATTTAAAGTGACAGCGGACAATATAAAATATTTGACAGTCTATCTGCCAAGATAAACCCAGGAACTACATGAATACAACTACAAAACACTTCACATAAATAAAGTCAGATAAGTGGAAAAATATCAGCTGCTCATGGGTAGGTCAAGCTAATATAATAAAAATGACAATTACACCTAAATTAATTTACTTAGTGTCATACTGATCAAGCTACCAAATATTATTTTATAGAGCTAGAAAGAAATAATAACAAAATTCATCTGGAAGAACAAAAGGTCAAGAATATTAAAGGAATAAATGAAAAAAATGCAAAGGAAGGTGGCCTAGCCATACCAGATCTAAAACTAGATTATAAAGTGGCAATCATCAAAACTATTTGGTATTGGCTAAGAAATAGAGTGGTATATCAGTGGAAGAATTTAAGTACACAAGGCATGGTTGTCAATGACTATGGTAATATACTGTTTGATAAACCCAAATCTTCTGGGATAAGAAATCCCTATTTGACAAAAACAGCCGGGAAAACTAGAAAATCATATGGCAGAAACCATGCAGAGGGTAGACCAACATCTTACACCTATACCAAGAAAAGGTTGAAGTGAGTACATGATTTAGACATAAAGGGTAATACCATAAGCAAATGAGGAGAGCAAGGGATAGTTTACTTGTCAGATCTATGGAGAAGGGAAGAATTTATGACCAAACAAAAGACAGAAAGCATTATGAAATGCAAAATGGATATTTTTAATTGCATTCAATTAAAAATATTTTGTAGAAACAAAACCAATGCAACTAAGATTAGAGGGAAAGCAGAAAGCTGGGAAACAATTTTTACAGCCAGTGTTTCTGATAAAGGCCTCCTTTCTAAAATATATAGAGAACTGAATCAAATTTATAAGAATACAAATCATTCCTGAATTGATAAATGGTCAAAGCAGTTTTCAGATGAAGCAATTAAAGTTATCCATAGTCACATGAAAAAATTGCTCTAAATCGCTGTTGATTAAAGAAATGTGAATCAAAACAACTCTGAGGTAGCTCCTCACACATGTCAGATTGGCTAATATGATAGAAAAGGAAAAATGATAAATATTGGAGAAAATGTGGGAAAATGGGTATACTAATGCATTGTTGGTGGAGTTGTGAATTTATCCAACCATTCTGGAGAACAATTTGGAACTATGCCAAAAAGGCTATAAAATTATGAATACCCTTTGATCCAGCAACACCACTACTAGATCTGTATTCCAAAGACATCATAAATAAGGGGAAAAGACCCATATGTAAAAAAAAATTTAGTGGTGAAAAAATTAGAAATTGAAGGGATGTCCATCAATTGGGCAACAGATGGCCAAGTTGTGGTATGTTAATTAATAGAATACTATTATTCCATAAGAAATGGTGAGCAGGCAGATTTCAGAAAAACCTGGAAAGACTTACATGAACTGATGCTGAGTGAAGTGAGCAGAACCAGGAGAACATGGTACATAGTAAGAGCAACATTGTGCAACGATTAACTATGATAGACTTAGCTCTTCTCAGCAATACAGTGATCCAAAACAATTCCAAGAAGGTCATGATGGAAAATGCTATCTACTCCTAAAGAAAGAACTATAGTCTGAATGTAGCTCAAAGCATAATATTTTCGCTTTTTTTTTTCTCTTGGCTTTTCCCCTTTTTGTTGTGATTCTTCTTTCACAACATGACTAAAGTAGAAATATGTTTAACATGATTGTACATGTGCAACCTAAATCAGATTGCTCGCCATTTTTATTTTGGGGGGTAGAGTGAAGGAAGGGAAAAAAATTGGAACTCAAAATCTTACAAAATTGAATGTTGAAAACTATCTTTACATGTAATTTGGAAAAAAAATACTATTAAGTGCAAAAAAACCCAAAAAACCACCACCAACAAAACAACTTTATTCAATTTCATAAAGCTCCACTAACTAAATGAAAAAGAAGAAACTAACATGTTGTTAGTGGAGCTATTCATTGACTATACCCTCAGGATGTTATTGATGGAGCAAAAAGATCTATTTACACAATAGTAGTTCTAGCAGCACTAAATGTAATGGGAGAAAAGTTCCTATAAGCAAACTATGTGTCCAAAGATCAGGAAACAGCTAAAAAAATATGGCACTTGAATATGCTTTTACCATAAGAGCATATTATAATTATAGACTTAATTTCACAAGAGACACCAAAAATAAAAATTAAAAGAAATAGAGATAGACTCATATGAAGTAATGCACTAGGTAGAAATTAAAGCTAAAGAACAATTTATACAATGGGAACTGTTTAAAAAAAATACTAACAGAACACAATTTATATTTTCTGTTTATAGAATGATCTAACCATGATATGTCTGTTAAAGTTAATACATAAAACTTTTGTTTCTTTTAATGATAAGCAGATGACAAATCCGTGTTTACCTTTTCAATCTTTTTTATTTGTTTTCCTTTATTTGCTTTTGATTTTTTTGTATTTTCCTTCTTTTTCATGTATTTTACTTTATAGTTGTTAATGGATATTGACAAAAATTCTGAATTAACAGAAAAGAAAAATGAAGAGAAAAATAGTTTTGACATGCATTGCATTTCATTAAGTTTGGAATTTTTCTCGTGCTTCTTAAGAAGTATGCCATAAATAATAATAACTCAAATTTTTATAGATTTAAGGTTTGCAAAATGTTTTGCTCATTGCTTCACTGTAGAAATGAGGAATTATTTGGTAAAGACTCATTTTGCTTTATATACTTAAATCTAGTACACTTGGTGACAAATTTATCACACTTCCTGTTAAAAATGGCAAGTATTTGTTTAGGTTACACAAAATATAAAAGCACAAAAGCTTGTTCTCTACATTAGAACTACCCACCAGAGCAAAATAAAAAAATAAAAAAATTTCTTTCTATCCTTAATGTCTCTACTGGACCACCAAGGTGGACACAGAATGCCACTAAAATGATTGCTAGGTAAAATTTAGAAACAGTCCTCAGAACTCTTCTGAACCTTCATAATTAGATGTAATTAATGAGGATATTTCTAAGGTAACATTTTCTCTAATGCAAGAACCATTTTATGTAACTGATTATAAAGCTTGTCTTTCTCCACAAAGACTATGGGTCATGTAAATAAATATATTTATACCTTAATTTGCTCCTTACAATACATTCTTTGCACTTGTATCCCCAGGGCCTAGCACTGTGCACACATATGAAGTACTAAATAAATGCTTGTGGCTGACGCTGTTTATATGTTTGTGAAGTTTATTATTTATTTTACTGAAATATAAATAATAGATTTATAGACTATTGTCATACAATTGTTGTTGTAAATAGTACATTTAGCCCAAGTACTAAAATACAGTGCCTTGCATATACTAGGTGTGCCATAATTATTTGTTGAGTAAGTAAATTGCATGCAGTACTGTTTCCGTTCTTTTTTCACTATAATGATGATTGGCTCAATGAACTGAAAAGTGAAATTAGCTGAAGGATTAATGACTAAATTTCCTAAGTATTGTTAATAGGTTTTCTTTAAGCTGCATTAAAAATACGGAAATTCAGTTCACAACTTTTGAAATTAAGGACTCCTTTATACTTTTTTTTGAAGAGAGAAAAACAAATTATTAATTCTCACTTAAAATTGATCAAATTCTTTAATAATTATACATAAGTTGAAACAATTCTGAGGTACCACTTACCAAATTTTAAAAAGCAACTTTATGATTTTTAGATAGAATTTTGGCAAATTAGGCTTAGGCCAACATCATATGCTATATTCTATAATAAATTCAAAATGGATACATAATCTTAAAAATAAAATTAATAGCATAAAGACATAGTAGAAAATCAGAAAATTTACTTTTCACAGCTATAGGTAGAAGAGGTATTCTTAAGCAGATAAGGGGTAATTACAAAAATAAAATAAATAATTTTAATTGTATGAAAATCTTTTGCGCTAACAAAATTAAGACATTTATTTTAAGAAAGGGAAGTGGTTAGGGAGGGGAACGATCTTCATATCAAATCTTTCAGAAAGAGTTTGACATCCAAAATACATTGCCAACTAACAAATATACATAAAAATATACATACATATACAGAGTACATACATCTGTACATTCATATGGATATATGTTTATATGGATAACCATATATACACACCTACCTATAGCTTTATCTATGTATCAAAAAGTCATTTACCAATAGATAAGTGACCAAAGGATATAAACAGTTCTTAAAAGAAGAACTATAAACTATCCAACTGAAAGAATTCTCCAAATCAGTAATCATGAGATAAATGCAAATCAAGAGAAGTCTGAGGTTTGATCTGGAATCTATCATACTGACAAAAATGAAAAAATATGGGAATAGTCAATGTTGGAGGAATTGTGGGAAGATAGGCACACTGGGGCATCATGTGGAGCTATGAATAGGAAAGACCATTCTGGAAAGAAATTTGGAATTATGCAATTAAGGTGACCAAAATATCCTTATCCTTTGATCCAGAGATTCCACTACTAGATTTATATCCCCAAGATAAGAATATAAGAAGAAAATCTCCATAGACACCAAAATATTTATAACAGCAATTTTTGGGATACCAAATAACCTCTCAAGTGGTATAACAAATTATACATAACTGGACCATTACTTGTTGTTCAGTCATGTCCAACTCATGACCCCATTTGGGGCTTTCTTGGGAAAGCTACTAGAGTGGTTTGCCATTTCCTTCTCCAGCTAATTTTACAGATGATGAACTGAGGGAAATGGGTTAAGTGATTTGCCCAAGGTCACACAGCTAGTAAGTCTCTGAGGCCAGATTTGAACTTAGGAAGATGAATCTTCCTGACTTCAGGCCCAGCACTTTTTCCATTAAACCACTTAGGTGCCCTGAGCCATGCCTTAGCCCTGAATAAGCAGATTTCAGTGATGAAATGAGGCTGGTGAGGAAAGAACAAGAGACACTTTC
The DNA here is from genome assembly GCF_011100635.1 of Trichosurus vulpecula. Lineage (NCBI taxonomy): Eukaryota > Metazoa > Chordata > Mammalia > Diprotodontia > Phalangeridae > Trichosurus > Trichosurus vulpecula. The sequence goes on along the minus strand of NC_050579.1, from coordinate 142,414,920 downwards.
CTTAGAGTAGGGACCTCAGGAAAATTTACTCTTCTCTTTTACACTTCCCTGTGAGATTCAAAGCTCCATCTGACTCTGAGCAAGAGAGAAGTAGAAGTGTTGATGGAGGGAAAGTCACACTTTCAGGCTTGCTGAATGGAGGCATTGAGAAAGACTGGCTTGACCCTACTCGAAAATGAGGGCCGTCCAAGAGAGAGCAGCTGGTTTTTTGCTAACTTAAAAATCTCCAGCCCCATGCTTGGCTACACAAGAAATTAGGCAAAGCCATACAAAGTTGAAATGAAGTGAAGAATGGGACAGGTGGGGGAGAGAGGAGAGATAAGTAAGCATATAAATATATAAATGAGTGAGTGAATGAATGAATAAATAAGTGTGTGTATGTATGTATGTGTGTATGTACACACACACATTGAGTATAGTGAGGCAAAATAATAGTTTTATATAGGTTTTTTTTCTTCATTTTATTTGTATTTGTTGAGATTATTTATAAGATAAAATATTTTTAAAGCTGCTCCTTTAACTGTAAAATGTATATAGTAAATATGAAAGTATCTCTATGCAGATTATTTATAGTTAGTTTTTTATTAATTAATTTATTTTGAGTTTTCAACATTCACTTCCACAAGATTTTGAGTTCCAAATTTTCTCCCCATCTCTCCTAAGGTTCTATAGTCTGAGTTTTTTATCTTGGTTTGCTTATTTTCCCAGCCAATTACTTGATTTTTTAACTCTTTGTTAAGGTAGGACTCTGTTTCCAGTGTGGAGGGTTACTATCCCAAGCTTCAGGGATTTGGGGCAGCTGTTTTCAGAGATGTTTCTAGGGACTTGAAAATATTTGGTTCTTCCAAGGTGGTATGATCAAAGGAAAGGTTTTTACTCCTCCTCTGGCCTGTGTCTGGTCTGTGAGTGAGCACAAGGATTCTCTTCTGCCTTGTAACTGTGAGGAGGATTCTTTCTTCACTGCTGCCACAAGCTCCACCATGCCAGTGCTCCTCCTCACCCCAGGACTGCCACCCAGGACTGTGACCCAGATCCAAACACAAGCAAAGCAAGAGAATTCTGCCTGAGTGACAATGAAGAAATCCCTGCAATCCCCCTCTGATCAGCTGCTCAATTCCCCCACCATCTGTGGGTGAGCACTCTGGAAGCAGCTGCTACCACCACTCAGGGGCTGGAGCCAGACCAACTCGTTTCTCACCCAGATCTGACAGACCTTTCCTACTAACCTTCTAAATTGTTTCTGGTGTTTGTGGGTTGAGAAGTCTGGAAATTGCTTCAGCTGCCAGTGATTCAGTCCCCTGAGGCCTGCTCTGCCCCATCTGTGGCCAGTGAATCCCATGCTGGACTGTGCTTTTCTCTCAGAGTGGTGCAACAGACCTTTTCTGTCAACCTTTCAAGTTATCTTGGGCTGGAAATTTGTTTCAGTCTGTCATTTTTTGGGTTCTGCTGCTCTAGAATTTGTTTAGAGTCATTTTTTACAGGTATTTGGAGGGGCTGGGGGGAGAACTCAAGCAAGTCCCTGCTTTTACTCTGCCATTATGGCTCTGCCCCTACAGTCAGTTTTTAATTGACTTTGATTTCTTACTACTGTGCTGGCTTCTTCCCGATTACTTTCCGTACTCTATCCTTCCCCAGTCATCCTGGGTTTAGAGGACACAAATGTTTTGAGATTAGCCTTAGTTTGGGTAATTTTCCTGGTTGGTTAATGGGGAATTAGGAAGGTAAATTTTCTGAAAAGGATGGCAATGTATTACATAGACAATGCTATATAAATTTCTCTTGGTTTTCCATTGCTTCTCCCTTAGTATGGATACTTGAGAGTTATTTATGCACATTCACACACATACACACATACACACACACATTCACATATATAACTCTCAAGTATCTACACTATATCCACAAAATATTTTATATGTTTCTCATATCTATTTCTTATATATTCCTCATACATACATACATATATATATATATATATATATATATATATATATATATATACATACACAAACATATGAATACATCAGACTCAAATATTGATGTCTTTTAAATTGAGTTACATAAGATTTTACCTGGTGTCATTGAATAAATACAATTCCAATCTAGGTTTTCTTATCTGGTGATTCTTGCTTTTGAGCTAAAAACCCATTTTGAGCTAAGGACAACTGAGTAAAATGAAGCGGAGTAATGAATTACAATAATTACAATAATAGCAGAACCACACCTGTTAGTAAGTAGTAGTAGTAAGAGTTATGATATTTACTCAATCATTGAAATTAATACAGTGTGGTTTACAAAAAGTATTAGTCACTTCCCCACACCTTTGTGAGAGGGATATATAACTGAAGGGTAAACTCAAGCTCAGAGGAGCTTAGTGAATTCATTGCCTAAAGGCAAGAAGCAAACTTCCCAAGGAAACAGAGAGTGACAACGTAAATAGGAAGTATAGTATAGTGGCTAGAGAACCCTATCAAAGAGACTAGACTTGTTCTTTTTGATTCTTGTGCAGAACTAAGAGCAATGGGTACAAATAATAGAGAAGTAGATTGAAGTTCAAGGTAAGGAAAGACTTCCTATCAATTATAGTTATGCAAAAGTGGAATGGTCTAACTAAAATGGTTGGATAAAGGAGGATTCCTTTTCAATTAAAGGTTGAATAACTACTTCCTAGGGATATTAGAGAAGGATTTCCTATTTGGGCACAGGTTGGACTAAATGGTCCTTTCTAAATAACATTCTTTGATCCTTTGATACAGATACCAATCTGTTGGATATTTGCTTATTTGGGGGTCCATATTGTGGAATGTATAATTATACATGAGACCATGTTAACCTTGTCCTATCTACCGGTTCCATACCTGGCTTTTCTTCTGTTATCTTACTCTTTTATCTATTATGACATTTTTCCCTCATTCTGACTAGGGTAGCAGTGACTACTAGGCAAGGGAAGAGAGCCCCTTTGTAGAATCTTACTTACTTGATGCTATCAGTCAGTTTCTATACCTTAGGGTGCAAGTCCCACACTTTTTTCCTCCTTTATCTCTTATCTCCTCAACTCCATTCCTCTTAAAGTAGATATGGCAAATTTCAATGGCTTAGAGATGAACAGAATAAAAATAATGATGTCATAATCTCCATTCAGATAACAATGACTGGTTACCTTAGTCATATTGTCTAGAATTTTTTTTAAAAAGGAGTGGAAAAAGGTGAACAGAAAATATAAAGAAGATATATTGCTTATCAATAAATTAATTTCATATTTAGACCTCATTTTTAAGCTTCTGGAGTCCTAATTAAGATTCCTGAATTCTCAAAAAAAATTTTAATTATGCATATGTATATAGTTTACTATTGGTGCTAATCTTTGGGTGTCCTTTTAACCCAGTGATAATGATGATGATTTTGCCTAACTTATGCTGTGTTGTTATTGACAACAACAGGAATAATAGGTTGTAGATATACATCATGCTGTTAATCTGAAACAGTTTTAAACATGAAAACAATGATTTCAACTGAATGGAATCAAAAGGAGACAGACAAGGTAGAAAACATCGAAGCTATAACAGAGTCAGTGTCTATCGATAGTGGAGTAGAAAGACAAGGGGCCATTTGGATGATTCCACTTATGAGGACAACTAATTTGGATATTTTGTTTTTCAAACCACTTTTCCATCCAAATACTGCCTCAAAATTTCTGGATAACTCTCCTAATACTCCTATGTTTGATATGATAAGGACATTTCTTTGCTCATATCCATTCCTTGAGAAACCATGAATAGAGTACAAGGCTTGAGGTCAGGAAAACCCATTTAAAATCCTAGCTCTACTACTCATTTCCCAGGTGAACGTCTCTAAGTCTCTCTTTTCTTGTCCTTAGTTTCCTTATTTGGAAAATGAAGGGGTTGAATTATATAATTTATAAAGTCTCTTTGAAATCCTCCTCCAACACTTACTAGCTGTGTAACCCTGGTTAAGGGGCAACTAGGAGGCACTGTGGTTGGAGAGCTAGGCCTGTAGTCAGGAAGACTCATCTTCCTGAGTTCAAATCTGGCCTCAGACACTTACTAGTTGTGTGATGTTATACAAGTCACAAAACCATGTTTGCCTCAGTTCCTCATATGTAAAATGAACTGAATAAGGAAAAGGTGAATCACTCTAGTATCTTTGCCAAGAAAACCCCAAATGGGGTCACAAAGAGTGACAGGACTGAGCAATAACAAAACCCCCTGGATAATCATTTAGGCTTTTGGAGTCCTAATTGAGATTCTTGAATTCTCAAAAATGGATTTTTTAAAAAATTCCACACATGTATATAGTTAACCAATGATGCAAATCTTTGCATTTCCTTTTAACCCAATGATAATGATGATGATTTTGCTTACTTTATGCTGTGTTGTTTAGGCACCTCCCTACGACTTATTTACTAAATTATAGCTGGGTAGTGATTGGATAGGGGGAGTACCTCACACTGAAAAAAAAATCACGCATCTTACCCATATTTGCTTATCAATCCCTAGAACGCTAGAATATCCTAGATTATATATATATATGTACATACATATACATGTATGTACACACATATATATATATGTATATATATATATATGTATATATATATATATATACATATATATATATATATGTATAACCCTTAAATCAATGAACAAGCATTTATTAATTACCTGTTATGTGGAAGGTGCTCTATTAGGCCCTGAGAATACAAATACAAAGAACAAAATAATCTTTACTCTTAAAGAGTTTATGTTTGAATTGAGCTTTAATAAATGCCAAATCTATTGTTTTTTTAATATCTTTGTAAATAATCTGATATATAGACATACATCTTATTGGGTTTTCTTTAGCTTTTATTTGTTTTTGCTGCATCTTTCAACACTTTGACATTTCAAATAAATAGGTTATGGACAAAGGCATGGTGAGGCTAGAAGTAAGAGAAATCTTTGTAGGTCCAGGCGTAGAAAGGAATCCACATTATTTGCTGCTCTTCAGAGTCTGTTCCCATGAGGTTACTGTATATTTTTCCAACATCTACGGAATGGCCAAAAATCACTACAGGCATAGTCAGAATATAATCTGTGGTTGACCTTTTATGAAGATAATGATAGATACATAGTTGTGGTCTTGATATTTTTGCTAGGCAAAGCTAGTCATAATTTGTAAACATATACTAACTAAACATGATATTATTGTTTTAGGTAAAAAGATTTCGAAATGTTGTTTTTCACTATAATCTGCTCTTGGCTCCTTTCCATTTATGAGTATCAAAGTGGTCCCTTCAACTAGTATAATCAGATGTCAACTTGGAATATGGTTGCAAGGGTCAGGTGGATAGCTTCTAACTGAGGCTGAGGAGAAAACTTGGGATGGTGAGAAAAGCTCTTATCTGCTCTGTATCTAGGAAATACTTGTTGCTTGATGGGTAAAAATCTTGCACTTCTCTTTTCTATATCATCTAATTGCTTGATTCATTTAATAAACATTCATCCAATGCCCCAAAACTTTGGTAGTTTTTTCTTCTCCATGCCCAATGTAGAATATAAAGATGAAGAAAATAGGATACACACACATGTATATATGCATATATCTTTAAATATAGAGAAAGGCAGTATGTGAGAAGTAATATTAGAAAGAGCGCATTTCACTGGCCTTGAAGTTAATGTCTTAGGAGTCTTTAAAACTTGGATTTAGGATCTGGCTCTGCTTATTAACAAAGAATAAAATAATTTTTACTCTCAAAGAGCTTACTTCCTAATAAAATTTTAATAAACATTTCTACTGTTTTAAGTATCTTTCAATTGATGTTGCAAAGAACTTGTGATATACATATGACTTGTAATGATGTGACAATAATAATAGCAACATTTATATAATATTTACAATGTGCCAAGCACTCTACATTATTATCTCATTTCATCTTCCCAACAACCCTGACAAGTAGGTTGTATTATTTTCCCCATTTTACAAATGAAGAAACTGAGGCAAACAGGTTAAGTGACTTTCCCGATGTAATGCTATCTAAGAAGGGATTTGAACCCAGGTCTTTCTGAATCCAGGTCCAGGGTTCTATCCTCTATGCTACCTATACCTTACTGTATTTACTTATAGCACTTTGGAAAATCACTTGACCTTCCTGAACCTCAGTTTCATTTATATGAAAGATGAAGGTAATAGTACTTTCATTACCTACTTTTGAGAGTTGATACGAACATCCAATGAGATTATAAATGTAACATATTTTATAACTGTATAACATTATATAAATGGCCTATCAAATAAATATTAGTTGACAGAAACTCTTTTTCCCCCTATTTTAATATCTTTCCTTTTGAAAATAATAAGATAAAAAGTATATATTCTTGTATTTTAATTTTTTCAACACTAGCTAAGTCTAGAATTTGACTTATCCAGTTTAAGGAAGTCCTGCATTGGGTTCAACTGGACATCTATGAAAAATTCAAATATATGAAAAATATGCACAGTATTCTATATTAAATCTTATGATACCTGAATCCCAGAAATGAAAAACTCCACACAATGGGGACCATATATGATACTCCCCATAATTACAAATAATCTGAGATTCCTAGAAACTAGAGACAAAACCTATTAAAGCATCTTGTTCCTTCCCTACAGTGCTACTTCCAGTGTTCGTCTAGGCAATTTTTAGACAGTTTAAGTATTAGGACTATACTACTTCCCTTGGGAAAATGCTCTGAAGCATGAAACCTTACATCATCATCTCCCAAGGAGTCCCAAATAAAAACTCCCATTGTACTTTTGTTTGTTACATGTCTTTGTTACAGCCCCTTTTGTAGTTTGGTCAGTGCCATAAGAACGGTAGCTTCAACTGTGCTGTGAGTAGGTGCCAGGCACAGTATGAATTGCAGCAGCATCTTTGAACAAAGCAGTTGCACTCTCCAGGTGTCAGTTTATATGGAGAGCAGAACCTGACATTTAGTCCTGGAGTTCAGATTTACATCATTTACAGCCACTGACAGCTTATGGGGGGGATCATCCGTAACTCTACCTCTACCATTAGTTTCTGAAAATGACTTTCACAGCTTAAGATTAGTGGCAAATCTCTAATAGGTACAGTCAAAAAAGGAAAACTAATTTTCCACTTGAATTCCCAGTTTCCTGGAGGAATGATGTACATTTAGGTAGCTTATGAGAAGAATTGAATGTTTTGCTATAATAGTTGTTGCTATCATGCTGTTCCTTTAAAAATAAGTTTTATTGAGGCTTTTGGCTTTTTGTCTCTTAGACATTATTTCTCAATATCCCCTCCTTTTGGTAACAAAGAAAAGGGAGTTAAACAGAAAACCCAACCAAACCAAACAGCAACAACAACAAAAGTCCCATCACAGTGCTTGCTTCCAATACCTTGCACAACATGCTACACCTCTACTACACCACATCCTTACTAACAGGATGAAGACATTTTTTGTCACTGGTCCTCAGGAACCCAAACAAATCATTGCATTTAATTCAAGTTTGGATGTCTTTGAGTACTGTTTTCATTTGCTTAAATGAAGGGATTGTATATGTTCTTGGTTCTGCTTTCTCCCTTTGTACGTACCAAAATATTCAGAGCAGCATTGTGTTTTTGAGATTAGCCAAAAAACAAAGCAAGACAAAATGACCAAATAGAAATAAGGTGGTCTCTCATTAATTGTAGAATGACTACATAAATTATGATATGAAAATGAATGTAGTATTCCCTATGTGGCTCATTTCAAACTGTCAGTAATATCCCCGAATGTTCACATGACACAATTTATTCAGACAATCTGTAATCAATGGGCACCCACTTTGTTTGTAGTTTTTTGCTACCACAAACACACAAAAGTGTTACTTTTGAATACTTTGGTATGTAGGTGACTTTCTCCATCTTGCCTTTTACCTCTGGAGTTAGTGAGATTTCTGAGTCATCATACTTTTCTTTTTGAAATTATTGGAAGAAACTATAAATTCATGATGCCCTACTCTTCCTACTTCTCTAAGCCATGAGAAGGAAGAATGGTGAATAAGGATGCTCTGAAACTTCTCTTCAAATCGTAACCTATGGGACAACATTCTCTCATATCTATAATTGTAGTTGGGTGGTAGGTTTATAAAGGGCTTTTGACCTGGTATGGGCTCAGCTCAGAATTAGTTAAGAATTGGCAGCCATGTGCTATAGCAATTCTTCTGCTACTTCTTTAACTAAAATGTTGCTTGTTCACTTCGAGTCTAGTTCAGGGCCTGGATAGTTTTCTTCCAATTCAGGTACAGTATTCATTATAGAGGAAGAACTGAGGAACTGGGAAGCTTCTCTTTCTTTTTCTTCTGAAAGGGTATAGAACATAACTAGTTTTTCATAGCTTGACAGAGAGAGAGAGAGCCAGCTGCTACGTCAGGGGGCCTCACAAGACTTGTAGGGAGTAAAATGAATGACTTAAGGTTTTAATTTCCTAAATTCAATAATTCTATTTTTACTGAGTATCCTCATATTTTAAAGTTCACTGAAATGACTAAATTAGATCTCTAATATATAGATATATCTAAGCTAAAATGATTCTTATAGTATAAATATGCATGTCATGATCTAAATATATGTCTAAAAGTTAGTTACATTATTTTAAAAGAAAGTATATCCAGGTTCTTCCATTTCTACAGTCCTTTGACATCTAAAAGGATCTTTCTCATTGTCTTTTCCTGTAGTCTGGCTTTATTTAGTTACCCTGTCAAAAGCAAAAAGTAGTCACTCAGGGATGAAACTTCCCTTAGAGGTTTATAGAGATGTGCCAGAATGATGTGCTGGTCTCTGTTTCCTACTTTGTTCTGAGACAAGCTTGACAACTTTTTTGTTAAATAAAAAAGAATTTAGTCAGTATTTAGCTTTCAAGCTGCAACAAGTCTCAGACACAATGTCAATTTGGGAAAAAAAACTGTTTGGCAGGGCTTGACTTTAAGAAAATAAAAGGGAAAAAATACACTGGCAGACGGGAAATGATAGACCACAATAAAAACTTTCTGAGTGTAATGACACCACAGACAATTTAGGGTGTGCATTTCCCAGAGAAAACAAGGACTAATGCTGTAGTCACATTGAGTAACCCTTGGGAAAACATGAGGTACTCCCAGAGAAGGTGGAAAGAACTGGGCCACTTGATTCTATGGCTTCTGAGGAAATAAAAGAAATTTCTATGGGCCATCTCATTTCTCTTCATAGTAAGTTAGTGAGGTAGAAAGTGGATAAACAAAACTTTCTTCATATTATCAGTGTGAAAATGGAAAAAATGACTCTAAAATTAATAATAATTGAGGCATCTAGCATAAGAAGAAAATTGGCTCAATCATAAAAATTTATAAAGTTTCTCACATAAGAATTTGGTATCCTATATATGCATATATATATGTATATGTATGTACACATAGTACATATCATATATTTATACATACACATATGGATATATCTATACACATATACATATACACATATCCAAAAACAATTATTGGTCAAAAGATATGAATCTCAAAAGAATAATTATAAACTATTACTAACCACAAGAAAGAACACACCAAATTACTAATAAGAGAAATGAAAACCAAAATAACTCTGAGGTTTCACCATGGATCCAGAATTGTCAAAGAGGGCAAAAAATGGAAATAGTTAATGTTAAACTGGTTATGAGAAGATCGGCACCCTAGTGCATTGTTGGTGAAGCTGTGAATTAGTACAATTATTTTGTAAACCAATTTGGAATTATGTAAATAAGATTATTAAAACATCCATATCTTTTGACCCATATGTTCCCATACTAGACTTGTGCCCCCAAGGAAGTCATTAATTAAAAGAAAGCTTCCATATATACCAAAATATTTATGACAGCATTTTGTGTGGGAACATAGAACTGGAAAAGAAGTAAATGGCCATCAGTCGGTGAATGGCTAAACAAATTATGGCACATGAACATAATGGAATATTACTATGCTATATGAAATAATACATATGATGAATATATAGAAACAGAGAGAGACTTACATGAATGGATGCAAGATGAAATAAGCAAAGAAGACAGTCTGCATATACAATGACCACAACAATGTGATCAGAAAGAGCCACCACAAAATAATTGAAAGTGAATGTTTCAAAATGCAAAGAACCAGCTTGCCACCTAAAAGAGAAATGGGAAGACATCTTTATCCTCCTCCTTTGCAGCAGTCGGAAATCCACTGGTATAAAACAATGCAGATATTTTTAGACTTTTTGGATTATTAATTGATTTGGCTCATAGTTTTTTCCCTTTTTTTCCTCTTAAAATATTCTTAATTACATGAGAAAAATCTCTGGGGTAGGAAGAAAAATACATTGGGAAATTTGGGTGATTTAAAAACAAGATATATTAATAAATTATTGTAAATTAATAATAGTAATGAATCCCATTATTTAGCATTATAAAACTGACAATTTTTTTCATAGCAAAAAAATTATTATTCCCTTTTTAAAGGCAGGGAAACTGAGGGACACAGAATTACTGAATTTTGAAATGTGTAACCTGAACCCATACATGGAATTTTTGACATAAGAGAGACCTATGAAAATACCTAATCCAATATCTTCCTTAAAGAGATATGGAAACAAAGCTACAGAGGCATGAAATGATTTGGCCAAGTTCATTCGGGTAATAATCAGTAAAGCAAGATACAAGCCTATACCTTTTGACTTTGGAGGCACTTGTCTTTGCCTTTCTGCTCAAGTTGTCTCACTCCAAGTGGAAAAGGAGGAAGAGAAAGAAGAGGAGAATGAGAAAAAGGAGGAAGAGGAAAATGAGAAGGAGGAAGAGGAGGAAGAGAAGAAGAAGAAGAAGCAGAAGAAGAAGAAGAAGCAGAAGCAGAAGCAGAAGAAGAAGAAGAAGAAGAAGAAGAAGAAGAAGAAGAAGAAGAAGAAGAAGGAGAAGGAGAAGGAGAAGGAGAAGGAGAAGGAGAAGGAGAGAAGAAGGAGAAGAAGGAGAAGAAGGAGGAGGAGAAGACAGAGACAAAGACAGAGACAAAGACAAAGACAAAGATGAAGAAATAGAAGAAGAAGAAGAAGAAGAAGAAGAAGAAGAAGAAGAAGAAGAAGAAGAAGAAGAAGAAGAAGAAGAAGAAGAAGAAGGAGGAGGAGAAGGAGAAGGAGAAGGAGAAGGAGGAGAAGAAGGAGAAGACAGAGACAAAGACAGAGACAAAGATGAAGACAAAGACGAAGACAAAGATGAAGAAATCGAAGAAGAAGAAGAAGAAGAAGAGGAAGAAGAAAACTGAGATCATTTTGTAGATCTCATTATTGACATTAAAAAATAGAGCTGAAAGGAACTAAGAGATTACCTATCCCAGGGATGGGGAAACCTGGGGCCTTGAGGCCACATGTGGCCTTCTAGACCCTTGGGTACAGACTTTTAACTGAGTCCAAGTTTTACAGAACAAATTAAGGGGTTTGTTCAATGAAGTTTAGATTTAGTTAAAAGGCTGCACTTGAGGACCTAGAGGGTCACATCTAGCCTCAAGGCCACAGGTTTCCCATCCCTGATCTAGCTTAATGCTCTCATTTTTCAGATGAAAATCAAACCTGCAGAGAGGTGAGGTGACTTCATCAACGCCACACAAAGAGTCAGTGGGAGAACTAATGCTAGAACCTATGCTTTTTGATTCCCTATCCATGCAGAATCCTTAAAGAAGGATAAGTTTATATGCTTAAATATTATTGCCTTGTAATTTATTTTAAGTTGCATTATCAAGCTCATGCCCTGCTGCCCCCGCCCCGCTCCTGCCATGGTTGTGAAATATATCTTTTTATGTCTTGATTCATTGCTGTTAAAAAGATATCGTTAAAGTTCTTAGGTTCACAATTTCACTTAGTATTCCTTTTAAAAAGTGATCATCTGAGCAAGCCTAAGTCTTTCATTCACACCCCTTTCTATTAAGCATACTAATTCCTATAAAACATGAAAACAATCCAAAATAACTATTAATTTTGCAATTCCAAAGACACATTCTTTAGCTTCCCTTAGCTGACCAGGCCAGTCATTCCAGTTGGTTAGAACATGGTGTTAATGAGGTCAAGGTCATGGGTTCAGTCTCTCTAAAGTCATTTATCACAAAATAAAAACTTTCTTCTATCGTCACAAGCTGCCCTTTCAACCCTAGACATATGTGTTGGGAATGTGTATCACTGGTTGTAATAGGGACTGGATTAGATCTTAGGGCAAAAGTTTTTGTACTGCTGGAGATCCATGTCCTGCTGACAGGGGATTTGTGGTGTCACTTTCATGCAACGGATCACACATTAATTCATACCAGTGACTACATGACCAGCAAGTCATGTTCTTCAAATGGTGTTTCTATGATCAATGATGCCAGAAGAGTCAGAAAACAGAAAATTTGGGTGCCATAATGTATAGATTTGGCCTCAAAATCAGGACTGAAGATCAAAACCTATTTCTTACACACACTGGCTATGAGACCCTGGCTAAGGAAAACAACTTCAAGACAATGTGCCAAGATTTTACGCTGTGAAATACTTGCAGATTTATATTGATAGAGCAAAGTTCCTCATCAGAGATTTCCCTAGACTGGTAAAATCATAGGTCTGTACCTAAAGAAACCAGAGGCAGAAAATAATGCATCCTTTCTTTGGATAAAGTAAATCATGAAAGGTCACAGACTGTCAAATCTGAACTAGGCCTTGGAGGTCAGCAAGTCCAATTTCTGTATCTTATTTGCTGTTGTGGAGTGTTTTATTGCTATGCTTAATTTTTTTTAAATCATCACTTCCCAGTGATTTGCTTCCTGACAGCTGAACCCTTACTTGCAACAAGGAGAGTTAAACAAAATATTGGCCACATCTAACAGTGCATAGGTGTTTTACACATCACATCTGCTGAGGCCAAAGTAAATTCTTATTTGCAGATTAGGAAAATAAATTTCAGAAAGTTGAAGTGACTTACCTAGTAAGTTAGTGGGAGAGTCAGGAATAGAAACTAATTTTTCTTACTCACTGAATGCAATCTTCACATTTTACCCTTCCCTAGAGCTGTTCCATTCTCTATTTTAAACAAAGACAAGTCAGTTTAATTGAGAATACAAAGAGGTCCGTTCTATGCTAGCTAGATGAAAATTTATCTAATCTAGAGGAACATATATTTTACTTGTTATAAGCCATTTAAAGTTGCATAAAATTAATCATATCTGTTACATTTAGTGTGAAAAATGGCACTGTCCCTAAGTTTCTCAGGCTTTAGTAATCACCTCTCAGATCTCTACATGATAAAAATATATTCTTTTTCTCTTAAACTCTCTAAGACTCCTCAACTTTTCTCCAGTGAACCCTGGAGAATCACTTAGTAGAATGTTCCAGTAAGAGCCTTCAAGGCCCTTCAAGATCTGGCTCCAACTTACCTTTCCAGCTTTATTTCATACTACTTCCCTCAAACACTCTATGCTTCAGCCAAACTGGACTACTAGTTGTTCCTTGAACTCAACATTTCATTTCCTGCTTCCATACAATGACAGAAGCTGTTCCCCAAACCTGGAACAAACTTCTTCATCTTTGCTGCCCAGAATATTTCTCTTCCTTTGAGTCTCCAGTGTTATTTCTCTGAAGCCATCCTGGATCCTTCCAATTGTGAGTACCTTGTTCCTTCTCGTATTACCTTTGATTTACTAATTTGTACATATGGTGCATGCCCCAGGGAAAATGTAAGATCCTTGAGGGCAAGAGCTATCTTACTTTTGACCTTGTGTGTCTAGTATAATGCTTAGCACAATGTTTGTTAAAATGAAAAATAGAAGTCTACAGAGACTATAGCTAGGTGGTAATGGATCAAAGGTTTTTCCACATAAGCAAAATTAGTAAGACACAAGGCTGGCTATATATCTTATTGGCCACTCTATTAGCAGAATGTAACTCTTAAGCCCTCTCCCCAGATTAATGTCTGGCTCACTTTTTCCCTTGGCACAGATAATTGGTACCATTTTAGTAATTATGTGAAATACATGGATAAAAGAAGAAAGAAAACAACTCGAAGCTCAAGTCTCATTTCTAGCCAAACATGGTGAAGTTACTTACTCGGCAGTGTCTACCTTTCCAGGCAAGGCTGTGAATTTGATCATGGTGACCATACTTTTAAGGCAATTACATTTTTAAGGCATTTGGTTACATGAACTTTGCCAGCTCAAGCAGGATGATTTTGCTTAACCCTCACTCGATCTGCATTGCAAGGTTCAAACTAGCTGTGTATGGGAAGGATTTCAGTAATGCTGGACCACAATTCCTGCCCCCATGTTCTTCAGACTACCCTGGGAAATGAACTCTCCATGTTTGGCTCTTTGATGTCCTGTCTCTAATTCATTACACCCCCAGCCCTGGGCAGTCACCCCTAAAATTAAGCCACTGGGCTTGGCTGCCCTGAATGACCACAAGGAATGTTTACATAGTTGGCTTATCCCTGGACATTTTCCCACTGAGGTCTGTAGAATACAAATCTGTTTTCATAATACTTAGCAGCTCAGTTGTGTGTCTTGCAGCTTTATTCATTATCCAGAGAGGAGTGAATGCTTCTCTCATTGCACATCACCTGGCAATATGTCAAATTAGTATGGTTTCACTTCAAGAAACAAAGTGGAGGAAGGGTGCTGCTGGCTAGGTCTCCTGGCAGTGATGCCCAGCATTTATTTGGCATTAGCTTTCCCTGTAGGAAGCAAATGACATTCATGAGGCAAGATCATATAAACCATGGATCCTAAACCTATATAACAAACTGTATGGGTAAAGAAATGATGATTCTATGAGCTTCACTGGCTTATTCTTAGACTCTATTCTGACTTTGTTCTCAACTGCACACATCACTGCCTAGATGTGGGAAATTTGTTCTCCTCCCCCTGTTAGATGGCAATGCATGGAGTGCCCTTTTGTAAACATGGCCATGGCATGAGCATGGTTCTACTTCATTTCCTCAATTCTTTGTTTTCCTTTCCTTTCATCTATAAAGCTACCAAATCTAGATTTCTTAACTACAGATGATCTGAGAGACATAGGTCAGTGTGTTCCCCAAGAAGGAATAGATCATGTGTGAATGGAATAGGGACAAAGAAACAATATTATTATTATTATGTTTTTATTTTTAAATGTGAGGGTTATCTTTCTATTCATGAAACATCACCAGGTTTTGGAAATTTATCCTCTGGTTAAAGCCTTCTTAAAAAAAAAGAAAAAGAGGAAACATGGGCATCTCTTGATATTTTCAGGTCAGCCTAAAATGATCCTGAAAGGTTTCAAATGATATCAACAATAAACAATTCAGAAAGTGTTGTTATAATGGGGTCAAAAACTGGTCTTGACTCAAGCTGTTTCTTGCAATTTAATTTTAATATAGTCTCTTAACTGTGGCTTTTAGGCCACTCATGAGAATTTTTTCCCCATAGTTTTCCTACTGAATTTTATAGTTGAAATTCTTAGTTTTAATTCATACCTGGAATTTTATGAGCCCAATAAAAGATGCATCATGATAAAAATACCACTTTTATTCCAAGTATTCATCACTTTCTAAAGCAGTATATTGTATTAGGATAAGACATATATTTTTCATTATCTATGATTTGCACAAAATACAGGTTTAATCCAAGTGTTTCCCATACTACTCAAGCACATATCACATCAGTAAGCACTTCTAGACTACATGCATATCATGAGTCTATTATTATTTTAAGCCTGTAACAGAAAAAATATGAAACATTTCAGGAGTTCAGAAGTGACAAATGAATCTTAAATGTTGTGTCCAAGTGAAGCTTGAGAAATCTGCAATGTAATTTTGGTCTTCTGATTTTTAATTCACTCTAAACACAACTTGCTTATTTCTGAAGTCTTGTGAACTGACATAATAATTGGCGGAAATAGTTAGAAGATAACTCTGTATTCTCAACAGTTTACACATACCTGCCTGGAGCATGGGCATTCGATTAGGTTCTTTGCCCTTTTGATAATCCAGTTCTCTAATTTTAAGTAAAATCATAATAATTTAGGTGTTTATCAACGGAACATATAGAATGCATCTGGACAGAACAAAGTTGTTATCAACTTGGAAAGACACTGGAAAATGTTATTCAATCTTGGATGCATAATATTTTTGACATTGCTAATGCCAACTGCTAAATGAAGCGGATGTAACACTTCATCTTTAATGTTCTTCACAAGTAGGAAATAATTGACCATCATGATGTTCGGGTTAGGTAAGTAGACATTACAATGGTCATCTTGCTGAGAAGGTAACTGGGTAATAATGTGTTTTGCCCCAGGCTACAGTGGGAAACTGTAAGGAGAAAAGGGATCAAGAATAAGTTACTCCTGTCCTTTGGTCAGAATATTCCACTTTTTCTTTCAAGATATCAGAGGAATCATTTTTTTTGTTATGATGTTACCTTTATTTCTGAATATCTTTTTCCCCTGCCCCTACTCAGTGAACCATTGCTTGTAAGAATGAATAAAGATTGAAGGGGGAGGAGGGGAGGGAGAGAAGTGGTTCAGCAAAACCAAGCAACACATCCATCTTGTAGGGAACAACATTCATTGGAATCACCAGTTCTTGATTAGGAAGCCAGTTCATCTAGCTGCTGGCTGAATGGATATCAGAGAGCTGTGGCCATCTGTTAATCTTAGCATAGCTGTTTCATTTTGTGTGAAGCTTAGAAGTTTAACAGCCTACTTTCAGGTCAACTCAAAAGAAAATTAATAAAATCCTGATTGGAGGACAGAGATGTTTAAAAAATTCACAGCATTGTGCCACCCCAGAAAAATTCAAAACAAGGTCATAAAAAGAAAGCTGATCTGTTTGGAACAGTCCTCAGGAATTACGGGCTTTATGTGCTAGAAATAAGCTTCCTTGAGAAATGTCGTCGCTGCTGGAAAATATGCATACTGATTTGGGAAGACAACACACAGATGCAGTTTCCTAACTTGGTCTTTTTGTGCATTGGTTTCTCCTTTAGCCATTTTTCTTCAGAGAGGCTATATGAAAATTACAGGGCCACAGGAAATCCGTGCAATTTTTGGATTTTTGTTTTCTACGTTGTCATTTTTAGTCAATGTTGTTATTCCTTAAGTAGACAGGAGGCTTCTGAGCTGAAACAAAAGTCAATTTAGTAACAGAGTATTTTTGTGGCTATGAAACTTTTTGCCACTTTTGAGATAGGTAAATATAGCAATTTAATCCACAACCAGACTGGGCCTCTCTCTTTGCTTCCTGAAGTCCCCAAATCATGAATAGTTGTGAAGTCAATGACATTTTGCTCAATAACAATGTGGACACTGTCCCCAGAATCAGCCAGAGTTGAACATTTTGCTCTACTCCCTCCTGGATGAGGTATTTCCAAGTGGATGTAGAACAGATCTCACATAAATGTCATCTAGTGTGATTGTAGTGAGTAAAAAGTATCCATTAAGTAAATCTTAGACACTGTTAACATTTCCCTTTTTACAATATCCAATAAATGATTTTAAAAAAAATTTGTCTCCGGAAGAAAGATGGCTAAGGATAGTGTGGCAGACAAGAAGTATGTTCCCTTGTGAGCTATAATATTTTCCTAGATTAATATTCAGCTGGATGTTAGAAACAGGCAGTCCCAAAACAGTTGGCATTGTTACAATCCTGTCATAAAATATAAGGATAACTTTATTAGAGCATGGCTTTGCCCATCAAGTGTGGCCAGAATGTGCCACTCCTCCTTATACATACGTAGTGTCACACTACTGCGACATCTCTGAACCATCTGAACCACCTCCTCCCACCTGCCTCTCCATCCTGGCATATTCTTCTAGCATATTTTTAAAAAGAAAATGTTTAGAAAAATGTTCAATTTAGTTAAGTAGCACAAAATAAATATGATTAATAACCTCTCATCACTGCTCTTTTGCATTAGGATGCCTGCTTTTGGGAGAGATCTGGAGAGTGGGGGCAGACAACAGAATGCAGACTTCCTCCCATAGTCCTTGGATCAGTGCTCGATGCACTGCCTGTGTTAGCCAGTTCCATATTTTCCTTAGCATTAGCCATCTGAACTCACTTTCTCCCTTTTTTGTCTCACTGGCTTGATCTTCTCAAGTTGAAGTGACTCATTCTGAAGCTACTATTCTCTGGCTCCTTTATACCCCTTGCAAACCTCACTGACTCATGAGTTCCCAAGACCTCAGTATTCTTTAAGCCACTCAAACTGTTCCAGCTCACTGTGCCATAGCAATTGCTTTCTATTCACACTCTTTCCCTCACCACACCCAAGTCAGTTTGGAAAATGAAAAAAGGGAGGGGGAGGGGACTAGAATTAGTTCTGAAGTCAGAAGTTCTAAGTTCAAATCCTACCTCAGACACCACTTATATCACCTTGTCACATCACTTCATTTCTTGAGGAAAAATCAACAAAAATAATATGATTATATCAATAGATGCAGAAAACCTTTCGTCAAAACGCAACACTCATTCCTATTGTTGTTTCTGTTGACCCTTTGTTATTGAAGAGTCCCAGGATGTCTTGACTTGCAAGTGAATTGGAGTTAGGTGAGGCAAGGCTGTGCAAATTATCAACCTCAACCTTTTCTCCAGTCATCTGAGTCCAGTAGCAAGACATAGATCAGGATGACTGACAATGGTCTCAAATGCAAGGGGAGACCCTGGCCTTTTTAAACTAAGGGCTTTCCCAGATCTCAATTTGTCTGAGGCAATACCTATTCAGTGATTAAAAATTGAGTGAAACTTGGAAGTATATGAGCCATTTACCAATTCATAAATGTTCAAAGGATGTGGACAGGTGCTTTTTTGAAGAAGAAATCAAAACTATATGTAATCATATGAAAAAATGCTCTAAATCATTGTTGATTAAAGAAATGAAAATTCAAACAATTCAGATACGGTCTCATACCCATCAGACTGGCTAAAATGATAGAGGGAATGACAAATATTGAAGGAGAAGTGGAAAAATTGGGACACAATACACTGTTAGTAGAATTGTGAATGGATCCAGTCATTTTGGAGAGCAATTTGGAATTATGCCCAAAGAGTTATAAAACTGTGTATACCCTTTGAACCAGCAATACAATCATTAGGTTTGTTTCCCAAGGTGATCAGGGAAAAAGGAAAAGAACAAATATGTTCAGAATATTTATAGTAGTTCTCTTTGTGGTGGCAAAGAATTGGAAATTGAAGGAATGTCCATCAACTGGGTGTGGATGCATAAGTCGTGGTATATGATTGTGATAGAATACTGCTGTGGTGTAAGAAATGATGATCATGTTGGTTTTTGAAAAAACATGGAAACTTGCATGAAATAATGCAGAGTGAAATGAGCAGAACCAAGAGAACTTTTTATACAGTCAAAGCAATATTGTTCAAAGAGAAATTATGAATGACTATGCTATTCCAAGTAAAATGATCATTCATACCAACTATGAAAGACTTATAAATGAAAATGCTATCCACCTCCAGAGACAGAACTGATACATAGAATTATGTATTGTATAGTTCCACATATATATCAAATGTTGGCCTTCTCTAATGTGAGGTTGGAATAGAAGGTGACAGCTTAGAATTCAAAGTATAACAGCTAAAAAATTAATTAAAAAAAGAAAATGACTCCCCTCAATGACCAGTTCCAGTTCTGAGGCTCCTTCCTGATCCATTTATTGGGCCTGGGGAATAAGGGGTGTCTGCATGTGCTCATAGCCTCTGGTGCACAGCTGATTAAGCTTAGCTTCCGACAAGAAGACACTATTGTACTTGAACTTTTTTGATAAATAGGCCTCTCCAAAAAATTTTATTTGTGTTGTTACTTAGAAACTGACAGAGGTAGGTAGATAGGTAAATAGATGATAGATAGATACATAGATAGATACATAGATAGATAGGTAGAGATAGAGATATAAATATGTAAATCTCTGTTTCTGTCTCCACACACACACATACACACACACTAATGCCAGTACAAAATAATTTATCCATTTCTTTGAATACAATTTTACTTTTAGTTTTTTTTTTCCTTTTTCAAACTTAAAGACATTTCATTTCAAGGCCTGTTCAGTCCATGTGTTTGCTGATGTCTCACTGACAGGATGAGCTGGAATATTTCATTTAAGTTCAAAAAGATTTAACTGAGCTCTTGGGGGTGCGAAGGGGAAGTTAAAGCTTCTCTTTGCACATGGTTGTCTTTCCATAGGGTCAGCTCTGAGCAGAGGAGAATTGTGGTAATGATTTCTTTCTAAAGAATATTTCATCTTCCCCACTGTGGTTATTTGTCTCAGAAAGGAAAATTTTTCAGAGTTTCTGTAGCTGTGTGCTTAGTGAGAAGGGTAAGATTGGGGCTGACTCCTAATTCCCTCTGACCTTGATTGAATGTGTGCTCTGTGAGTGTCTGAATGACTTTGCTAGGGCTAGCCCAAGTTTCACAAAGTTCATAATAGTCAACTACAGGGTCAGGTCAGAAATGAGAAAAAATTCCATCTGTGATATGATGATTCACATTCAAAGCCTGTGATGAGAAGATGAGAAATGTCACACAATTGCTATTTACATTGGAGTCTAGTGCAGCTACTGGCCAAACAATATTTGATGGCTAATCACTACAGAATGTAGTTTTTATTGAATTTGGATCAAACTAAATGAATAAAAAAATGTCAAGGAACAACCTGTTTTACATATACACTTAATTTCTTAATTTTTTTCTACTTTACTTTCTAGGAAAAATATGTTTTTGGTCATGGTCTGCTCAATAACCCTAAATTTTGAGACAGAAATGAAAGAGCAGTATAGCTGTTTTTGTTCTAATCATGAATGAATAAATGAAAAGATCATTTATTAACAATTACATTGTGCAAAACACTCTGCTTAGCACTGATGGTACAAATAGAAATGTGAGGCAGTCCTTGTCTTCAAGTAGCTGACATTCTAATTGGGGAAGACAGCACATAGAGGACATCTCAGCTTCAAGGCAGATGGAAAGATCTTTCCATGTAGGTTCAAGGCAGATGGTAATACACCTTTTAAAATGTTATTTCTATTGATAAAACCATTTTCATTTCTGATGCTGAATCATTTGGCAGTGCCCAAGATTCTGGATGACTGAACTTTTCTTTCTGGGTCATCAGTAGATGTGACTAAAGCACCTGCAGGATCAGGTGCCAGCTCACATCTCAGCAATGAAATGAATAATTAACCATGCATTTAATTGAATTATTCTACTGATTAAATATGAATGTTAATCATACATTTGACATCATTCACCAATGAAAGGCAAGATGAGTCTCTACAGTACTGAACAGGGAACCAAGAAGCTTAGCTCCCTAGTAGATTCTGCCACTGATTTCCTCTTTTGCAACAATCAGAGAGTCAATATTGTTGTAACAGAAAAAGACACTGGACTGGGCTCAGGTGACCTGGATTACAATTTCCAGTACACAAATGACTAAATATGTGAGCTCTCTAAGCCATGCTTTCCTCATATGTAAAATGACAGGATTGGATCAGATGGTGAAGTGGACAGTGTCGGGCCTGAAAGTCATGAATACATGAGTTCAAATCTGGTCTCAGGCACTTACTAGCTGACCTTGGGCAAATTATTCAACCTCAGTTTCCTCAACTGTAAAATGAGGATAATAATAACAACTACCTTCCAAGGTTATTATGAGGCATAAATGATATTTAAGCAACTCCTAGCACTGTAGAAATATTATCCTTATTATTGTTATTATTAATATCCAGGGCTATGTCCTTCCACTTTTGCAATGATAGTGGCAGAGTGGAAGTCATAAGGGCCTTAAGAATCACTCGGCATTTAGGCTTTCTATAAGCAAAATTTACTTTTGGATCCACTTAATGTGAAATTCTTATCCAACAATGAGAGAGTTGTTATGCTACCAAAAAATCTATATTACATCTAAATTGTCCTTGCAATAATGCAAACTGGAAGGAGTAAGAAAGTTAAAATAAAATAGAGTTTCAAAAGCCTTCTACAGAGAAATAAAAGAGTTTGTGAAGTTGGTTTCATTGTGTACCTAAAGGCAATAAGAAATATCATTTTCTGGGACTCTTGGTCAACTCTTTTGTGGTGTTAGCAATCAGTACAATCCAACAGATTGCCATGAAGTTAATTCCAGCTTATGCTCCAACATCTCTTGCAGGGCATAAAGCAGAGAAATTCTATGAATAATCTGATAAATCCCGCAGTGAACATATGACTGGATACCTTCTGACTTCAATAAGAAGATGGACATTGATGAGGATCATAAATGATATATTGAAAGATATAATTCAGGATTAAAAAATGAGATTACTGGAAAAACCTTGCACCTGTCTATTATATGTTCTAGAACAGAGCCAGAAAATTCTCAGTGTTGTGGGAGTTAAGCAATGACTCCCAAATCAAAATTGACTAGCTCTTCATAGACAAGAAATGACTGGTTTTCAACATTCGTGGGAGTCATTTCAAAATCAGTTTTCTGTCTGTAGTGCAGAGGTCAAGATCAACATCAACTCTGACAAGAGAATAAAGTTGAAAAGGAGGCACTGCATGAAATTACAAAAACTCCAATCTAATCTATTTCAACAAGTTGTGACCTTGGAAAAATGGGAAAGGACTGAAGTAAAAACATTAACCTTGATTCTTTTTTTTTAATTTATTTAATATATTTAGTTTTCAGCATTGATTTTCACAAAAGTTTGAATTACAAATTTTTTCCCCATTTCTACCCTCCCCCCGCTCCAAGATGGCATACATCCTGGTTGCCCCGTTCCCCAGTCAGCCCTCCCATCTGTCACCCCACTCCCCTCCCATCCCCCTTTCCCTTCTTCTCTTGTAGGGCAAGATAAATTTCTATGATCCTTTGCCTGTGTATCTTATTTCCTAGTTGCATGAAAAAACTTTTTTGTTGTTGCTGTTTTTGGACATCTTTTTTTAAAACTTTGAGTTCCAAATTCTCTCCCCTCTTCCCTCCCCACCCACCCTCCCTAAGAAGGCAAGCAATTCAACACAGGCCACATGCGTATCATTATGTAAAACCCTTCCACAATACTCATGTTGTGAAAGATTAACTATGTTTTGCTCCTTCCTAACCTATCCCCCTTTATTGAATTTTCTCCCTTGACTTTGTCCCTTTTTGAAATGTTTGTTTTTGTTTACCTCCTCCCCCCATCTGCCCTCCCTTCTATCATCCCCCCTTTTTTATCTTCTTCCTCCTTCTTTCCCATGGGGTAAGATACCCAATTGAGTGTGTACGGTATTCCGTCCTCAGGTCAAATCCGATGAGAGCAAGATTTGCTCATTCCCCCTCACCTGCCCCCCTCTTCCCTTCCTACAGAACCACTTTTTCTTGCCACTTTTATGCGAGATAATTTACCCCATTCTATCTCTCTCTTTCTCCCTCTCTCAATATATTCCTCTCTTATCCCTTAAATTGATTTTATTTTTTTAGATATCATCCCTTCATATTCAACTTACCCTGTCCCCTTTGTGTGTGTGTATATATATATATATACATACATACATATACATATATATACATATATATACCTACCTATATACATACATAGACACACACATATGTATATATATGTATACACACACACATATATATATGCATATTCCTTTCAGCTACTATGATATTGAGGTCTCATGAATCATACACAACATCTTTCTATGTAGGAATGTAAAACAAAGCAGTTCAACTTTAGTAAGCCCCTTATGATTTCTCTCTTGTTTACTTTTTCATGCTTCTCTTGATTCTTGTGTTTGAAAGTCAAATTTTCTATTCAGCTCTGGTCTTTTCACTGAGAAAGCTTGAAAGCCCTCTATTTTATTGAAAATTCATATTTTGCCTTGGAGCATAATACTCAGTTTTGCTGGGTAGGTGATTCTTGGTTTTAATCCTAGCTCCATTGACCTCCAGAATATCATATTCCACGCCCTTCGATCCCTTAATGTGGAAGCTGCCAGATCCTGTGTTATCCTGATTGTTTTTCCACAATATTCAAATTGTTTCTTTCTGGCTGCTTGCAGTATTTTCTCCTTGATCTGGGAGCTCTGGAATTTGGTGACAATGTTCCTAGGAGTTTTCTTTTGGGGATCTATTTGAGGAGGCAATCTGTGGCTTCTTTCAATTTCTATTTTTCCCTGTGGCTCTAGAATATCAGGGCAATTCTCCTTCATAATTTCTTGAAAGATGATATCTCGGCTCTTTGTTTTGATCATGGCTTTCAGGTAGTCCAATAATTTTTAAATTATCTCTCCTGGATCTATTTTCTAGGTCAGTGGTTTTTCCAATGAGATATTTGACATTGTCTTCCATTTTTTCATTCCTTTGGTTCTGTTTTATAATATCTTGATTTCTCATCAAGTCACTAGCTTCCACTTGCTCCAATCTAATTTTTAAGGTAGTATTTTCTTCAGTGGTCTTTTGGACCTACTTTTCCATTTGGCTAATTCTGCCTTTCAAGGCATTCTTCTCCTCATTGGCTTTTTAGAGCTCTTTTGCCATTTGAGTTAGTCTATTTTTTAAAGTGTCGTTTTCTTCAATATTTTTTTCAGCATTTTTTGGGTCTCCTTTGGCAAGTCATTGACTTGTTTTTCATGGTTTTCTTGCATCATTCTCATTTCTGGTCCCAATTTTTCCTCTACTTCTCTAACTTGCTTTTCCAAATCCTTTTTGAGCTCTTCCATGGCCTGAGACCAGTTCATGTTTTTCTTGGAGGCTTTTGGTGTAGGCTCTTGGACTTTGTTGACTTCTTCAGGGCATATGTTTTGGTCTTCTTTGTCACCAAAGAAGGATTCCAAAGTCTGAGACTGAATCTGGGTGTGTTTTCGCTGCCTGGCCGTGTTCCCAGCCAACTTACTTGACCCTTGAGTTTTTTGTCAGGGTATGACTGCTTGTAGAGGAAAGAGTACTTTGTTCCAAGCTTGAGGGGATGCGCCGTTGATTTCAGAGCTATTTCTATACAGCCAGCTCTGCCACACCAGCACTTCTCCTTCCTCAAGAACCACCAACCTGGACCTGATGCAAATCTTCAGCAGGCTCTGCACTCCTGCTCTGATCTGCCACTTAATTCCTCCTACCACATGGGCCTGGGGCCGGAAGTAACTGCAGCTGTAGTTCTGTAGCTGCACCTCTCTTGCTGCCCGTGGGGCAGTGGCCAAACTGTGAACTCTGTCCCCTGCAGCTTTTCCCACTAACCTTCTCTGTTGTCTTTGGTGTTTGTGGGTTGAGAAGTCTGGTAACTGCCACAGCTCACTGATTCAGGGTGCTAGGGCCTGTCCTGCCCAGCTCCTGGTCTGGTTGGTCCTGCTGCCTCCCACGCTGAGCTCTGCTGCCCTCCACTCCGTGCACGATAGACCTCATCCAGCGACCATCCAGGCTGTCCTGGGCTGGATCCCTGCTTCCCTCTTTTATTTTGTGGGTTGTGCAGTTCTAGAATTCGTTCAGAGCCATTTTTATAGGTTTTTGGAGGGACGTGGTGGGGAGCTCACCCAAGTCCCTGCTTTCCAGCCGCCATCTTCATTAACCTTGATTCTTATGAAAATGTTAACCAATATAAACTTTTCACAGCTATTAGAAGACCAAAAGAGGACAGAAGCTTTCTCAGCTGGCAAATACCTAACTTTCTCAAGAAACAGAGACCTGTACCCCAAAAGGAAAATGGCTTTAGAATAGAAGTCATTTGAAAATATCGCAAAAGAGGATGGTAGAAGATACTGAACTACATTACCCCAACAAAATGTCAAAAAGAACAAGAAAGGAAAACAATCCTCACTAAATCTTGGCCTGAGACCCAACGAAGTTAGATCATCCTGAGCGAATATGTAGACAACTGGGAAGACAACCGACAGATATAAAATAAAATAGATTTGCCAGAGTTTTTGTAATACTTACTATTGATTACAATAGAGAAAATGAAGATGGAAAGTGTGGTTGGATCTCACCAAAGGCATATGAAAAAAAAGGTTAGTGGTAACATGGTTCTAAAAACACTCAGGGATCAATGTTCATGATATCTCAGAAGGAAAGATTTCAAAAGAATAAAAAGAGCACAGATTGTACTGTGAGCTTCTACCTCACCCCAACCACACTTAGACTGTGAAGACATCAGCAATTATCATCCCATATGCCTTGCTTCTCATCTCTATAAAATCCTAATGAGGATGGCATGTATTGAGGGCATCCTTTATAAGAATATAAAAGGGAAACATGAAGGCAGAACAGGCAGGCTTTTGGAGACAGTATTCCATAGAAGCCTACAACTTTCCAGTCAGACAATAAACAGAGATTTAGAAAACAAAATCCAACTGTATATATTGTTTGTTGACTTAAAAAACAAAATACATCAAAACTATTGATGGAGCATACTGTGCTCTCACAGGCTGTCTCTGAACAAGGTGTCTCCTCTGTATATGTTGAGATCATGAGAAGGTCCTTGACAGGGTTTAAATTTTTTAACTATACCCTTTGAGCATCAATATCAAGTGAGGCATAAAATAAACAAAGATGTGCTTGCCAAAAGTGTTTGCAAGTGTCAGTAAATTCAAAAGGAAGAGAGATGTTTGTTGGTGCTTCTGTTTGCATATGACATACTCAGTGATGGAGGATCTCATAAATTAAGTTTAATAAATATTTATTTAGTTCCAACTGTATGAAAGGAACTGGATGAAGCACTAGAGATACAAAAGCAAAACTTGAAAGCTCTCTGCCCTCAAGAAGCTTATATTCTACTATGATGCTACAACATATACATAGATAATACATAACCATTTCAGGAGGGAGAACCAATTATTTGGGTAGGGTATGGAAAATGGAGAGAAAAATCTGTATTTTTTAAAAAAGATAAGCCTTGCAATAAACACAAAGAAAAAAAAAAACAAAATGTGTGAATGAAGAATATGTATTACCAAGATTATTTCATATAATTAAATGAAAGGCCCAGTGATTGAATCCATAAGGAATTTTTTATCAGAAGGGCACAACAGACTGGTTTGTAAAGGCCTTTAAATAGCTAAGAGGAGTGAATTTGATCCTAGGAGTAATAGGGTGGCACTGGACTTTATTGAGGGGGTGGAGTGTATGTGACACTGTCATACTTGTGTTTTAGGAAAATCACTTTGGCAACTGTGTGGTGGATAGTTTAAGGCAGGGAGAGATGAAGACCAAATAGGAAGCAATAATCCAGGTGAAATGTGATTAAGAATTTTAATTTAGATGACTGTATAAATAGTAAGAAAGCTTATCAGAGATCAGATAATTGCAGCTAATGCCTCCACTGGATAGATTAAGTCTTCTAGATCCTTTCAACATGGTATACTTGTCTTATCTTTATTTTACCTTGTCTAGAAATAAACATGTGCTGCATAAACTATGTGATCTCTAATCTAAGAACAGTCATTTAGTCAGACAGGGACCAAGAAAAGTTCAGTTGTGCTTAGCCAGTGATTATTTAGAGCCAACTATAGCAGAATCACCGTGTGTGTGCGTGTGTGTGTGTGTGTGTGTGTGTGTGTGTGTGTGTGTTTTCTTTCTGGTTTTGAAATGGCCTATTTCTTGCACTTGTTCTTCTGTAGTATGTGACCTCTACTTTTCTGTGTTAGTATTGACCGAATTGAATTACAAGTTTCTGGAGGTCAAGGACTATGTCCATGTAACTCTACTTTGGGATTTGATGCCAAGAGCAAGTAGGAACTTACTACACACTTTCAGATGATATAATGTTAATGTTTTATAATATAATATAACTTTTACCTTTAACAGTGGCACATATTAATAAGAGAGAAGCATCTGGGAAACAAGGCAGTGTGTGACACTCCTTTCTTTACTGAGGCCCATTTAAGGGAACAATGCAAATATCTTTCAAGGATATCTTAAGGGTATTAATATAAACTGTAGAAAGTGGTCTTTCAATCTCAGCCCTACTGATTGTCACTGAATCTCAGCCCTTGATTGCCAAGGCTAAGTCAAGTTGGTCAGGTGAATTGTGTTGGCTGCTGCTGGGGAGACTAGAGACATATTGTTTACTAAGAGACAAGATTCTTGTCTCCTCTTAATCCAATCTGGCCAAGACCTTCTCCATTACATAAAAATGTTACTCTTTATCTGCAATATATTTATGTTCTTCTGAAGGGATTTTTCAAGGTTTAGATGATAAGAAGGTCTTTTGGTTGTTTGTTTTTTAAGCAAGTCTGGTGGTGGGTGAGATGTCAAGAGAAAATTGTATTTCTAAATAATATTTAGATTGTAGCTACTTTCACGTGTTTTAGTTTAATGGTCGTATTTAGCAAATTAAGATGGAAAGCGAATATTTAGGCAAGAGTACATATTACAAATTAATTGCATTATAGTCTCCTAAGTAAAATAAATCAAAGAACCTTTCATTGCATCATGAAATGTAACCAGCCAGAATTACTTACAAGGTCATCATATCATAAACTTTTCTAGGATTTCTGAAACATTACAGTTCCTGGAGAAATCTTTTGGACTGTTCTCTCCCCTCCTATCTACTGAGATTCCCTAGTATCTATTTCTCCTTTGTATCATTCTCTTTCAAAAAAATAAATTTTATGGATATCTTTTGTTTTTACCTCACACACATTTCCCTATATCCTTCCTCTTATCCCCTCCCAGACAGCTAGCCCTTATAATAAATTGCTTTTAAAAAGAGGAAGGAAACAAAAAGTTCTGCAAAACTAACCAACATATAAAAAATATCCTTTTCAAATCTTATCTGATATTTCTGAATGGGTTAGTCCATGAAGATATATGTTTGGGAAGACAAAGCAGGAGGTCTGAAGGCCAGCTACTATTACAAAATAACTCTTTATTCTAATGCTATTAGTTTTTTGTTAATTGCCTCATTGAACATTTATATCTAATAGACAAGACATACATCTAGAAATAAATAAAATAGAACTTGAAAACATAAGAAAAATTGCTTTGCATGTTTTTGTTCTAAAACTAACACAGTTTTTTCTATGTAAACTTTGTCTCCAGTTTTTAAAGGCCCAGGCACAGCCTTTATACTCATAAAGTGTTGAACTATACTTCTTAGCAAAATATGATGTATTATTTAAGGCAAATTAATCTAAATCACTATTGTCCAGATAGGATTAAGCATCTTAAAAAGAACAAGTATAAAAACAAAACAAAAAAACACCTGTTTTTACAGAGGTGTCACGGATTCCATTTAGAGAAATTTTTGCACATTAAAATGGGC
This sequence comes from Trichosurus vulpecula, assembly GCF_011100635.1. NCBI lineage: Eukaryota > Metazoa > Chordata > Mammalia > Diprotodontia > Phalangeridae > Trichosurus > Trichosurus vulpecula. The sequence goes on along the minus strand of NC_050579.1, from coordinate 142,385,659 downwards.
CTTCTGGAATGCCAAACAAATTTCAGTCACTTTCTGTGCATGATAGACTCATCACAGAGGTATGGCTTCTCTCTCAGGCTTTTCAAAATGGAATAAGCATATAAGGATAGTCTGGGACTAAGATGAAGTGATAAACATTTTAATTTCACTTTATATAATAGATGTGTTCCCGAAACTGGTAGGCTAATATAACGAATAACAGATGATAATAAAAGCTGACATTTAAGGTTTGCAAAGTACTTCACCTTTGTTTTCTCATTTGATCACTTTACTGTTGTTCGGTAGTTTTCAGCCTTGTCTGACTTTTTCTCACCCCATTTGGGACTTTCTTGGCAAAGATTCTGGAGTGGTTTGCCATTTCCTTCTCTTCATCTTTGACAGATGAGGAAACCGAAACAAACAGGGTTAAGTGACTGGCTCAGGATCACTCAGCTTTGATTTGAACTCAGGAAGATGAGTCTTCCTGACTCCAGGCCCAGCACTCTATCTGCTGCACCTCTAAGTTGCCTTTGACAACCTTGCCTCACACTTTATCAAAAAATAACCCTATGATGTATGACCCATTTTACATATGAGGAAACTGAGGTTCAGTGATTTGGTCAGTATCACATAGCTTAGTGTCTGAGTCAGAAATTGTACTCAGATCTTTCTGCCTCCAAATACAGGACTCTATTCATGGAACCACTTTAACTTCATTTTGTGTCTGTCTGTGGGGTGGGGGTGGTAAATCTAATTAAATTTAAATGCTCTAGAGAAGGTCACTCTTTAAGGTAATCCTGTAGAGAATTTTCTCTTAAAGTGAAGAATTCCCCTTCAATGTATCTATTTTTAGCTCACATTTTCATAAAACAGATTAAACCTATATAAAGCCAGTTTGCAGTTACATAGAAAATTGAGAGGATTTAAAGTAATGATCTGCATGAGAGTTACAATTTAATTCAATTGAACAAACATTTATGGATTAACTACTTCGTACAAGGCAGTGCTGAATGACGAATACAGAACCTGTCTGAAGGCCTAGAAGACCTGCCTTCAAGTCTCACCTTTAATACATATCAGCCACGTCACTTTGAACAAGTCACTTAATCTTTCAGGGGCCCATTAAGTTACAGAGAAAGCCAACATTGGTAGAGGGAGTTTTCTCACATGGGGTTTCAGATGCCGATAAACTTATGAATGGTCCTCAATAATAATAATGATAATAATAAATTACAAAGCCCTAAGGACATAAAGATGAAAATATCTCTGCCTTTAAGGAATTTATATTCAAAGAGAAGAAATATGATGTACATACCAATACATGTGATTTAAGGGAGAATATTGAAAGGTCAAAAGAGACATCCAAAGTACTGTGGAAAAATTTGAAGAGGAGAAAATATTTCTTTTAGGAAGATAAAAAAGATATCTTGAAGGAAGATGTACCTTAGCTATGCCTTAAAAGAAGAGGATAACATTTATATAGGGTAGCTAGGTGGTACGGGGGATAGAGCTCTAGTCTTCCTGGAGTTAGGAAAACCTGAGTTCAAATCTGACCTCAGATACTTACTAGTTTGTGACCCTGGGCAAGTTACTTAACCCTGTTTGCCTCTGTTTTCTCATCTGTAAAATGGGCTGGAAAAGGAAACGGCAAAGCATTCCAGCATCCCTGCCAAGAAAAGCCCAGATGGGGTGATGAAATGTTGGACATGACGGAACAATAACAACATTTATAAAACGCTTATTTATGTGTCAGGCATTGTGCCAAATGCGTCACAGTTGTTATCTCATTTGATCCTCACTATAACACTGGAAAGTAGGTACTGTTCCTATCTCCATTTTACAATGAGGAGACTGAGGCAAGCAGTGGTTAAGTGCTTTGCCCAAAGTCACATGGCTAGTAAGTATCTGAGACTGGATTTGAATCCAGGTCTACCTGACTCTAGGCCTGGTACTCTATCCACTACCCCACCGTCAGGTATATTGAAGGTAACCTTGGTAGTGAAAGCATAGAACAGAAGATGAGACTAGAATATGTTTAAGTTAAAGGGAAAGGACTTCAAGAATGCACATAGGAGGAACAGGGAGGCATCTACTTGAATAATATTTTCCCCTCCCTGACAGAATGAGGGACTTTGATAGGGTGAGGGAAGCAATAGAGAAAATATACTTCAACCCCAATTTGAGTTTAAATACACTCACCAAGAAGCTGGTTAGGCTTAGATCAGGACAATATCTTTCAAAGTGCCATAGCAGCCCCCTGGAGAAAGTGGGGAATTTCTAAGTAGATCCAGAAGTCCAGAAGCCCCAAATCTAGTTTTTAATCATGCTAAGGGAAATGTCTCATTTGTGCTATCATCTTTCCGTAATAGAATGTGAATCATACAATATTTCTCATTTCCTAGTAACTTTTGCCCTATTTTTCAAAATCCTTTCATTGTGTTCACTGTTATCATTTATTTCTTCCAAAAGACATTACTTTTCCTTTTGTTATTCTTTGTTATACCATTTGGTGATTTCTCAGCAAACATGCTGCAGTGGTTTGCCATTTCCTTCTCCAGCTCATTTTGTACACGAGGAACTGAGGCAACCAGGGTTAAATGACTTTTCCTTACCCTCTAGAAGTTCCTGATTTCCTCTGAACTTCAAGAACGTGCCCCGCCTCTACTGCTGATTCATCCTGGAGTTGACTAAGCCCCTGGGGATCCCTTGCCAGAAAACCGCCTACCACAGCCCACTCATTACATATTGTCCCTCCAATAGACCTATCCCACTCCTGCCCCACTTCTCTCTGCACTCCTGCCGTTGATGAGGTTTTCCTACAGATTTACCTACCTCCATTCCTTTCATGGTTCTGTTCTTGACTTTCTCTGTACCTTTAAAACCATGCTCCAGGATCTTCCTTCATCCTCTCTGCTCCTCCTCCCCCCCCCATGGTCCCCTCCCCACTATTTTTCAATTCCTTTCTTTTTACTTGTATTTCTATCCCCACCACTTAGCACAGTATGTAGCACACAGTATGTAATGAATGCTGCTTTCCTTCCTTTCTTTGTCTTTCATTTAACTCCTAATAAAACAAAGAAAAGATGTTACTATCACCTTCTCAGTAGACTGGATATCCTGGTACTTTCTGTTCTTTGGGGTATATGAAGAGAGGTTGGTGGGGTTCTATACTGTCTCTCAGGACAAGTTTTTCCCCCTTCAAACACCTCTGGATTAAGGCATTTTATATATTGTATATTAAAATAACTAAAGATTTTTTTAAAAATATAAAATAAGAATATAAAAATCTAAAGATTATAAGCTCTTTGAAGACAGGGACTATTTTACTTTTGACTTTACATACCCCAGAATATACTTAATAGCTTATAGAATATATTTAATAAATGAATGCTGAATTGAATGGAAATTTCCAACATTTCATTTACTTGTTACATGATTTGACTAGCTAGCTTTATCACACCTTAGCGTGATTAGTATTAGAAAGAAATACTTTATTAGTGTAGGGGTTAGAATTTCAAACATTATTTGGTCTAATTTGATTGCTCTCAAGCCTGGCCCAATTTTCAAAATCTGGGCCACCAGACTGGAAGTAATTGGGAAGGTTTGTCTAAACTAAAGTGACAAAATATGAGCACAGTTTGTTGAAAGTTCAAATAGGAATCCATTAAATGGGCCAAAGTACTGGAGTTGATTCTTGAGGAAAATCAAATATTCTAGGAGGTAGAAATGAGGTATGAGAGACTGCAGTACAAAGGCATGGAAAAGAGAAGCTTGTTATTGTATTATGGAATACTGAGTAGCCTAATGTGATGCAACATGTAGTTCATCATATGGACATTTCTTTCATCACACGGATTTTTCTTTCTTCTTTTTATGTATTTCTGGTGCTATATTTAAAGTGCAAAGTGAATTTCTCTATAAACCATATTGTAAATATTATGAATTTTTATAAAAAATTATACAATGTGACATATGTGTGTGTATACATATATATATATATATATATATATTATACACACATGTATGTGTATGTGTATCACTTAGTAGATAACTCCTAGGAAGTATGGATTGGTTGAAGGGAAGTGGAGAGGTAGGAACAAATTATCATTTAGCTTATTTTGGCACACTATGGGGCAGCTAGATGACTCAGTAGATAGATCACTGGGCAGGGAGTCAGGAAGACTTGAGTTCAAATTCGACCTCAGATACTTACTGGGCAAGTCACTTAACCTTTGTTTGCCTTAATCCACTGGAGAAGGAAATGGCAAACCACTCAAGCATCTTTGCTAAGAAAACCTTATGGACAGTATGGTCCATGGGCTCACAAAGACCTAGACAAGACTGAATGACTGAACAACAACATAGTAAGTACCACTTTATGTGCTCTGAGGCAAGAAAGGCTCAGAAATGCAAGCAGGTCCTGACTAGTAAAAGTAAAGAATGCCATGAAATAGCTGCATTATAAAAATTCACACTGCATATTTCCAAAGGGCTAGAACCAATGATCCTTTGAATAGTGCAGTTGAATACATGCACCACTTCACGAGATTTATTATTCCCACAAATAAGGATCTAGCAGTGTTTGCCTGACTTTCTTAACATGTAGCAGACTGTTGTCAATTGTGAGCTGGTCATTGTTAAATATCACAATTGCTTCTAATCCTGTTTTGTCAAATGTTTTGCGTCGTATACAAGTTGGTGTGCATTATTCAGATGCTAAGAATGCCTAATAAATATGTCAGTTATGAGAAGAGTTTGTTATATGAGGTGAGTTAACTTTAAAAGAAAAGCTCAAGATGACAGAATAGACCAGAAAGGTAGTGATCTTCTATTCGAAATGTTTTCATTCTTAGATCCTCATTTAATAATTCAGTAATACCTGAATAACCTTGTTTGTTATCTTACCCTTTCTACAAATCAAGCTTCCAGAATAAAATGATGGAATCTTCTGCAGAAGAGTGTAAAAATATAATCAAAAGCAAGTACAATATGCCTTCTGGGCTCACTCCTCTGATGTTTACTTGAACTGACAGGTCAGGCTCAGGTGTGTCTAACTCTCCATGATCCCATTTGGGGTTTTCGTGGCAGAAATACTGAAGTAGTTTGCCATTTCCTTCTCCAGCTCATTTGACAGATGAGGAAACTGAGGCAAACAAGGTTAAGCGACTTGCCCAGAGTTGTACAGCTAGTATGTGCTTGAGGCCAGATTTGAACTTGGAAAAATGAGACTTCCTGACTTCAGGCCTGGCATGTTATCCACTGCACTAACTAGATGCCCTAATATATTAGGTCCATAATGAACACTTATTTCCTTCAGTATTATCTTGTATAACTTCTCTTAGCATGGGGGGTGCTATTGGTATATGTATGGAAGATAATATTTCTCTTAATTCTGTTGCTGTTGAGGATAGCAGAAATGCTAAATTTGTACCCATAGAACTAAAAGTGTGCTTGTAGGTCACATTCATGTTTGGGTTAAAAAAGAGGTATGAACAATATCAGGACCAGTCTGGTACTACAAGGGAAGAAGCTTTTATAGATAAAGCACTGGACTTGGAATCAGGCAGACTTGAGTTCAAATACTATCTATGATGCTTTCTAGGTATATGTTACCCTGGAGAAGTCATTAAACTTCTATGAACTTTAGGGAACTTCCTAGGAATTATCTACTGAGTTTTAGATAGGGTTATAAGGTAACAGAGAGAGTCTTTGAAGTTTCTGGATTTTTTATTCTTTAATCTTTGAGCTGACTAACATTCCCAAATGATGCAAGACTCTACCACTAAAGGTTTAATTTCTACCTAAAATGTTCCCATTATCTTGAGTAATGATATATAATTAAGTCCACCAACTGCGTTCTCATTCTTTCTATCACTGGTTCACAGCCATATTTAGAAAGGAACAGCCTATCAGTAGCTTTAGTTCTTAAAGCTTTCATTTGGGGGGGTGGGGGGTGGAGCCCAAAACAATAACCCAGCTAGGCATTAATTATAAATTTCACCAAAGCACAGGGTTCCTTCTGTTTGCCTGAGTGCTTATGATAGCACATGTAGTCATGGGAAAGCTGAGGCTATCTTTTCCATTCTGCAACTTTTCCCAGAAGGCACCTTATAATAATAGTGAAAAATTCAAAGCTGCCCTGTTCTCTGAGGCCTGTTTTACCAAATGCAACAAAGAGGGTAACATAATGTGTGTTTTATGCATCTCAAAATTTTCTCTTCAAAGATGTTTATTGCTTTCTTCAGTTTGTTGTTGCTTTCGGTTTTCTAAGACATCTGAGTTGAGTTTCCAAAGTCAAGAATAATTGTTCTTCTGAACTAAAGAATAGAAGAGTGGTGACTATGTAACTAGGTAAACTGATGTCCAAGAGTTCTTTGGTTAGTAGCTGGTGTTTTCAGCTTCAAGTTCAAAAATGGGCAAATTTCAAAATTATAAGACAGACCTTCCATCACTCGTAAGTGGTCAAAGGTTATCAATCAAAGGATATCTACTTTTCAGAAGAAGAAATGAGAGGTAGAATGAATAGAATGAGACATTTGAAGCCAGAAACAGACTGTCTCTTTTTTTCTTATTTATGTCTGCTTTGCTTAGCGTAGTACCCAGTGCTTAACACATAGTAGATGTTTAAGAAATGTTTATTGACTTAGAAAGGCTTGATCTAAAACATCCTGGGCAAGTCACTTAAATCTCTTTAGTCCTCAGTTACCTCATCTGCAAAATAAGGGAGTTGGACTTGATATTGCTGGCCCCATTTTATAGAGAAGGAAACTGAGGTCCAGTGAGGTTAAGTGACTGGCTTCCAGGTTTATACAGCCTAGCTAGTGCCTCCATCCCCAACACACAACATGTTGACATTCTCTAGTTTTTTCATTCCCTCTCTTCAGCTTTGCTGCATCTCACCACAATTCTGTCCTGGCCTGAGAGAGGAAGCAGTACGGTACTGTGGGACAAGCCCTGACTCAGAGGAGTTGGGTTCAAGTCCAGACTATGACACTTACTACGTGACCCCAGGCAAGTTCCTTTAACTTCTCAAGGTCTCAGTTTCTTTATCTGTAACAAATGAGGTGGTTTGATCCTGGTCTCTTTTAGCTCCAAGTTAATGATCCCATGAGAGTGGAGGTAGCCATCTTCTGATCCGGGTGGGTCTGTGAAGATTGGGGTGTGGGTGGGCAGAGAGGTTCCCCAAAGAATCTTGTACTTTGTGTGTGTCCTTGTCCTATCACCCAGAATTTGCCAGAGAGTAAAGAAGGTGACAGAAGAGAAGAGTCCTTGAATAAGCTGGATAATGTGTACTTACACCAGGGGCCACCCTGATCCTCCTTAACCAGGGAAGGTTTTATTTACTGACCCTGGTGAATCACTAGTTAAAGGAACTTTGTTGCTTCTCTCTTCCCTTCCAGTACATCTGGAAGTGAGTGCTGAAGTAGAATGTAAGTTCCTTGAGGGCAGGGACTATTTTGTCTTGCCTTGTGTCTAGCACGATGCCTTAATAAAAACATTTTATAAAGACTTTAAGGTATGCAAAGCTTTTACATACATTATCTCCCCTAAGCTTTATACCAACCTGGTAGGATAGCTACAATTATTGTCCCTATTCTCTCATAGTATACATTCATTAATAATGTTGCTAATATTAATAATATTGAAGTTGCAAAAAAGAACTGAATTGTTTAAGAAGGAAGTGAAAACAAAAATAGATGAAGATATACTAAGGGATGAATGAGTTCATGTTCTCTGGAGAGGAGTAATTATATATCTCAGAGCTGAAAGAAATAACCAATGAGTAGGTGACTAAATTGCTGTTGGTGATCTTTATGGAATTGTAGAGGATGAGACAGGTGGCGGAAGACTGCACACTGGAAAATGGTTCGCTTACTTTTACAAAGGAGGAAGACATGAATTCCCTTACTGATAGGCCAGTGAGCTTGAAGGGCATTTGAATCAAAATTCTGGAATGGATTATTGAATATTAAATTTGTCAACATTTAGAAAGGGAGATGATCATTAATAGTTGGTTGTTGTCCTTCATTCTCGAAGAGGACCAAAATGACATCACTATGCTAGAGTCAAGTTTCAATGTATCCAACTGTGGCTGATCAGACCAACACAAGTTTGGTTGCTCTATCACAGGCTGGGCACAAATAGTCTGTGCGAACATTTGGGGTGGAGCTTCTAAATTTGCATAACCTGCGTTTCCTTTGAGCTGTTTCAATTCTGTTTTGCTCGTAAAGCACAGCACCTTCTCTGATGTGGGCAAGCTATGCTCAGCGGTCCTGTGCCAACGTCTCCCATGTCATACAATCAGTTCCAAAGTTCTTAAGAGAGACCTTCAGAGTGTCCTGGTATCCCTTCCTCTGACCACCATGTGGGTTTTTTGGCAAGTATATATTTTGTATTCGAACAACATGGCCAGCCCATCGGAGTTGTGCTCTCTGAAGCAGAGTTTGAATGCTTGGCAGTTTAGTTTTAGTAAGGACCTCAGTGTCTGGTATCTTATCCTGACAGGTGATCTTCAGAATCTTCCTAAGACAATTCAAATGGAAGCAATTCAGTTTCCTGGCATGGTCTTGCCAAGCTAACCTCATTTATTTTAGTGACAGGGTTATTATAATCACGTAACAAGGGAGTGAGTCAGAATGACATGGCAAATAGTAACTTGGTCTCACAGTAAAAAAAAAAAAATGAGTGCAAGTTCTTCCTTAGAAAATGACTGATTGTGCGACTCTGGTCAAATCATTCAACCTTTTGGTGCCCCAGGAAACCATGATTTGTGATGGTAGAGGGAATTTCCTCAACAGAAGGTCCCTATACCATTGAAATCATTGTTGTGCTACAGACAGCAATAGAATTAGACCACTGTGGAGGAAGGTGTCGTGCCCTCAGGAGTCTCTCTGGAGCTCTGTTCTCATCACCAGTTATATCAGTGACTTAGATGGAATTTGTGGATGACATACTTCTAGGAGGGATATCTAATAAAGTGCATGATGGAGTCAGGATTAAAAAAAATCATGTTATTAAGCTGGGATGGTTTGGGTAAGGGTTAAACTGGATGTGACCTTTGGGATCTCTTTCAAGTCTGAGGTTGATTCTTTGGTTTGCTGATTGATGTTTTGAGTGAGAATTTACCACTTACCTACCTAAGAAAGATAACTAGCATTTATACATTATCTCATTTGATCCTCACAACCATCATTTGTGGTAGGTGTTAGTATTATCCCCATTTTAGAGGGAAGGAAAATGAGGCCTACAGAGGTTAACTAATTTGCTCATAATCACATAACTAGCAAGTGTAACAGGCAGAATTTGAACTCAAGTGCTCTTGGCTCCAAATCTAGATTTCTATTTATCTGTAAAACCTAATTAACTGCAACTAGTTCACTAAAGTATTGAATGCCATATGGAATATGAATTTTTGTTTTCTTTTTTTTTTAAGACCGTACAACTGCAGACACGTCCTTTCTTGGTTTTGGAATGTGCTGTTCACAAAACATGATGACTTTCCAAAAAATAAACCACTGTTAGGGGAAGATAGAAGGGTTTATTTTCACTCATCTGGAACCAGGAAAAGAGGGGGAAGGTAATGGAACCCCATGTTTCACTTAGGAAAAACCAGGAATTGACCATGAAAGGAGGCGTCATCCCTACATTAGGAGGGACTTCTGGAGGCTTTAGCTTGACTTTCTTAATGTACAGCTTAATACCTAAATTGTGAGTTTAAATGGAGTGCTCTTAATTTGATCCCAGTTTTAGTCACACGAAGAGGTAATTTCAGCGCTGCCTCAATTACCAGACATATTTTATTATGGCTAATCACAACTACTTGGAATGGAGAGATTATAATTGATTCTTTCTCTCTTTACTCAGCTCAGGGGTTTGAGCCCTAGATTTCACACGGTTGAATACTCTAATTATTGAATCATGGGGACAGAGACCTTAAGACCTGGGCAGGCCAGGGCAGCTCTGTGTGAGTGTGTGTGTTTTTTCCAATCAATTTAATAGCATTGTAAACCTTAACTACCCATTAGCCATCAAACAAGCTGAGATGGCACATTGTGTGCATGACTGCCATTAAATGAAATGCAAGTAACAGCATGCGGGAGAAAAAAGCATGAGCTCAGATAAATTGGGTTCTGGTCCTGGTTTTACCACCAACTAGAAGTGAAGATAAGGAAAGTATCTCAGGGTCCATCTAATCCAACGTCTTTTTTGTGGGTGAAGAAATTGAAATTCAGCATTCATATAGTGCCTACAGTCTGCCAAGCACTTTTTACAAAAATTATCTCAAGTGATCATGTAACTTAACCAAGGTCTCAGAGCTTGCTGATAGTGGAGCTGAGGCTCAAATCTAGGTCTTCTGAGCCTCAGGCCAGTGGTGTTTGGACTATAGCATGTTGTGTGTATAGTTCAAACCACATCCCTTTACTTTCTTTTTGCCATTGTTATTTGGAAGGTATTATTTATATACTGTTTTAATTATGTGATTTTAAAAACAGAATAATTTCCCTATATTCTACCTCTCTTTACTGAATCCACTCTCATAATGAATAAATCAATTTAACAGAAGTAAACAGTGAAATTCCCCCATCTGTTGGATGAGCACAACTTCCATGAAGCTTGGCAGGCCCACTTTGGCCTGCTCTTTGGGAGGTGGCCTAATTGAGATCAGAGGGTTCCTCTGGTTATCCCTAAAATCCAACAACAACAATAATAACAAAAAAAAGCCAACCAGGGCATCAAACAGTATATCTATCATTCCACACGTGTAGCTCATCCCCTCCCCCCATTTTTACAGGAGAAGGGGAGCATTCTTGTTTCTTTTCTCTCTTTGCTGGTCATTGCCATTGATTTGAGTACATGAACACTCGATATTGTTTCTACGGAATTATTAGAGTTGTATATACTATTTTCTTGGTCCTACTCTCCTTACTTGATATCACACGTTTTTTGTCTTCCTCTATTTGTCAGAATTCCACTTATTTGCCATTTCTTATAGCACAATAATATCATACATCTAGAATTTGGACACCCTCATTTTATAGGTGAGGGAGCTGAGGCCCAGAGAAGTAAAATGATTTGCCCAAGTTCACGCAGACCAGCAATGGGTTTTGAATCCAAGTCCTCCTACTCTAAAACCAGTGCTCTTTCCACCAAACCAAATAATGTTTCTTTACTGAGGAGTGTGGTATCACTGAATGAACACTGACAGGATTCTAGTTTCAAATCCTGCCTTTCACTTACTACATATGTGACCTTGGGTATTACAAATAACTCAACTCGGATGTCACATCTTCCATACAGCTGTCCCTAATTCCTTATCAGTGACAACCTTTTCATTTAAACCCCAGCAAAAGCCTTGCATCTTGTACCTCATTAATGTATTTCTCATGTATTATTCTGTATATCATTACTTCTTTATGTATCTTAACTACTGGACTCTCACAAAATTGTAGCTCCAGAAAGATCAAGGTAGCATTTTATCTAATGTTTTTATCCACCTCTGTTCCTACCTCAGTGTTCTGCATACAATATACTCCTTAATGGTGTAGGGTGGACTGGAAGAACTTTGTCCCAGGGCTCCAACAAGGGATAATACAAAGACCTTCCTTAAGTCAGCATTCTAGTTTATTGTCCCTGTACCTTGCAGTCCTCCACAAATCTGTACTTGGTCTATTCTCCTTCCCTAGCTCTAGGATACCACCATCTAAGGTCTCTTTGGCATCTCTCTCCCAGGATAGACTCTTTCTTCCCAATCTCTTCTAAGGGATTGAGGTTTCTGGGGAGTGTTGCTTGTGCCATGAGTGTGGGAGAGGGAGTGGAGGCTAGACATGACAGTCTCTCTCCTACGAGGCCTTGTGTCTCAAGCTGAAAGTATTCTACCCAGGCTTTCCTCTTTCCCCAATTAAATTTTTCTGAAGTGTCCAAGTTCCTTGAAGTTCTGTCCCAAATAATCATTCTGGCATCATCATCATCATCCCAGTTCCAGAATAATAATAAATCATTTTTCTATAGAACCTTAATATTTATGAAGCATTTTTCTCACAAAACTCTATGATATGAGGAAAGTAATTATTCTCTCTATTTTACAGAGGAGGAAATTTGGGTTTGGAGAGGAAAGAAGAAAAGAAACAACTATTCATTAAGCACCTACTATGTTCCAAGCACTGTGCTAAGTGCTTTATGAATATCTGATCTTCATAATAACTTTGGAGGTAAGTGCTGCTGTTATCCTCATTTGTGCTGCTGTTATCCTCATTTGACATTTGAGGAAACTGAGACAGACAGAGGTTAAATGATTTGCCCAGGGTCACGTTGCTATTAAATTTCTGACACTGGATTTGAACTCAGTTCTTTCTGACTCCAAGTCTAGCACTCTATCCATTCCATCAGCTAGCTGCCCCACTAAGTGACTTTCCCATGATCATTATTATGAGTAATTTTCTGAGATGGGATGATAACTCCTTGTTTATGACTTCATTTCACTTTGCCATATTGTCAAAACAAGCAGATTTGAACTTTTGATGATAAGGTAATTGGATATTAGAATCTCAAGAGAGCATATCTAGTGTGTGTCACAACAATTGTCATTTCTAAAGGCTTATTTCCTGCTCCTTCTGTGTCATTGTTTTAAAAGTGAGGTTTCTGCCTCACAGGCCTGTCACAAAGAATGGTGATGTAATTTTGCAAATGACATAGATGGACACGTTTGAATTTATGGTAATTGTAGATTTGAAATGTCTCCTGACCCTTAGAATTATCTGAGATCAGTTTGAAGCAAACAGACATGAATTTGGTACTCTTTCTTTTTCTTTTCTTTTTACTTTTTAGACATGAAAACAAATTCTAAACATCCTGCTTCTTCCTAGTAATTCTGGGGAAATCTGAGCTAGTCTTTTGGGAAAACGAAAGATAAAGAACATGTCTCTCATAACAATTTCAAGAGTGATCCTATTTAATTATGCTTAGAATGTTATCAGTATTATTTGAAAATCAATCATAGATTTAGAGATAGGGCATTTAGAGAGAGGACTTTAGAAATTTATCTAGCACATTCTTCTCATTTGACAGAAAATAAAATGAGATTATGTGACTTATTCAAAGTCACATGGATACCATGTTGGTAGAAACAGGTCATCTAGTCCAGCTCTTTCATTTAACAGGTTAAAAAAATGAGGTTCAGTGACATTAAGTGACTTGTCCAAGGTTGGACAAATAATAATGATCAGAGGCAGTACTTTAACCCAGCTCTTCCATCTTCAGAGCCACTGCTCTTTCTACTGTATACTCTTAAGGGATTATTATAACAGAAGTAGAAATTATGTTGTAGCTTGCTATAGCGACTGCCAAGGTTCTGCTGTCATAGCAGTATTGTTATAAATGTACTTATTATAAAATTTACTTTTCACATTAACTTTCATCATAAAATATTTCTGAATGAAAAAGACAGCGTTATGTTAGAAAATATGGTACTGCTTCCCCCTACCTGATTATGGTAAATCAGTAAGCATTTACTGAATGCCTACTGTGTTCCAGGCACTGTGCTAAACACTGGGGATACAAAGATAGGCAAAAGATAGTCCTTGCTCTCAAGAAACTCACAGTCTAATTGGGGAGACAACATGCAAACAAGATAAGATAGGTAATCTCAAAGGGAAAACGCTAGTATTGAGGAGTACCTTAATGATCAACAGTTAGTCATCCTTTGACAGAAAATAGAATACTTCTTTCAGTGTCTCTATTTGGAAATATTTTAGATCAGACATGGAAAGGACCTTAGAAATTTATCTAGTCGATCCCTCTCATTTTACAGATGATAAAATGAGATTATGTCACTCATTCAAGGTCACACAGACACAAAGTTGGTAGAAACAGGATTCAAACTGAAACCCCATTACTACACAACTAGCACTCTTCACTATTGGAAGAATTTGTTTGTATCCTTTGTGCCTAGTGTGGTGCCAGGCACATAGTAGGAACTTATCCACTTCTTGAATTGACACTATTTCCTGAAATGTCATCACCCTAAAAATTGTCATCACCCTGAAAAGAGAAATGACCTTTGCTAGTTCAAAGAAAAGATTCTGTATGATGAGGAATCAGAAACAGGTTACTAGAAGCAGTAAATATTTGCAACCGATAGCAGGGAAACACATTGTGATATTTGGTGCAAAGGTTTAAATTGGATTTAATAGTGGTGCTTTGTCTCTGGATTCCTGAAATCTTTCATGAGTGTACCAGCTGGTAGTTAATGTGACTATTGGCAGGACATTTTCCTGAGGAAAGCAGCCTGTGGGATAGAGGGCATAAGTTATCTAACACTGCAAACTGCTGGGATTCCTGCCATCTTGGACTGGAGAGAAATTTGACAGAGCAAATAAGTTACCATGACTGTAATCTGGGACATATAGAAATGGTACCTTTGTTTAATTTGAGGTCATTCAAACAAAACTTGATAATAGAGAAATGATCACAGAAATATCTCTCTGGCTTGAGACAGTCTTTTTGTGTTGTTCAGTTGTTTCAGTTGTATCCAACTCTTTGTGAACCCATTTGGGGTTTTCTTGGCAAAGATACTAGAGTAGTTTGGCATTTCCTTCTCCAGCTCATTTTACACATGAAGAAACTGAAGCTAACAGTGTTAAGTGATTTGTCCAGGGTCACGCAGATAATAATTTTCCAAAGTCAGATTTGAACTCAGGTCTTTTCTTTGCCCAACACTCTATACACTGTTCCACCTAGTCTGAGGCAATATTGCTGGGGTAGAGACAGTTGGGACTATGTAGAGAGCAAAAAAGTTTTGGGAAGTTGTTCTTTCTAATTGAGTGCTAAATTAATAATATTTAGGTATGAAATATCAAATAATTTTCATTAGACCCAAAACAAAACTTTTTTTTTGTTTCTTTGGAAATACTTGTGTAAGTTTCTAGACTTGGCTTTAATTTGGTGATGCATATTGAAATGCCATTAAGGTCATCCCCAACAGGAAATTTCCACCAACTCTAATGTCTGGTGAATATCTGCGTGGAGTAATGAACCTCCTTCAGACTGTATTTAGGTTTTTCTTTTGAGCATTGGAAAAATGATTAACCAGCTGAAAGATACACACAGACAGAGCAATCACACAAGACAGACAGATTTTACTGCAGAATTTCTCTTGGACAAAACAGGACCATCCTGACAGCCAGAAGTCTTTGCTCAGGAAACTCAGGAAGGACTGCCTAATAACACTTGAAAATGTGAGCATGCTCCACAGATGTTTCTAAACGCAATTCTCAAATGGAAAAATACTCTATTCCCTGTGGTAGAATAGAATAGCAGAACTGGAAGCAATCTCAGTGGCATCTTTCCCCAATTCCTGGCAGGTTGCCTTCATTAGCCTGAAGGTAACATAATGTTTATCTTTTGCTGAATCTTTGATTACTTTTAAATCCTGAGTTCCGAATAAACTACCATTGAATTTATGCTCAAGGAACATCATGGGATAGCAAGTCCTTGATTATAAAGTTCATAGACCTGGAGGGGGAACTTAGATATCATCTTATTCAAACATCCTATTTTCTGAGGGGTGTACTGGCTGGCTCCATTGACAGGGACTAGCCTAAGGTCAAATAGAAAGTTTGTAACAAGAGAGGCAAGTTATGGCCCCAGTTCTGACTCTCATCTTGGTCATCATTCTACTAGTCCATGCTTCTTCTTTAAGAAAGAATTTATTTTAAAATAAAATTTACTGATGTCTTTCGTTGTGACATTGCCCAAATTTCTTATCCATACCTTGTCCCTCCCAAGGTCATCCTATATAACCAAAAAAATAAAAGAAAGAGAGGAAATGAAAAACTATTAACGAAATTGATCAATGGACCTCATATCTTTCCAAAGGACAATGGGGAGGTGGATTTTTTAATGGTTCTCCCTTGGGGCCATACTTTATTATTTTTCAATGTAATCCTTCACTTTCAATTGCTTCGTGGTGATTCTATCTATTTATATTGTAGCAATCATGTATATTGCTTTCTTGGTTCTGCTTAATTCACTCTGCATCAATTCATGTTAAGTCAAATTGAACTCTAAGGAAAAATGAAGTGCCCTGAGTTTTTTTCCCATTGTTGTCAATGAGTCTTATGTCATTTGAGACTAGGCACTAAAATAACAATTTTTGAATACTTTATTACAAGAATCCTGACAAATTTTTGTTTAAATCAGAGTTCTGCCTTTGCAAAAGAAAAAAAAGGTTTTAGAAGACAGAGATTAGAGGGATCTAGAGTGTATTTTTGGGAATACCCATACATAAAGAGTAGAATGCAGATGATGAACCTTGAAGGGCCACTGAGAATTGTTCTGACAGGTAGAAAGAAAACTACAATGTAACATTGTCAAGAAAACTCAGGAAGGAGAGAATATCCACAAGGAGGGAATGGTCAGCAATGTCAAACACTTCAGAGGTCAAGAAGGGAAGCCTGAAAAAAAGATAATTGGATTTAGCAACAAAGATTTAACTGGTGACCTTGCAAAAAAGCAATGTTAGTCAAGTGATGTGGAAGGAAGCCCAACTGCATGGGGCTGGGAAGTTAGTAGGAGGTAAAGAAGAGGATATAACAAGTGTAGCTAGTTTCTTCTAGGACTTTGGCTGTGAAAGAAGGGACAGAATTATAGCTTGAAGGAATGGTAAGATCAAATGAAGGATAGTTTTTTTTAAGAATAAGGGATATATGGGCTTGTTTGTAGACAGCAATGGAGATGCCAATAGATAAGATGTTGAAAACTAGAGTGAGGTAATGATTGAAAGGCCAAAGTCTTGGAGAAGATAGGATGGTACAAGATAAAGGGCATAAACAGAGGGATAAGAACCATTTCCAAATGAATAAATGGTCAAAAGGTACAAACAAACAGTTCTCAAAATAATTGCAAACTATTAACAAATATGAAATACTGATTCTAATCAATAATAGGAAATGTACAAATCAAAACAATAAAAATGGAAAGGTGACATAGAAATAGTTAATGTTAAGGAGGTTTTGGAATGACAGGCACACTAATACATTGTTGTTGGAGCTATGAATTTTAGTGATATCTTTTAATACCATCTTCATTTCACAGTATACCTTGATCACCCCCTTATTAACAAAGCCATCCATTACAACAAAAAATAAAAAGAAAGAGAAAATACACCAGTTAAACAAAACTAATTAACATAGCATACTGCTCCAAAAGAACAGTCAGTGTTTTACATCCATAATCCCCATCATCTAAAAAGAAATGGCAGAAGTTTTCCATAATTCCTAAAGGACCATACCACAAGTTTTTTATATGTATCTTTTCCCCAAACTCTGTCCTTTATATTAGGGGACTTCAACATAAATGTCAATGCCTCCCCAAACACTTTAACTTCCCAACTGTTCAATCTCTTCAATGTCCATGACCTCCTATTCCAACCCACTGAAACTATATTCCAGGATTACCACACCCTTTACCTTTTGATCACCTGCATGTGTTCTCCTTCAATGTTTAAAAATAAACAACAAAAACCCCAAAACATTCTGAAATCCCTTTGTTACATCATAGCCTCCTATCTTTCTTTCTCTCTCTGTGCCTTACCTTTCCTAAAGCCACTATTTGTCCCCACTAAGACCATTAATCCCTCTACCATTCAGTAGTATCCTAGGATATCATCGTCATTCTAAACTCACTTTCCTCCCTGCAAATATCCGACAGTTAATTATTTTAAATCTATGACATAATGTTGGAGGAAATCATGCTGAATAGGTTCACTACACATCTATGCTGTAGATTCTCCCTGAACAATTATATATCCCCTCCACCACATAGATGATGCCAAACTTTTTCCTCTTTTCTGAAGTCCCTCACATGATCTTCCTCTGCCCTGCCTGCAAGATGAGGGCTTTTATTTCATATTTTAATAATAAAGTAGAAGTTATTTGCTGTGACTGTTTTCTTTTCCCTGTCTTTATATCTTAAAACTTCTTGACATCATCCGTTATTCTCTTTGCTCTGGTATCTGATGAAGAGATGACTCTTTTTCCCTCATCCCAGCCTGTCTAGACTTTTCTAGCAGATTGCATCAATAACCAATTTCTCTCATCCCATAACTTATATCTTTCCCTATTTATTGGGTCCTTCTACATGCCTGCAAGTATACCTGTTTCTTCATTGCGGAAAAAATAAACTCATTAGACCTTAACGTCCCTTCAAACTATCATCCTAAATCTCTCTTCCCTTTCACAGTCTAACTTCTAGACAAACCTTTGTACTACCCTTGCCTCCACTTCTCTCAATTACTTTTCAATCATTTGTAGTTAAGGCCTCTGATCTCATCATATAACTTCAATTACTTTCTCCAAAGACAATGCTGGTCTCTTAGTTTCCAAATTTGCTGGCCTTTTCCGATTTCTCATCCTTGTTCATCTATTGGCAGAATTTAAAACTGATGTCCTCTTTCACCTCTTGGTTACTCTCTCCTTTTTGAATTATCATGATTCTTCTCTCTTTTGATTCTCCTTCAACTAAATGGCCCCTTTTGTTGCTTCATCATCCATATTATCCTCCCTGTGTTTTCCAAGACTCTAGGCTAAGCCTTTTCTATTTTGTCTCTTATGATCTCTTATTCTGTAATATCATTAATTCTTAGGTGTTTAATTATTATCTCTATTCAGATAACTTACAAATGTCATTCCTGAACTAAATTTGAACATCTTCACATGCCCATCAGATATTTCCAACTTGATGTTCTATAGACATCTCAATATGTCTAAAACTTCTCATTGTCTTTTACCCCTCTTTTCCAAAACTTTCCTATTCCTTTTGAGGATACCACCATTTTTTAGCATAAAACACAGTTGCAACCTTGGCAATATTTTTGACTCTTCACTTGCCCCATATATCCAATCAGTTGTGCAATCTTCTTGTTTCCACTTCCATAGTCTCTTTTGCATTTGTCCTACTCTCTGTACTGACTTAATAACCTCCTTAGTTCTAGCTCTTATCAACTTTCACCTGGGTTACTGAAAAAAGCATCCAAATTATGTTCCCTTTTCCATGTTTGTCCCCACTCCAATTTATTCACACAACTGCTGAAGTGATTTTTCTAAAGTACAATTCTAAGTATGTCACAATAAACTTCAATAGCTTCTCCTTGCCTATAAGATCAAATAGTTCTCCTGTATGACTTATGAAGCCTTTAATAACTTATCCTTCCAAAGTTTTTAACATATCATTTCCATTCATGTGCTTAACTGTACACTTAAATTGGCCTTTTTGCTGTCCTTCATATCTGACACACCATACTCCATTTCAGTGTCTTTATGCTGGTAATCTCCATTTCTGGAGTACATTTTTTCCTTATCTCCATCTCTTAGAATCCCTTATTTTCTTCATATATTTGCTAATACATCACCTTATACATGAAGATTCCCCTGATCATACCTACTAGTATGCCTCTCCAACCAATTTCCTTATATTTTACACATACTTTTATACATATATACATAATCATTTATACAAAGTATGTACTTATTTTTGCAGAAATTGTCTCTTCTGATAGAAAGAAATCTCCTTGAGGGTATGGGCACTATTTCATTTTTGCTTTTGTATCCCCAGAGTCTAGCACAGTGCTAGGCACATAGTAGGTGCTTAATAAATGCCCCTTGATTGTATCTTCAGTATTTCATTCTTATAAACTTCCCATTCTTATAAACTTGTGATTTCCTTTGCAAAATTTTAGTCCCCAGAATTCTACTTGCCCTTCCTTATAACTGAAATTTGTCCTCCCCAAATCTAGTGTTCAAGTCACACCACAGATACCTTCCTTCTCCTTTTTCTCTAATTTTATTTGCAAGAGTAAATTTTCTGCTATCTAGCATAGCTGATGATTGAATTGAAATGTATAATCAATTTTCAAAGATTTAGAATGTAGTAAAAAGTGTACAACACTGGGTTGAACCTAATTTAATCTTTCATAGATGATTCAAGAATTCTTCAATGCTTCAAGATCATGTCTACTATATCAACTGTTGTAGCTGTGCTGAAATAGTGGCTATTAAAGTGCTCTGGTTGACCAAATGAAAAGTGATGAGGCTTTCATCATACTGCCCTGATTTCATGTAAAGACACTAAACCTATCATATTCCTTTTTTAATTTGTACCTGGGAGGGGGTACAATAAAAACTGTAGTGAAGACAAGAAAAGTAGAAGGCAGGCTTCATAGAATGTCTGAATGATAGTCTTGAAATGCTATTTTTAACAACCAAAGGAAAAAAAATCTATAAAACACATAGCAACAACATGTAATAGAAAGAGTACCAAGCTCGGAGTTAGAAGGAATGGTTTTGAATCCCAATTCTGGCAGTAGTGAGATGCTTGACTCTGGGCAAGTCAAGTCATTTATATTTTTTGGAATGCAAACCTATTAGTTGATCTCTAAAATTCCTTCCAGTTCTAAAATCAATGTCATGCTAAGCTAAGGATTGTTAGTCCCTCTACAGCAATAAACTATCTCACTTTTCTTGTATTTTATAAAATGCTAACAAGAAAATCCAGAGCTGATGTCTATGAAAACATAGTGAAGAGATGTTGATGTTCAGGATTAGTATTGAAGTGTGTTATGACTCCATTCAAATTTCATTATTCCCAAGAAGACATGAGTGATAATTCTTCTTTTCTAAAAATGGTATTACTAGCATAGCTAGTGATACAGGGATTTTTTAAAATTTTGTTTCGAGTTAGGAGTAAGTTTTAGTCAAATGGTTTAGTTTCTATTGAAATTAGAATCTCGGAATTATCTTTTCAAAATGCTTTTGTTATTCATGGATTGATAAAGAAAAAATATGATGTTGCATAAATTTGGAAGCAAAGGAATATAAAAATATTTTTGAGATTTAAAACCCTATTTCCCAGTACTAAAGTAGTAATTTGCATTCCCATATTTCAGTAGCTCCAACAACACCATTTCAAAGCCTACCTCCCCTCAGATGTCAGTAAGAGCACCCCAGGATCCTAAGCCCTGAGAGATCTAAGAAGAGCAGTTTTCCCCTTACCCTCAGGTTATTGGTATTGTTCCCTCCCCTCCCCTCTGCATCTACAGCCAGTGAAGATCCAGAAGAGAAAATTCTTGGCAGTGAAATCATTCACACTATCAAGTGATTCAACATCAGGAAATAACACTGTAGAAGATGTATAACCATCTGCACTCAAGGCCTATTGGGTTATTCCCACTCAACTGGACCTTCCTATATATGTTGCTTTCCCCATTAGAATATGAGCACACTGAAAGGAGGAACTATCTTGCTTTTCTATTGTTGTCTCCAATGTTTAACATAGTGCTTTGATGTACTAAGAACTTGGGTTTCAGTGTTAGTTCTGGTTCTGAAAAATAAAGTCCAATAGGAATAATCTCCAGTGATCAGACTTTACCAAAACATTGCAATCTGATTCTGATTGGCCCTCAGGGGTCTAGTAGTATTTTATCTATCTTTATTTCATTTATTAATTCATTCATTCTTATGCAGGAAGTTAAAAGAAGCTCCAGTGTTTAATGCATACATAGGTTGGAATAGGTGTAAGCAACCTAGTCACTTTTAACTTATGCAAGTACTAGGCATAACATAGAAAACGGTAATTACATGTGCCTTATAATTTTTTAGGGAGAGTAAAATCTCTTACCTTTTATAGGATGTATTTATTTCAGCTCATCTAAGTACAGGTATGACATAAGTGTGGAGCTAAAAGTTAACGTACACACCCAAAAAAAATTTAAAAAAAAAAAGTTAACGTACACAAAAAAGATAAAATTTTGTTATATTTGAGTAAATTAATGAATGAAATGAATGCAAAAGAATTTATTCATTGCTCACTATAACACAATTTAGTGCTAAGACTACCAATGCAGAGGATGGTAGTCTTTATCCTCAAGGTGCTTATGATCTAATTGAGGGAGAAAAATATAGAGAGGAGGGGTAGCCAGGAAAGGGTGTTTTGGTCTGGAAAGTCACAGTGTTGAAGAATGGAATTCAAAGTTAGTAACACTGGATGCTAAATGCTAACCTAAAGAATATTTTATTGTAATTTTTAAAATAACATTTGTATGCCACATTTTTAGTGAAAATAGCAACAAGAGAAAGTTATTTTTACCATTTGTATTTTGTTCATCTTATTCCATTTAACTGGAAAAACAAAGCTTATGAAAAATTTATATTGTTGAGATTATGGTATGATTGCACTTGGTAGATTTGTTAAATTTGTGTGGAAAATATTATATCTGAAATATGCATAGAGTAGTAGCCAGTATCACTTTAAACAATGCTTACTTTATGAATTGGAAAGATAACTTGAAATATGTCAGGATTTGTCACTGGGAACTCCTTACATTTGTGTCTCAGGTAAATGCGAGGTCATGGGGGGCAAGTTTAGTTATTCAGAATCATTTACAGGCTTTTGAAATTATCCTGTTGGGTTTAGATATTTACTTTCCTCAGAAATTAAGTAAACAACTTTAGTTTAATAATTGGCTTTTCACTGAAATCTCACAAGGCCAAGAAAAGATAGGGTCAAGGAGACTGATGTGTTATCATTCAATGAGATAATGGTGTAAATGATGAATTTGGGTGTGGTTGTTCAGCTCAGTGGTGCTTCTGGCACACAGACAAATATTGAGAGGATCTCCAAGAGTAACTCAAATACACAACTAAACAAACAGCACTGTTTTTGAGTTGTAAAGAAACAGAATATTAGAGCTGGATCGTACCTTAGAGATCATTTAGTCCAATCACCTCATTTTATTGACAAAGAACATGAGGACCAGAAACCCAAGGTCACATGCATGGGCAGGAGAAGAGTGAAGACTGGAATCTGAGTGTATGGTTTCCTTCACTGTATTCTCAAAATCAGTTTGGTCCAAAGGCCAAATTTGCACTTCACGTACCGAAGCACGAGGAGGAAGAAAGTGAAGGGACATTTCTCCTGGCTACTCAGGGACCTGAGAACAATTAGAACTGCATTTTATTTGCCATATCCCATCTCTACAAAAGATTCACAACACTAATTAAAATGAGTATTTCTACAAATTCTAGAGCTCGTTCATAGAAGTTATATAAAAATTAGCATTATAGAATTTTTGAGTTACCCTCCAGGAAAGGACTTTACATTATCTAATTCCAATTCTATTCTAACTGGATCATAAATGCTATTTATAATATATCTCCCAGGTGATCAACTGGTCTTTGATTGCCACCCAATCCCTCCTCTGCTTCCACCCTCCTCCCTTCACCACACACACACATATCACAGTATCAGGGAATTCAGTACCTCCCTAAGATAACTGGTTCCATTTAATTGTTAAGAAGTTTTCTTTATGTTGAGCCCAAATATGTGTTCTTACAACCATACCTTTTGGTCCTGGTTATGACCTCTTGGACCAAGTAAAAAAATCTATCCCATAAGGATTCTCTGACCTATGACATCTAAAGGTGTTGGCACCTCTTATAATATATGTAAGTCAAAAGGATTAAGGAAAAATTCTGTTTGCAGTATCAAGGACAAAACTGTTACTCTCACCAGTACAGTAGTATACGGTGGGACAATCTTGTCCCTGTGTCTATTAATGGATTCTAAAATGACATTTCATCTTTGCCTTGTCAGGTCACTTTGATTATTCAAATTAAGCTTTCAGTCCTCAAAATACCCTAGGTCTTTTCTAAATCAATCAATAAACATTTATTAAGCACCTACTATGTGCCAGGCACTATGCTAAGTGCTAAAGTTACAAAAAAAATATAAGCAAAAGGCAGTCCTACCCTCAAGGAGTTTAACATCTAACTGGAGAGACATATGTCTATGAATATACAAAGCAAACTATTTACAGGATAAATAGGAAATAATTAACAGAAGGAAACATTAGAAATAAGAGAGGTTGTAGAAAGCTTCCAGTAAAAGATAAAATTTTAGTTGGAACTTAAAGGAAACCAAAGAGCACAGTAGTCAGAGCATAGGAGGGAGGGTGCTCTAGACAAGAAAGCCAGAGAAAATGCTTAGAGTACGGAGATAGAGTTTTTTGTTTGCTTGTTGTTGTTGGGTGGTATTTTTTTTCATGGAACAGGCAGGAGGCCAATGTCATTGGATAGAAGAGTATATGGTAGAAAGAAAGGCGTAAGAAGACTGGAAAGGTGGGATAGGGTGAGGTTATGAAAGGTTTTGAATACCAAATAGAGCATTTTGTATTTGATCCTGGAAGCAATGAGGAGACAGTGGAGTTTATTGAATTAGGTGCACATAAATGGACCTGAGTTTTAGGAAAATCACTTTAGTGGCTGAATGGAGTTGATAGAAAGCTGGCCTTTAATCTAGGAAGATTCAAGTACCACCTCTGATACGTATTGATACTGTGACCCTAAACAAGTCACTCAACCCCTCAGTGATCTAGGCTGCTCTCTAAGACTAAGATTAGCAGAGGTGACCACCTGCATTGGTAGAGGAAGTTTCCTCCTATGAGATTTTCCTATATCAATGAAATGAAAGGTCTAATTCTTATCTCTTGAGGATAGAACTCATTAGCCCTATGCAGAAAGGAAATGAACTTAGTTAGACATGGACATTTCTTTAAAGTAGCTAATATTCATATAGTATGTTAAGGTTCACAAATCATATTTGCAAATTATACCCATGATCTCTTTTGATCCTGGTAGTGATCAATACCTCAATTATTTAGTTTGGACTTAGATCTGAATCCTGTATCTACCACTTACTTGTGTAACTTTGGGCAGATCATTTAATCTTGGTAATCTCAGCTTCTTCCTGTGTAAAATGAGGAGTCAAACTCAAATATTAATGAATTCCTGTGAGTTGCATATTGACTCAGAAAACCACAATATAACATCATCTATGTTATGTTGTATTTTTATTTACTTTATTAAACATTTCCCAATTCTGGTTTGACCTTGAGGACTTTGGAGGCCACCACATCCTGAGCCTTGACTTTGACACATCTGGATTAAACAACTGCTAAAGTTTCTTCTGACTCTAAATTCACAGTCCTATATGTCTATGGTTTGGAATATAAATTGATCTAGATAGTGGAATTTTCTAGATCACTCAAGGGTAATTCTACAAGTACTTTAAGTTTTTCTGACATTGTACTGCTTGGTTGCCAGAAATTCATAGGTCCTAATTAAGTAGTCCATACCCTGAGGAGCTGTGAGTTCCTGTGAGGAAGCTGTGAGGAAAATTTGTAAGAAATTGTGACTTGCCTTGGAGTACATGGTCATTGTATGTTAGAGGTGTGAGTAGAACCAAGGTCTTCCTGGCTCTGAAGCCAGCACTCTATCCACTATATCACACTGCCTTAAGATTTACAGAATTCTTTACATATTATTGTTGTTACTGAGTTGTTTTCAGTTGTGTCCAACCCTTTGTGACCCCCATCTGGGGCTTTCTTGACAAAGATACTGGAGTGGTTTGACATTTCTTTCCCAGCTCATTTTATAGGTGAAGAAACTGAAACAAACAGTAAGTGACTTGCCCAGGGTCTCATAGCTAGTAAATGTTTGAGTTCCAATTTGAACTCACAAAGATGAATCTTCCTGACTCTAGGCCCTGCATTCTATCCACTGCATCACCTAGCTTTCTCTACATACACTGTTTAATTTGATCCTCATAATAAGCCCTGTGAGATAGGTGCTATTATTATCCTTATCTAACAGATTAGAAAACTAGGATTCAGAGAGGCTAGGTGTGTGTCACCCGTAAGATTTGAATCTATAGCATTTTATACAATGTGACATATTGTTCATCTGTTTTGTTCATGTTAGTGTACATAAATAGAATAAAATAGTCACCCCCTCTTTAAATGCTGACAATATTTTCCTGTAAGTTCTGAGACCATTTTTATTAAGTATCAAGTATGTTACTAGAAGGAAAACACATTTTTGGAAGAAAAGAATGGCACAGATGTTTTGATGATCACAATTAGAGAGGACACATATACATGAGCAGAAACACTATGCAGTTTATCCTTCCCTAGTTTTATGCTCCTGAAATTCTCTATCACTCTCCTGTGTCTGAGAGAAAATTGGCTGTTATAATCACCCACAGCTATTCTGTTGTCATATCCTGACAGTTACTTCCAGCAAAATATTACCATTAGATTACTCTCTCCCCTCCCCACCCCACCTACAAATGCCTAGAGGGTTGTAAAAAAAAGTTAGGGATTTGCAAGGGTCACCATTGCTTATGGTCATCACTGTGATGAATCACAAACTACAACATGGTAGTCATACTGAGGATATTTCTGAAACTATTCTTGATTTTCTACATTCTTTTTTGTTTTTACTTCAAAAAAAATCAAAGAGATATTTGAACAGAAATTGACATCGTTGTATTAGAGCCAAATTTCTAATTTCAAAATGCTTTGGATTTTATTTCAAAAGGCAGGTCATTTCATATTACTTTAAGATGAAGTCCAGTCAAAGTATTTTATCTGTTAAAAATAGCCTGAAATCCCACTACATGAGAACAATTTGGAAAATCCCTAATCCAAAGTCCAAGTTTTACAAGGAAGTGAAACTCAGAAAGTATTTGGTCATCCTGCC
This sequence comes from Trichosurus vulpecula, assembly GCF_011100635.1. Lineage (NCBI taxonomy): Eukaryota > Metazoa > Chordata > Mammalia > Diprotodontia > Phalangeridae > Trichosurus > Trichosurus vulpecula. Next base: position 142,359,092 of record NC_050579.1, on the reverse strand, counting down.
TTGCCTCCAACACAATGTCAAAGTCCGTTGTCCACCACCCTTTGCAGTTCTAAGAAAAATGGAAACTTTGAGCAAATAGTTCCCTTTTTTTTGGTTGAATCAGTGGCCAATTGATTAAACCAATATGCAAACTAGATTGGGCTCCCAGAAAGAGGATGGCTATATCTGCCCCTCAGAGTCCTAGGAGTACCCATAAGGAGTTGGACTCATTTTTTTCTCATGCTATTGGCTGGAAACCCCATTCTGATATTTTCTCCCCAATATTTATCATTAGTTAAATTATATCACCTTATCAATATTATTGATTGACACCTTACCAACATTTGCCCCATCAACATCAATTGACTTTTTATAAAGGGATATTTACAGAGCAGGTATCACAAGAAATGAAATTGCAAAGCATTTACCCAGTTGCGTCTGACTCTTCGGGACCTTGTAGACCATAGCATGCCAATTCCGTTCATGTGTTTTTGTTTTTGCTTTTGTTGTTGTTGTTTTGTTGTTTGTTTGTTTTGGGGAAAGATATGAGAGTGGTTTGCCATATTCTTCTCCAGTGGATTAAGACAAACAGGTTAAGTGACTTGTCCAGAGTCACATAACTAGTGTCTGAGTCTGGATTTTAACTTAGGTCTTCCTGACTCCAGGCCCAGCACTCTATACATTTACCTAGAATTGTATTCTCCACTATACCACTTCAGTCCCTGGAGAAAGAGGGTTCAAAGTGGTTGTTACAAAATATTCAACTCACCAAGTTCACTTATGAATGTAACCTCACTTATGGACAAAGATATTCCCTTGCTTGCATGACATATCTTGATGTTGAGGTATTGCTGGGCAGGGTCACACAACATACTTCTCACTATGGTCAGCTTCTAGAACACTATGGTATGGACTCCAGTTCCTGGACTTCTGATGGTTTGTTCTTCCAACATTTCATGGCTTATGGGACTATAGTCATCTATGTATTCCTTCAACTTAGAGATGGAAAGAATAGATCAATCAATCAACCCCTCAATATTTATGAAGTACCTATTATGTGACAGATACTGTGCTAAGTGCAAGGGATACAAAAAAAAGGCAAAAGACAGTTCCTGGCCTCAAGGAGTTTATAATCAAATGCAAAGAGGCTATGAAAAGAGGTGCCATATATCCATGGCTACATATAGGTCCAAATGTGGACCATCATTAATAATTATAATAATAATTAAAATTTATGTAGCACTTACTATGTGCCAGGCATTGTGCTAAGCACTTGATAATTATTATCTCATTTGTTCCTCACAACAACCCAGTGAGGTTGGTGCTATTATTATCCTCTTTTAATAGAAGGGGAAACTGAAGTAAACAGAGGTTAATTCCTTTCAGTCATGCTTGATTCTTCATGATTCCTTTTGAGGTTTTCTTGGCAAAGATGCTGGAAAGGTTTGCCATTTCCTATTCCAATTCATTTTACAGATAAAGAAACTAAGGCAAAAAGAGTTAAGTGACTTACCCAGGGTCACACAGTTAGTGTCTGAGGCCAGATTAGAACTCAGATCTTCCTGACTCTAGGTCACTGTGCCACCTAGTTGCCCCTAGGTAGTAGGGTAGGCCTGTTGACTCTGCTACCTTCTCTGCCCACCTTGTAGTATTTTTACATTGGTCATCACTAGAAAAACAATGAGCTCAAGTAGTTGGAACCTCATGTGTATATATATATATGTATGTATACATATATATATATACATACATACATACATATATATATATACCTATTTTTGCTATAGCAGCCAATCAAAAGGTCCCCTCTTTGCTCAACAATGAGCAATCAAGAAGCAGTCATAGAATAACTGTTTATAGTCTGAAAAAGAAAGCAGGGACCTCTACTATACTGGAAACAGTCCAATCTTGCAAGTCCATCCACATGGATATGAAGCGAACAGAACATTGCACGTACTTGAAGGATGGCATTCCTTCACACCTTATACAGAATAAATAAAAACAAATAAATACAAGGTAATGAATATAAAGTATTTAGGGAGGGCAGACATTAACAGTTGGAGAGATAAGGAAAGACTTCAAGTAAGAAGGTGGTACTTGAGAGGTATCTTAAAGGAAGGCAGGAATTCTGTAAGATGGATGTGAGGGAGGGATGCATTACATGAATGGCAGTGGCCAATGGAAAGGAACAAAGGTGAAAATATTTTAATTTGCACAAAGGCATCTGAATTATTACATTTTCTACAACCATGCATTTCTGAAATCAATATTAATTTTGAAAAGTAGCAACAGTACTGCACATCTTTTTTTTTTCTTAGCTTTGATGCCAAAAGATTTTCTACTCCCTCTATCTGCCATAAAGTGAAAATATTAGGGTCTAGTTTTTGTGAAAGCTTTTTTCTTAAATCACAAGTGGGTTGAGAACATCACAGAAGTATATCATTAAATAGCAAATATTGATTTTCTTTGCTGACATACAATTTGAAAGAATGAAGCAATTTATTTTTAATCCTGGTAAAACATGACAAAGCTGATTATATTTACTGCTATCTACTTTTCACAAAGTTTTGGCTGTGAATGACAAACGAAAGCCATTTGCTGCCTGTAGCTGGAAATTCAACAATTTTTGAAAGCTGGAGTTACTTGGGTGGGACGATTCGGATGTGTCATGGATGAAATAGTAACCTCCCTATTTCCCCTGAAAGTCCACAAAAAATGTCAAAATACTTATAATACACTCAAGTGAAGCCACATATTATAAATATTTTTAAAATTGCAAGAAGGTGGTATGTCTGTCAAAAAGATTGAACCTATGCAAATCAGCCATCCCTGCTAACTGGGCCAAGTATTTGTCATAAAAATGAAAACAAACAAACAAAAAAACCAAAACAAATCTGTGCCCAATAATAATAATAACTTATAATACTGCTTACTATGCAAGACACTGGGTTAAGTGCTTTATAATTATTGTCTCATTTGATCCACACAACAATAATGGGAGGTAGATGTTATTATTCTAATGCATTTGTAACAGTACCAACACTGAAGTGATGCTCTGGATGCACTCACAGAGTCCTATTTTTTTCTCCTGACTCAGAAAATTGCATTTGTCCTTTGTTTAACAAACATCAGAAGCTGAAGATAATTCCATTTTCTTTATTATGAATAAGTGAAACCATATTTATTAAATCCTTATTATGTACAAAGCACTGCATTAAGGACTGGGTACGAGAATGGAAAAAAAAAATATTGTACCTTCTTTTAAGGAGCTCATTTTCTAATAGAGGGAGACAATGTATAGGAAGATTTAGCTGTCAGGAAGTTGGAAATATCCAGTGTTCCACAGTATACAACTACAGAAGAGATGACAACATCTAGGGGTTCAGAGATGGAAGTGACAGGGAACAGATGAATAAGGCTCAGCATTTTGGAGAATGAAGCTACAGGGTAGACGGTAAGATCTGGTGATCCAGATGGAAAGTTGCCTAGTTTGGCTGAAGTGCAGAAGAGAAATAAGGCACACATATAAACACATCTTCTTCAGCGTCATCTTGTTTGATTAAGCTATGTCAGTTCCTGATAGTGACTATTTTGACAATGGCACAGATTTGGTGGCAAGAAGTGTCTTTTCTAGATCTTTAGCGTCTGTGGCTGTAGGGGGGTGGTAGGTTGCCATACCGACAAAGGCAGCTGGTTGGACTATTTTTCCATGGGAGTTGCTTCCATGTGTTCACTAATTCCCAAGGAGTATAAAATATTTTCAAGTGAAACCCTACCCCAAGCAAGTTTCCTTTTGACCTACAGCTATTAAAGATGCTGATATTTTGAAGAAGAAAGCACTGTAAAATTTTTCTGTGTTGGCTTCTATACATTTTTTTCACCTACTTCAGATCTCTCATTGTACATTTCACCTCCATTCGCCAGCATACTTATCACATTCTAGTTTATATGCTAATTATTTGTACATGTACCTGATCTCCCCTGGTAGATCATTATAGTAATCCATTTTCCCTTAATCATATTCTGATCCCTGAAAGACAGAGCAGTATAGAAGACAAAGAACTGGATCCAGGGTCTGGCCGGGACCCCAACTTCCTTGGGTCAGAAGATCTGATTTGTAACCTCATCTTGGATATTTATTCTGGGTAAATCATTTACCTTCTCTCTGCCTCAGTTTATTGATTTTAAATTAGTGATAATTATAGCACCTATCTCACAAGGATATTGTGAGGCTTAAAAGACATAATAGATGTAAAGTGCTTTTCAAACTTCACAATGCTATAGAAATACAAACAATTATTACTGCATAAAGCAAGTACTTAGATGTTGATTGAGTTGTATTTAAGCTAAAATAGCCATTTTTTGTCTTCCCTTAAACAGGAAAAATAAGAACAGCTTTTCTTTTTTCTTACTTACATTATTTGGCATTATGTCTTCTTTTTTTATACCCTCTTTAATAAAATTTTTTTTATAATCACATTTTATGCCTGAAGCTTAGTAATACAGGAAATGCAGCAGCTGTCCTAGGTCTCAGCTTTGGGAGGAGACAGACTTTCTCATTTCCTCATCCTTTTCCAATTATTCTGGTTTGATCCTCTTAAAATTTAAAAATGATGGTTTTAGAACATTAATATCATCATGTCACTGGCTCAGGTCTCAGGTCTGAGACTAGAACAGAGCCCAGAGCCCAGAGCCCACCTTCTAAAGGTAGGCTATCTTCCAATGACAAGACATCACCAGAAATCCTATGACATGGAGTTCGATCGGAGTTAGGGGAACTTCTTATTCTCTTCACTTGCAATGTATCAATAACAAAATCTTTGAAAGTTGACAGATCCAGATGAAATCCTAGGAATGCTTCCTTTTTCTCAAATATATATTTTTTATTTATTTTGTTATTTTTTCCCAATAGTATGTAAAATCTTTTAACATTCATTTTTTAAAATTCTGAGTTCCAAATTCTCACCTTCCCTCTTTTTCCTCCTTCACAAGGCAAGCAATTTGATATCAATTGAACATGTGAAGTCATGCAAAACATATTTCCATATTTAGCCATAGTGCAAAAGAAAACATTGACAATAAAAGGGGAAAAAATAAAGTTAAAAAAACATGCTTCAAAATTCATCTGTTTTCTCTCTGACGCTGAATAGTGTTTTTCCTCAGAGGTCCCTTGCAATTATCTTCATATTTTCTTGATCAGAGTAGCTAAATCTCTCACAGTTGATCAGTGTTCTCCTGCTTCTACTCACTTCTTTTAGCAAGAGTTCATATTGGTCTTACCAGGTTTTTATGAAGCTATTCTGCTTGTCATTTCTTATAATGCAAAAGTATTCCACTACAATCATATTCCACTTGTTCAGCCAGTCCCCAACTGATGGGCATTCCATTGATTTCCAGTTCTTTGCAACCACAAAAAGAACTGCAATAAATATTTTTTGTACAAATAGGTCCTTTCCCTTTTTCTTTGATGTCTTTGGGTTTTATACCTAGTAGTGTTATTGCTGAGTCAAAGGATGTGTACCGTTTTATAGCCCTTCTGGCATCTTCCACCTACTTCAGATCTCTCATTGTACTTTTCACCTCCTCATTCCTGTATACTTATCACATTCAAATTGTTCTCCAGAATGATTGAACTAGTTCACACCCAACAGTGCATTAATGTTTCAATTTTTCCGCATCCTCTCCAGCATTTTGGTTGCTGTGACACTGAATAAGTAAATTAACTTAGGTAGAATTGTCATTTCTATTATATTGGCTTGGCCTACCCATGAGCATTTAATATTTCTCCATTTGTTTGGATCTGTCTTTATTTATATGAAAAGTAGGTCCCCTGTAATCTTTCTGACCAGCTGCCAGGTCCTTTTACCACAGCCTGGTAAATTTCACTGGTATTTCATCCACATTGGTTTTGGATTGGCCTGAAAGAATGTCTTTTTCTGACCTTTTGTTGGCTCTTCTACTTCAGAATTAAATTTGAGGCATTATTTTAAAGTTGTTGGGAAGGGAATGTTGGGAGAATTTGGCATTCTCTACTCCACCATTTTTGCCTCCGCACCCAGAAATTTGAAGGCTTACTTTCCATCAAACCTTAGTTTGCAGGGGAGATAGAAACCCTTTAAAATACATGCCAGTATGGGGTGGGAAAGGTACCATTCCCTTGACACTCTCTAACTATGATGCTTTGGCAAGTAGAGTGTGGTGAAAGTAGCACCAGGACAAGAATCAGAAGAGCTGGTTTCAGGCACCAGATCTAAATTTTACTCTTCAGTTGACCAAAGCTGTGTCACTTAACTTCTCTGAACCTTGGCTTCTTCATCTTTAAAATGGTTTTGGCTAATACTTTTACTACTTATCTCAGAGGGTCATCATGAGGCAAATGATGCACTAATAATAATAATAATAGTAATTTATATAGCTCCTGCTATGGCTGTCCTAAGCATTTTACAAATGCCTCAGCTAATCCTCAAAAACCCCATGGGAGGTAGGTACTAGTAACATCCCCATCTTATAAATGGGGAAACTGAAGCAAATAAAGGCTATGTGACTTGCCCAGGGTCACATAGCTAGTTAATGTTTAAGCCTGGGCTCCTGACCCAGCACTCTAACCACTGTTCCACCTAGCTGCTTCCTGAAATATGAAAGGCATCATATCTCCTGGGATAAGTCCCACAATTCTGCACTCTGGCCATTTTCCTGCCCTATTTAACCTTGCTATTCTGCTTTACTCCTCTTGTTCTGAGAATAGTAGCAAAATCTACATAGTACTATATAAATGTGTTGTTATTGTTCAGTCATTTTTCAGTCATGTTCAACTTTTTGTGAACTCACTGGGGTTTTCTTAGCAAAGATACTAGAGTGGTTTGTCATTTCTTTCTCCAGCTCCCATTTTATAGATCAGAAAACTGAAACAAATAGGATTAAATCACTTGCTCAAGGTCACATAGCTAGTAAATGACTGAGGCTAGATTTGAACTCAGGAAGACGGGTCTTCCTGACTCCAGGTCCAGTATTCTATACACTATGCCATCTAGTTTCTCATTTATAAATAAACTAATTTTAATATTAGTTGAATGAATAAAAAAATCTATTCAGTGCTTACTATATGTCAAGCATTGTGTTAAATTCTAGGGATGTACTTTTTAAATGTAAGATAGTCCTTGACTTCAAGAAGCATTCATTCTAATGGGGAAGTCAACATAGATGGGGGCGGGTGGCAGCCAGGGAGTACTCAGAAGTCACTGGTGGGTGGGTGGCTTCATAGTAAAATGGATTGAGACATCCTTTCCAGAAATGGTAGGATTGATTTGATTATTCTTCCCAGAGCATGCCATAAAAAGGGGAGATTTTGTAGGAAGTTGCCAGAGTACTAAATGGTGCAACTCAAACCCAGGGGCTATGATGACTTCTCCTAAATCAGGAGTGCAGAACTCTGGGGCAGCAACTGGAGCAACCTGTCTGAGGCTGAGGGTGGGGAACAGCAGCATGGCAGGAAGCTGGCCAGAGTGCCAGCATTAATTATAAATCATGATCAAAGACCTGCCAGGAAACGGGGAGACAAAGAGAGGGTTGAAAGTTTGAAAAACTCAAATATTTTGGCTCAGATTTTAAAACTGAGGGCTGTTCTGGATTGTAGCAATCCACCTTTTATGTTCCCTGTCCTTCTCCTTGTCCTTAGAGATGGGGGCCGGGTTGGAGAATGAAGTCAATAAGAAATATTTGGGGGCGGAACTCCTAGAGATTTAAATAGTGTGACTCATTTGTTCTGAGTAAACTTCAACTCTGCTGGGGAACGTGTCTTGAGTCACACTTTTGCCACAGCCTCTCACTATTTGATCAGCCTGTCTCAGACACTATTGACTCAGAGAATCCTATAGAATACTGGTTAGTTCCTAATCTACTTGTTTAACATGGCCTAAGGGGTGCTATAGCTGATTAGTACGGGCATTAAATATCACAAAAAGCAATAGAAGAAGCCATTCCTTTGCCAACAGCCTATGGAGTTTTATATTGTCAATAGAGCAACCCAAACCAAAGGGTCACTTTATCAATATAAACTTCAGAAATTTCAGTGGCCCAAATTGTCATAAAACTAGCTCTGACACTCATGAAAAAAACTTAATTCAAGATATTAGCAAGGCTGAGTTTTAGTGAAAAAAAAAAAACATATCTAGCAAGTAATTCCCTAAGAAAGCCAGAATTCTCTGCCTTCACAGAGATCTGTATGTTAATTTCTTGAGGAATGATATCTGATAAGTTTGAGAAGCTTCACAATAGAAGGATAACAACTATATTTGTTTATTAAATGATTCTGTAAGCTAATTATGTCAAGTTTGGCCTCCCATCAGGGACATTAAAGAGAACCCATGAGTGAGACATTCTCACAGCTTCTGGCTTTTCAATCTCTTACAATCGTCAAACCAAATTTCTAAATTTCCAACATTGAATATATTCTAAAATATATGTCCACATATAATATGAATATATATAATATATTGGACTCTATATTACATATATACATAGTATATATTACATATGTAAAACCATATATACATATTTAAACTATGTATATTCCAATAAATATTTGTTAATGCTATTACACCGGCATGTATTTAATCTTTACATTTAAAATTAATGTCAAACTCCTCAGAGTTGGGCTACAGTGTTTTCCATGTAGTTACACTTATTCACGTGCTCACCAAATGTAAAGTGATAAAAATTTGTACTTTGTGTGCTTATTGAACATATTTTTAAAATAAAGATATTCATGTGCTTACCTATCTTATCCTAAGGCAAAAGCTATTCTGACTGAGTGTTGGACTTGGAATGAGGATGAGCTGAGTTTAATGCTGCTCAGACACCTGCATGCTCAGACACTATGCTAGGTGACCCTAGCAAAATAATAGAACCATCTTCACAGGACTGCTGTGAGAATGAACTGAAATAATATAAGTAAGTGCTTTGTAAACCTTAAAACACCATATTGTTGTTCAGTCATTTTTTTTAGTTGTGTCTGATTCTTTATAATCACATTTGGCTGGATTTGAACTCAGGTCTTCCTGACCCCAGGCCTGGTACTCTATTCACTGCTCCACCTAGCTGCCCAGTTGGAAATATAAAAAATATTGGGTTTGAGTAACAGAGGGCTCAGCTATGAATAGCCAAAATCCTGTTTACTAGGAATGTCTTTCTTCACTGTCCAATGATGCTCTGCCTTCCTTTTCCTAAAGAAGCATAGCTGGTTTTACAGTAAACACATCTTCTGTATGGAGTATTGTTCTTAGGGAGCAGGGGGAAATTGAAGAGCTGCTCTCTAAACTATTTCACATCTTGAAGTTACTGTATTTATACAGTACTGTGGAGGGGCTCTAAGATCAAAGGCTAAATGATTTTACCAGTGCAAGCTGTTTATCTCCATCCTCTTGAACTCCCTATACTTCACTCCTTGGGTGGCCCTCATCACCCTCCATCATGGTATGCTTTGGCATTTGAATTGAACATGAAGTCAGCCCACCACCCCCCTGTATATCTAATCACCACATGATTTTTCCTCTGCCACCAAGGTCTTAGAACTCTTAGAGTTTCTAGCTACAGTGAGCCAGAGCAAATAGAGGGTCAGCTCCAAAGAGGCTCACATTCAATGTAGGACTCACTCTCTAGGCCAGAGAGCCTGTTATGAAGGGGTCTATAAAAATTTTAGATTGTGAGACTTAGTTCAGTTGATTGCTTCTGGGGATTGCCAGATTAGGAGTTGATTGCCTGTTTTCTAATGAAAGGTATTTCCTGGGTGTTCCTCATCTCCCCCCACCCCATTTTGGGATTAGGCTGCTTGATGGGTTTAGAATGAGGATTCACTCCAATTTCCAGCCAACCCTCTCTAAGTCAGTGGTTCTAATTCTTGTTTTGTGTCATGGCCCCTTTTGGCAGTCAGAAGCAGTGACAGATATCACTGGCTCTATGTTCAGTTATGATAGGACTCCAAAGAATTCCTCTATCAACTGATCATTTTCTGTCCAAAGGCAGGCATATCCCAAACATTCTTTCCTCTTATTCTCTTGCTGCAGTGTCACCATCTGCTGAGGTGAAAGCCTTTTCTCCTCCTATATGTCTTTGTACTTGATCCCAATATTAACCTCTCCTTTATCACAGATCTCTTCATTTTATGTTCTCCCTTCAGAATTCTTATACCTTCATACCCTCCCTCTTAGAGAACCTCCTTTCCTCCTGTACTAAAAAAAGTATAGGGTACATTCATTTGATGTCTCTCTTCTATTCCATTTCTATTCTTCAGTCTCTGATGAAAGGGTGAACCTTTTTCTTATCAAGGATAATTTCTATACTGTTTTTTTTTGATCCCATCCCCTCCTATCTTCTCCAGATTTCCCCGAAAATTTTTCCCTCTCTTTAGCTCATGTCCAATTTTTCCCAATCTGTTGTCTTTAAACATTTCTGTATCTCTCAGATTCTGAAGAAATCTTTGTATATCATGTCTCTTTTTCATGGCCAAACTCCTAGAAGGATTGTCTTTACTCACTGTTTCTATTTTCTCATCTTGTAGTCCTCAGTTGCTTGTAATCTCACTTCTAACTCCACCACTCAAGTGAAACTTCTCTCTCCATTGTTGGCAATGATAGCTTAGCAGCTAAAGTCAGAGGGCTGTTCCCAAGCCCTCATCTTTCTTGACAGCATGATGGCTTCAGGCACTATTGTATCCCTTCCTTCTAGACACTCTTTCCTTTGCTGGTTTATGTGGAATACCTCTCTCTTGGTTCTCTTCCTGCCTGTCTGACTGTTCCATCTTGACTTTCTTTGCTAGATTATCATTCTGCTACCACCTACGTAGTGTGAGCATCTCCCAGGGTTCTGTCCTAGCCTTTTCCCCCACTTTCTTCCTCAGTGATCTCACAGCTGCAATAGGTTCAATTATCACCCGAAGGCAAATGACTCTCAAATCTTTATATTAATTCCTAATCTCTCTCCTGAACTCCATTCTGTTATTATTGCCTGCCTAATATCTCTTCTTGGATATTTTAAGCAGCTCAGATTAAACATGTCCTAAATAGAACTCATCTTTCCAGTCCCTTATGATCTCTAATCTAGATTATTTCAGTAGCCTTCTGATTTTTCTCCCTGCCTTTGTTCTTCACTCTTCAAGCTTTTCTCTGCCAAACAGACATTCCCAATAAACAAATTTGAACCATATCCATATTATTCTCCCTCCCTATTTAGAAATCTTCAATGGCTCCCTATTTTATTTCCAGGAAAAATACAAAATCTTCAACCTAGCATTCAAAGCCCTCCACAATCTGCCTCTCAATTATATCTAAAGTCTTATTTCATATAAATTCCCCAGATTCACTCTTTTTAAAAATTGAATTTTTTTGTTCCATTTTAGGTTCAAAACTGCCTCACTCCCTCTCTCCCCACCCCACAATAGAGAAGGTCACCAGGTGACACAGAAAATACATACATACATATATGTGGGCGGAGCCAAGATGGCAGCTGGAAAGCAGGGACTAGCATGAGCTCCCCACCGAATCCTTCCAAAAACCTATAAAAAATGGCTCTGAACCAATTCTAGAACTGCAGAACCCACAAAACAGCAGAGGGAAGCAGGGCTCCAGCTGAGGACAGCCTGGATGGTTTCTGGGTGAGGTCTATCCCGCACGGAGCTGGCAGCTGGGAGTGGAGCGGAGCGGAACAGAGCCCAGCATGAGTGGCACGGACCAAGCAGACCAGGAGCCAGGCGGAGTGTGCCCTAGCACCCTGAATCAGTGAGCTGCGGCAGTTACCAAACTTCTCAACCCACAAACACCAAAGACAGCAGAGAAGGTTAGTGGGAAAAGCTGCGGGAGTGGAAGGAGTTCGTGGTTCGGCCACCACCCCGGGAGGCCGGAGTGGAGGTGAGGCAGCTACAGAAGTTCAGCTGCAGTTGCTTCCAGCCCCAGGCCCACCTGGTGGGAGGAATTAAGTGGTGGATCAGAGCAGGAGTGCACAGCCTGCTGAAGATCTGAGTCAGGTCCAGGTTGGGGGTTCTTGGGGAAGGAGGAGTGCTGGTGTGGCAGAGGTGGCACATCCCCCCAGGCATGGAACATAGTTCTCTAAACTCTACAAGCAGTCATACCCCACTGAAAAACTCAAGGGTCAAGTTAGTTGGCTGGGAATATGGCCAGGCAGCGAAAATGCACCCAGATTCAGTCTCAGACTTTGGAAGCTTTCTTTGGTGACAAAGAAGACCAAAACATACAGCCAGAAGAAATCAACAAAGTCAAAGAGCCTACATCAAAAGCCTCCAAGAAAAACATGAACTGGTCCCAGGCCATGGAAGAGCTCAAAAAGGATTTGGAAAAGCAAGTTAGAGAAGTAGAGGAAAAATTGGGAAGAGAAATGAGAAGGATGCGAGAAAACCATGAAAAACAAGTCAATGACTTGCTAAAGGAGACCCCCCAAAAATACTGAAAAATATACTGAAGAAAACAACACCTTGAAAAATAGACTAACTCAAATGACAAAAGAGCTCCAAAAAGCCAATGAGGAGAAGAATGCTTTGAAAGGCAGAATTAGCCAATTGGAAAAGGAGGTCCAAAAGACCACTGAAGAAAATACTACATATATATGTATACACACACACACACACACACACACACACATATGTTGAGAGAGAGAAAGAGAGAGAGAGAGAGAGAGAGAGAGAGAGAGAGAGAGAGAGAGAGAGAGAACATACTTCTGTTTATCAGTTCTTTCCCTGGAAGTAGATAGTATCTTCCTTTATTGGCCCTTTGTAGTTGATTTGAGTATTTAAAATACTCAGAATAACTTAAGTGTTCACAGTGATTCTTCAAATACTATTGCAGTTAATGTATACAATATTCTCTTGATTCTGCTCATTTCACTCTTCATTATTCGTGCAAATCTTTCCATGTTTTTCTAAAATTAAGCTGCTCATTATTTCTTACAGAACAGTAGTATTCCATCACAATTATATATACCACAGTTTGTTTAGCCATTCCCTAATTGATGGGCACCCCCTCAATTTCCAGTTCTTTACCACAACAAAGAGAGCTGGTATAAATATTTTAGAACATATAGGTTTTTTTTTTCCATTTTCCCAGATCATCTTGGTGATTCCCTCCATATTTAATGCAAATTGCCTCTTTAATTATTCTGCAAACATGACCTTCCTTCATTTGTTCTATGCCTTTGCAGTAGTGATCCCCTTATCTGGAATGTACTACTTCTTCATCTTGTAAAATCCCTATCTTCTTTAAAAGATAGATCATGGTCTCCTGTCTATACAAGGCCTTTCTTGAGCTCCAGTTGACACTATTTCCTTCATTACTTTATGTATAGATATAACTTCTTTATGTAAATGTTGCTTCCCCTTAGGAAAATGTACATTACTTGAGGAGACAGTCTGTTTTGTCCCTGTTTTTATATACCTAGAATCCAATACAGACATTGCATATAGTTGTTTGTCTTTTGTTCCAAAGAGGATCAAATGACATCATGGGGTAATGTCTTGAGTCATGCATGAATTAGATTTAAGTAAGGTAGAGTTGCACAGTCATTAGCCTCACTCTCTCTTCCAGAGTCAGTGGCAAGATAAAAGTCAGGATGATTGCCAGTGGCCTGGGATACAGTGAATGACCTTGGCATCTTCAATTTCTGACCAAGCTCTAAGCACTCCACAGTGTTTTGCTTCAGCCAGTTTCATGGCCATTGGGACAAACTGTTCTCATCCACCCATTTTGCTGGGCGAGGTCTTCACATGCTTGAGGTGGACATCTTCCTAACTCACCAATGGGTTTGAGGCCTGTCAGTTACCCTCAACCTGGTTTAGCCCATCTGTCAAGATGGTTTTACTAAGGTGTGGCCACTGCACATGCTACAGCTTCTTGGAGTCATAGGTGAGAGTTGGGTGAAGGTGGACATCAAATGTGGATGAACAGCCCTGAAAAGGCCTCAGCAAGCCCTCGTCCCAGAGGTACTAGTTCTTGCTGAACACCCCATACACTCCACTGCATATAATAACCAGTTTAAAGGGCCCATTGATTTGAATTGAATTAAATGTTTTTGACTCACATTGAAAATGAGCTGATTAGGCCAGGTATGGTAGCACAAGCCTGTAGTACCTGCTATTGAGGAAACTGAGATCACTTGAATTTAGAAGTTGTGAGCTGCATTAGTGCTAAAGCCAATTAAATATCTGTACTAAGTAGCTTGGAACCAATATAATGAGCCTCTGGGGGGTGGTGTGTTAGTGGTGGGGAAGGTACCAAGTAAACTAAGGAGGAGCATACTGGCCCAGAGTGGAAAGCAAATCAAAGTTTCCATCTCAATCAAAAGTAAAATGGAATCTAATATTGGCTTCTGGATTTCCAGCTTGAGTGAGCTAGGGAGATCAAAGCTAAAAAAAGAGCCGATTACTAAAACTGAAACAATTTTATCTAAGTGAAAGCATTTCTGCATGAGACTTAGATGACCTCAGTTAATAAAGCAGCAAACTTGCAAATTGTAGATGAAGAGAGAGCATCAACATGTCCACTAGCCTACATCAGCTATCTTTATCCAGTTTTTGACAGGGACTGGATGACAGTTGATTGATTACTGAATTATCTAATAGCAGGGTAAATAATTTATGGTTTTGATTAAAGGACAGCCATATACCTTAGATATGAGACAACACTGATGTTATTTGAAGATGGGAGGCTTCAGAGGAGAAAGGCAAAATTTGCTCAAGTAAAGATCTAGTTAAAAACATGGTATATAAGAAGGGCATTTGTATTTGCAACAGTAGAGCAAGATAAAACAAATAATTTCTGTTAGTCAAGGATATGATCTGTTTAATGAGGGCTGGTAAAAATATGTACATATGTATGTAGAACTTCATTTATTGAGAGTTTTGAAGTGAATGAGAGGCAATGTACTTAAGTGAATAGAGGGTTAACCTTGAAAAAGGGAAGATGTAGGCTCATCATACCTGTGACACATAGTGACTGTGTGACCCTGGAAATATCATTTAACTTCTCTGTCCTTTAGGTAACTCTCTCAAGACTTTAAGTTACAGAAAAGGTGCTGACCTATTTTGGTAGAAATTTGCTCACCTGAAAGAGCCTTATGTCAATGAAATTACAAGTCCAATCTCTATCCCCTATCTTTTTGAATCTCAGTTGAGAAAACTTAAAGCCGAAAAGCAAGGTGGACAGAGGAAAGTGTGCACACATATCTGCCAAGTTTGTTAGCTTTGAGAGCTGCAGTTGGAGTATAGGAAAAATAACAATGGGTGGGACTAGTAACATACAAAAGACATTATGTGAGGAGAGAGTCAATAATAAAGCCCAGGGCCTCAGATGGCCCTATACAAAGGCAGTATACAAAAAGCAGTATTTAGGAAGCAAAGAGGAACAATGAAAGGAAAAGACTGATACTAAGGTGAGTGTGACAACAAAAAGAGATGTCCAAGAGAACAGAGAGCTGAGAGCTGCTTCTTTCTGATTTGGATCCTATTTTCTCTGACAAAGTTACTTAAATGTAAAATGCAGAATGCAGAATGAAAGTAATATGTTGGAAAATATGAAGCTGGAATAAGTAATGAGAGAGGCCAAAGACTTAGAGACTTTAACGAATACCTTCTTTCAGAAAAGAATCAGAAAACATGGTAAATAATGAGCACAGAATAACATCACAAAAGTGAAATTGATTGTATTTTAATAACATGAAAGATTTACTATTGGCATAGAAATTATTCTGGAATCAGATATCTGTGTACAGTAAGACATTGACTTTGCAAAGATCAAAATTAGTATAAAGCTAGAAGAAAATAACATCGATGAAAAATAAAAATGAGAAAAAGATGCATAGTAAAAACAGCTCCATCCTGACTTATTTTAAAAATTGATTATAAAATATAGGACAAGGATAGAAAAAATAACATGGGTACAAGATATAATAATTACGTATAGAATTTCAACCATTGTAAATCAACCGCTTTAATTAAGAGACCAAAGGGACCTAAGAAGTACCTTTGTCAGCAAATTCTTGATGTACTGACCAAGAAGAAAGATAAGGCAGTCAAGGACAACACCAATTTAGAATATAAACATATTTGCACCCTCTTAAGGAGAAAGATGATATAATGATAATAACAACTAACATTCATATAGATTCTTAAGACCAGCAAATGCTGAGTCAAAATTCAAACCTGAGTCTTCCTGACTCCAAGTTCAGCACGCTCTCAGGTATGTCATATATTTACTCTTTTTTTTTTTTTTTTTGCTTTTTGGCAGGGCAATTGGGCTTAAGTGACTTGCCCAAGGTCACACAGCTAGTACATGTGTCAAGTGTCTGAGGCCGCATTTGAACTCAGGTCCTCCTGACTCCAGAGTCGGTGCTCTACTCACTGCACCACCTAGCTGCCCCCACATTTCTACTCTTATCTCCTTACTATGTGCAAATTATGAATTGTATTGCCTGATTAAATGGAGAGAACAGGTGAAGGTAAAACAATTTAATGAAGACTTTTTCAGAGGTAAGAGTCATACTAGTCTAAAGAAGGTTTGTCACGTTAAGAAAAGTAATCCTTGGTATTTACAGATGAAAATAGGAGGGGGGAGAGATATCAGAAAAAAAGATGGGAAAATCTACAAAGATTTTTAAAAATAAGAAACTTTTTTATCATAAAGGAAGGTGAAATCACCACCCTTAGGTGCTAACATCACAGTCCAAGATGTTTGTAGAAGAGGCATAAATGGCATTAAAGACTAAAGAAAAAGATGGCAAACAACTGTGATAGAGAAAGTATACGTAGAAGAGGTCTCTGTTGGAGATGAAAGAAGTATGAGGGGATTAAGAGACTGATTCATAAGGTATCCAAAGAAGAGGATGATATTAAAGGTATGATGGGGGGAAAGTGGACCTTAATAATACTGAAAAAAAAGAAAATTGATCAATCCGTTGAAAAAAGTTGGAAAACATATTCAGTGTTCCATATTCGTGGACCTTTTGCCTTTGCAAAAAAGTGATGTGGGGTGTCTTCTATATCTTCTTTGAGGTCATGTTTGTTCTGTGTCGTTTTGGAACAGTCATTTTTTTATTGTTTTGAGGTTTTTGTTCTATTTAATTGCTATTGTGGTGCGTGTTGTTTTCTTGGCTCAGTGGTGTCACTTTGCATGAGTTCATATAAATCTTTCTATGCTTCTCAGTATTCATTATATCCATCATTTCTTACAGCTTATCAATATTCCATTCCATTCACGTACCACAATTAGCCATTTACCAATCAGTGGACATCTACTTTGTTGTCAGTTCTTTGATAGTATGAAAAAAAAAGTCATGCCATATATATTTTGGGTTACATGAGGATTTTCTTCTTATAATGACCTCCTTAAGGTATATGTCTAGTAACAATAAATTTTTAAAATAGCTTTGCAGTAAATGAATTTGTTGTACCACTTCAGCAATACCCGAGATTCTAGTTACTAGTAGAGCTTGTGTCTCAAGGTTAGAGGCAGCATAGTAAAGTAGATAGAGCCCTGGGCTTGGTGGAGTCAGGAAGATTTGGGCTTTTCTCATGCTGCTAAGTTAGGTTTTTATCATGCCTCTCTCACTCCCTGCCTCAAGTAGCTTACAGTCTAATGGGGTAGCCAACATGGAGACAACTATGAATAAATAAGATATGTACAGGATAAATTTGATAAAATCACAGACAGTGGCACTAGCCTTAAAGAAGAGCAAGAAAATCATCTTAGCAATTCCCCAAGACTTCTTAATGCCAGTGGAGAGAGTTCCTACACTGACAAAATTATATATCCATTGTTTAGCTGTAACAGTGAACATTTACATAATGCTTTGAGGTATGCATTATGCTTTATACAGCTTATCTTAGGGAGTCTATGAGGCTGGTAATTATTCTGAAGGTGAAGGGGTTAATAGCTATCTCTTTAAAAATAAAGGTTTCTGAAATATTTTCCTCAGCAGCAAATTTAGAGTTAGGTACCCACTGATTTACTTATTACCATTGATGGGAGTGTGTGTGTGTGTGTGTGTGTGTGTGTGTGTGTGATCCAGATCATGTGGAATTCTAAATCTCTCTTGGTATGTCTAGATTTAGGACAATAAGATTTTGAATATTATTGCACTAATGAGGAAGTAAACCTAAAGCTCTAGCACAAATTTTGTTAGGCTTTTTTTCAAGATTATAGACTTTCCATAAGGACTTTCAAATCCCTTCAGAGGAATTAAAAAGGACCCTTCAGAGTTTCGTATTATGGCTTACCACTGCAAAAGTTGCATACTTTTCATAATTTTCACTCGGGAACAGAGGCAGATGTGAATTTAAAGGGCTTTACATTTTCAGGAGTTTCCTCTGAACTGATTTAAATATGCAATAATTAATAGTAATCTTTTCTTGTTCATATAAAATCAGCTCATTATGAGATAAGCTTTCCTGTAAACATTTACAAGACAGTGATTCATTTTTCCTCTTTTTAAGGAAATGTTCATCCAGAATGAGATAGCATGAATGGTCAGAATATGGCAGCCCCAAAGCACATTAGGTCATTGAGTCAGGTCTGCTTGTTTTGGATGTATCAGGTTCCATTTCATTTGCTCCTAAACTCATCAGATGTGACTGAACTAAAATCAAGTCCTCAATTGCTCCTGGTTTTACTCAGTGAAACACAAGTAATTGATAAGAAAGCCTGTGTTATGTTCTGTGGATGACTGAAGTTAATGATTTGTTCAGAGTAAGCTCTGTCTTCCTCTCTGGTTGTACCTAGGCATAGAAATATTAGGTTGCACGGGCAAAACAAAGAAGGTATGGGCAATGTCAGTGACACAGTCAAGGAGGGGGAAGGTAATTGGCTTCTAATTTCTGAATTTTATGCTTACTCGAGAACTGAGGTTGAACATAGTTTTTGTAAAAGAAAGATGGTGGAAAAGATGTCTACCATCTGCCAAAAACCTCTAAAAATAATTAATAAGCCATTCTTCTGTTTAAAGAATAATATCAAGGCTTCGATCAACAGGAATTTACTAATTGTCTATTATGTGACAGGCATTATAGTAGGTCCTGGGGAAACAAATATATAAATGAAAAAGTCTCTTCTCCTAAAGGCTTTACGTTCTTTTGGGGTAAATGTGTACACATATGTAGCATTCCAGTGTGAGTTTCAAAGTGAATGAGAGGCAGGAAGGTGTAACGGATAAAGAGCTGACCTTGAAGACAGGAAGACCTGGGTTCAAATCTTGTCTTTGACACACATTTCCTGTGTGACCCTGGCCAAGATATAACGCCGCCCCCCCCCATTACCTCACGTTTAGTCCCAGCTTTCTTGTTGCCAAAGTTCTCTTCCGCACTTCAGTACATCCTCTACTTAGCAGACAGTGATTTTTCTAAACTGCAGATCTGACCATGTTACCCCCATACTTAATAAACTCCAATGGCTCCCTATCTCCTCCAGCATAAAATATATAATCATCTATTTGGCGATAAGTCTTTCATAATCTTCCCCTCACACGTTTGCAGTGTTTCCACATTTTAGATCTTCCAATTTCCCCATATACTCTGTGATACAGAGATGTTGGCCTTCTTATGGTTCCTCAAACAATGCACTCCACCTCACAACTCCAGGTAATTTCATTGTCTGTCTCCCATTCCTGGGATGCTCTCCCTCCTCATCTTCACTTGCTTACTTCCCTGGCTTCCTTTGAAGCCCAACTAAAAATTCTGTCTTCTGCAGGAAGCCTTTTTGATCCCTCTTAATTCTAGTGCCTTCCCTCTGTTGATTCTTTCCAATTTATCCTTCTTCTAGTTTGTTTGTACATAGCTGTTTGCATCTTGTCTTCCACATTAAACTGCTGGCTTCTTGAGGCCTCTTTTTACATTTCCAGTACTTAACACAATGTCTGGCATATAATAGGCCTTTGTTTTTGTTCATTCATTTTTTAGTAATGTCCAACTCTTCATGACTCCATTTGGGGTTTTCCTGGCAGAGATGCTGGAGTAGTTTGCCATTTCCTTCTCCAGCTCATTTTACAGAGAAGGAAACTAAGGCCAACAGGGTTAAGTAACTTGCCCAGGGTCACACAGCTAGTGTCTGAGGTCACATTCGATCTCAGGAAGATGAGTCCTCCTGACTTCAGGCCCTGCCCTTAACCACTAGCTGCCCAGAACTGGGCCTTAACAAATGTTAATTGGTTGATTGATTAGCTGCTCTGGGTAGCTTTCTAAGATGAGATGCAGAGGAAGCACCTCCTTGTAGAGGGAGTTTCTTCACCTGGGGTTTTCCTATTGCAATGAAATCACCAATCTAATACCTATCACTGTCCTCTCTGAAGTGACTATTTACATAGAAAATATTTGTAGGGCTGACTGGTACTGGTACAGAGAAAGTAGTGATGACACTTAAGCACTGAGAACACAGATGTAGAAGGGATCCCTAGTCTAGCCCCTCATTATATAAATGAAGAAATTGGGACTTAGGGAAATTCAATGATTTGCTTAAGGTTGTGAAGAATTAAATATGAGGTAGGACTTGAACCCAAGTCTTTTAACTTCACAGCCAGTGCATTTTCCATTGTACTATATTGCCTTCTCTAGAGAAGTCTCCATGCTTTGATTTGAGTTTTGTGAACTAACCCTAAGGGCCTTTGGTAACAAAAAACAGTTTAGTGAACTAAAATTAGGAAAAAGGGCTATGGCCAAGCATTAATTCATTAGGAACTATGCATCTTGAAGAGGTTAAAAAACCCATTCCTTGAAATAATTATAAATTCTTCATAGGACACTTTAATAACTCATTATTTGGCATGAACCTTAATACTAAAGACATGCAATTCAAAATTTTTTTGTAGGGAAACTTCAGTTTTATGAGGTGGCACAATGGATTTATTATTTGTCAAGTAGCTCAAGTAGGGGAAGACAATAATAATGATTTGTTGAGGTTGTATTGTATCTTAGAAATTCAGAAAAATAGATCAATTCTAATAATTTCCTGCTGGCAAAAATCTCTGACCAGAGTTTTGTGGATTTTCAGGTCGCCTTTGTTAAAGGGAATCACTACAAGATATACATCTACACACATCCACACAAATGTCTGTACCTAGTTGATTATGTATGATTTTTCCTGTTATAATTCAAGCTCCTTGAGGTAGGAGTCTGTTTACACCTTTTTTTTATCCCCTGTGTCTAGCAAGGCACATAGTAGGTGCTTAATCTATGTTTGTTGACTGATTCCTGATGTGCCTTTAAGTAGGTATTTATAATTTGGTTATTGTGTATTGAAAGTTATCTGAATTAGATTCACAAGAAGCTTGTGTCTCAAGGCTAACTCTTCCAACTGAACCCTTCATTCTACTCCTTCCTTTCCCAATTCCCTCCCTTCATCCTTCCTTCATTTCTTTCTTTCTTCAACTAGGAA
The DNA here is from genome assembly GCF_011100635.1 of Trichosurus vulpecula. Taxonomy (NCBI): domain Eukaryota; kingdom Metazoa; phylum Chordata; class Mammalia; order Diprotodontia; family Phalangeridae; genus Trichosurus; species Trichosurus vulpecula. The sequence continues at coordinate 142,337,697 of NC_050579.1, read as the reverse complement.
ATCAACTGTCTATCCTTCTCTGTTCTGTCTCTAGTATCTTTTCCCCCTTTCCACTAGCTCCTGCTACTTTCTTTTTTAGGTTTTTCCTGCCTTAAGAGGACAATAAACTACCCTTGTTTATCATTCTCCCCCACCAATTTCCTCTTCTTCCAAACTTTTAAAATGAATAGTTCAATTACTAATGTAGTTTAGTAATGCGATGATTAGTCTAATGCAAATTGAGTAGTCTAACTACTCAGTATTACTAACCACTAGTCTAACTACTACTAAAGTAGTCTAACTAAGAGCCTTAATTAGACATCAAACACCCAGGACAAAATTCAGCTGAGGGAGGTGGGAAAAGAGTTTCTAAGGTTTATACCTTTGGGTAACTCCTTTGGGTGGACTGAGGTAGGTTAATGAGATAAGTTATGGGAATTTAGGATACTGAGGGTACTCAAAGGGGATAGAATTTGGAGTGGATAAGGCTATAATCCAGGTGTCAAATGTATTTGTGAGGAATGAAAGTCCATAGATGACAGAAATAGGGATCTGCACAGGTTAGAGTGAACTTTACTATAAGTTCCATGCTTTCCACAATGTCTCGCTTCCCTCTTCTCCTTAATTGTATGTTTTTTTTTCCTTCTTTCACTTCTGCACTTCCTCATCTCCCACAATCTTATACTTTCTCTTTTCTTTCACTTCCTTTTCTCCCTCTCAGGTCTATACGTTGCCTCTTCTTTCACTTTCTCCCCTCAATTTTTCTCTCATTCACTAAGATGAGCAGCTAGCTAGCTGTTCCTTGAGAGGATGCACCAGATATTAACCTGGGACATAGCCCTGGTTGCCCCATGTTAACTCAGGCTCTGGTACAGTTCTTAGTGGTGAAATCCCAAATAAGAACTCATATTCTGATTGAAATTTCACTTTTGGGACTAGATACTAGATCTAAGTTGGCCATATCAGGCAATATCATCTGCTAAAGAAATTGATTGCTATTTTTGACTCATGATGGATTAATCAGAAATGTTCTCATGACTTTTTTGGTCTGTCAGCATGAAAGCTTCCTTTTTTTGTCTTCTAGCCAAAGTAGTCCTTGATGAGAAAGTTGAAGCAGGCTATAGAAATAGGACTTTGGTAAATCTTGATAAATATGTGCCAACTTTTCTATTTAGCCCTAATTAGTTTCTACTGGTGATTTCAAATGTCTAAGGCAAATTCAATAGACCTAATTTAGTAAAAGATCCTCTAGTTAGTAAAATCTTTGAATAGCCATTTTATTCCATCACACTAAATAGAGATTATAAGTGATAAATTTTGAAAGATTGTGGAATCCCATTTAATTGGTTGAATAATGAGTTCATTGAAAACTCTCTGTATTTTATCTGCCTTTATAACTCCAATGCTTTATAAAATGGGTTAGTCAAATTAGGTGATTGCACATGTTCATTGAATTAAATTATATTAAATTATATTTTTATTTCTTCATGGAAAATATTGAAATAGGGAGGTTAAAATGCCATGCTGTATTTAAGTTACTTCTTCATAAAAATTTAGCAGTAGGATCAAATGGCAGCTAGGTGATGCAATGGATAAAGTCTTGGACTTGGAGTCAGGGAAAACTTACTAGCTGTATGACCCTGGACAAGTCATCTAATTGCTTTCAGTCTCAGTGTTTTCATCTGAGAAATGAAGGGTCACAATAATACCTACTTCATAGCATTGTTGTAAGACTAAAATCAAATAATATGTTTGAATTGGTTTTGTGTATCTTAAAGTGTGATTGAAATGCTATTATAGTATTAGTTACAAATACCACTATTAACTCATACATTGAGTATGCCATAGCTATCATCCTATAGCCAATGAAAAATAATTGTTAGTTCAAAAAAAAGACAAACTACAACCCAGTGATGAAATAAGTTCATGTAGCAGCCTTCCTATAGTATACGAGGATACTCTATGGGAGATCATTTTCAAATCACTGATATTGGTTTCATTCTTTGGTGACCATAACATTTGACTTGTGAACAAAATACCTAGTAGTGGCTTGCAACATGGCACTATAGGCATGAGTGGTCACAGTATTTTTAACTACCCACCTTTTCTTTAATGATTATATTTTATGAAGTTAAATGGATTGTAGTAATCATGCCCATTACTGCTATCTTTGCTGAACCACCACCTTTTTCTGCTAAACTAATGAAATATCATTCAGACTAATTCTTAGACAATGCTTTCTATTCTACTATTGGATTAGAAATTGAACAATTGAACTATTTTTTTCAATATGAATAACTGCCATTAATATAGTATTTTAAAGTTTGTAGAATACTTTCCATATGTACCCTGTGCCTATATGTCATCTCAGACACTTACTAGCAGTGTGACTTAACCTCTGTCTCTCTTAGTTTCTTCATTTGTAAAGTGGGAATAATAGTAGCACCTACCTCTCAGAGTTGTGAGTTTGAACTGAAATATATGTAAAGTGCTTCACAAACCTTGAAGGGTTATAGAAATGCTAGCTGTCATGGCTATGACTATCATTATTTTTGTATTTCTTCAAATTATTGTTTTCTCCAGGGCTTGGGAATGCCAGTGCCCTAAATATAAAAAAAATGGTTGATTCATGCTTGTAGAAATGCTTTTTAATAATATAGGAAATTGAAGTGGGGGCATAAAAGAGACCTTTGAGTAACTTGATGAATATATGAAAATTTTTACCTTCTTCCTTATTTAGGGTCTGTTGGTGATCTCATCAGTCAAGGGAACATCAAGGGAAAATCATAGCAATATTTTGATTTATATTTCAGCTACTGTTATTCCTCTGTCCTCTAAACCAGATCCACAGATGTTCATCCCTCCTTCCATGTTTTGAACATGTATTTTTTTCAATCTAATCTCATCAGAGAGTTCTCTGGTCAGTCAGATTGTCTTTTTAGCTACCCCCACGATAGTGTGATTTAGTGGAAAGAACAGTGGACTTCAAATATAAAGACGTGGTTCTTGTTTGTTGTATCCCAGTGTCTGCCATAGGACACTTTCTTCCCACCCATGCAGGACAGAGAAAGCATATAAACAAGCACAATTAGACAAGCAGGATTAGTCTATACCTATTACGTAGCTTCATCACTGCTCATAAGATACAACTTTCAGCATAAGCCATAAACTCAGGGGCAAAGATCAATCTTTTTTCACTACAATAAGACAACAGGGTGGGGTGGGGTGGGAAACAGGAATCCCAACCTCGTAGGTACTTTCCCTACAATGTTATTCCTAGCCTCCACAGGTCCCTTCTTGTCACACCCTCTCCTCACATACTCTGTGCAATTCCCTGTGTAGGTTTAGTCTGATCAAAGTTACACTCTTCTTTCTCTTGCCTCAAAATAATAAAAATAATAGCCAGCAAGTAAAGTTCTTAATAGCTTGCAAAGCACTTCACCTGTGTTATTTCTCTTGATCCTGTAAAGCATATATTGTTATCCTCATTATACAGATGAGAAAACTGAGGTAAGTATCTTGCCTAAAGATCACAAAGGTAGTATACATCTCCAGTAGGGTTTGAACTAGGTCTTCTAGACTCCAAGTACAATACTATATCCATTCTGCCACCTAGATCCCCGTGGCATCTGGTTATAGCCTCATTTTGAAGGTTGGTTACATCAACTCAGCTCAGCTGTTATTCTTAGCTTTTTTGTCTTTGTGGTCTGAACACCTTGCACATAGTAGGATTTTAATGTTTCTTTACTAGGGATAACACTTCTTAACTTGCTAAAATGTTCATATAATTTTTAAAAATGGTACTTAAAAAAATAAGATAATGACACTTTTAGAAAGTATCTATCTCCACCACCTTACCAGAGATAGATTCCCACCATACCCCAACCAAAGTCTATAATATCACTACCTGAATGCTTTTCAGTATTTACTGGAGCCCTGAAGTGGAATGGTTTTGTTATTACTATAATAACAGGTTCTTTAATAAGGGTTAATAATTTAACAAAATCAAGAAACTTTCATTAAGTGCTCACTCTGTGCAAGGTACCAGGAATAAAATGATAACAATGAAAAAGTTCCTATCCCCAAGGAGTTAATAATCTCTTGGGGATATGCGCTATATACAACATACTCACATGTCCATGAAAACAATTTGTATACAACAGTCTATTTCCTGGCTCGAAGTCTGTATTCAGGCTGTGCGCCAATGTGTGGAGTACACCTCCACATTTTAGAATCTTTACTCCTCTTACAATCTCAGCTCAAGTTCTGATCTACATGGTTGTGGATGATCCACCCTTTCCCTCAAATTAATTTTCTTTTAAATTTACTTTGCTTATATTCTGCATTTGCTCATCTGTGTACATGTTGTTTCCTTCCCAGCAGAATGTAAATTCTTTGAGGGTAGTCATTTTCATTTTTACTTTTGGTCTTAGTATGTCTGGCACTTAGCTTGTCTCTTGCAACATAAAAGATGCTTAATAACTGCTTGTTGAATATGAATAAAAAGAAGAGGACTGATATAAGAGATGGAGAACACGGAGATATAGAACTTGGCCTATAATTTGATATGAGGGATGGAGAGAGAGAAGACTAAAGGATGACTGTGAGATATTAAAAGAGAATGGCTGATTCTGGAGAACAATTTGGAACTATGGCCAAAGGGCTATAAAAAGGTGCATACCCTTTGACCCAGAAATACCACTTCTAGGACTGTACCCCAAAGAGATCACACAAGTGGGAAAGGGACCAGTATGTACAAAAATATTTATAGCAGCTCTTTTTGTGGTAGCAAAGAATTGGAAATCAAGGGGATGCCCATCAATTGGGGAATGGCTGAACAAGTTGTGGTATATGAATGTAATGGAATACTATTGTGCTATAAGAAATGGGGAAGATACGGACTTCATGATAACCTGGAAAGACCTACATAATCTGATGCTGAGTGAGAGGAGCAGAAACAGGAGAACATTATACACAATCCACAGATATGTTGATTCTGTGATGACTAACTTCAATAGATTAGGCTCTTCTCAGCAATACAAGATTCAAAGACAACTCCAAAGGACTCATGATAGAGAGAGCTATGTACATCCAGAGAAAGAGCTATGCAAATGCAGATTGAGGCAATCTATTTGCTCTCTCTTTTATCTTTTTTTTTCCCCTCTCTGTTTTGGTTTTGTTTCTTCTTCCTCATGATTCATTCCATTGGTCATAATTCTTCTTTGTAACTTGACTATTGTGTAAATAAGTTTAATGTGAAGGTATATGTAGAAGATATATCAGATTCCATGCCTTCAGGGTGGGGGAAGGAGAAGGGAGGGAGGGGAAGAAAATCTGGAACCCAAAAACATGCAGAACTGAGTGTTGTAAACTAAAAATAAAAAATCTTAATTAAAAAAAGAGAGAACAGCTGACAGAATAGTGGTTCCCATGATAGGAATAGGAAAATTTGGAGAAGGGACAGGGTTCGTAGAGGAAGATTATAAATTCTATTTTGAACATATTGAGTTTGAAGTGGTGGTGGGAAATTCAGGTGGAGATGGCAAGAAGACAAGAGTTGTGGGAATGGAATTCAGGATAGAGATTGTTGTTATTGTTAAGTCTAATTTGGGACTGGTCTATGTAGAGGTGAAAATAAGATCACTGAGATCATCAAGACTATGGAGAAATGAAAGAAAGGGCCCAGAAGAGAACTTCAAATGTTGCCTGTGATTAAGAAAAAAAAGAATGGAAATGAGCAGTGAAAGGAGACTGAGAAGGAATGATTATAAAGATAGAAGGAAAAGAGAAGAGTATCATGAAAGCCAAGAGAGAAGAGAGAGTTGCTGTTACGGTGTTTTGTTTTGTTTGTTTTCCTGAGAGGAGAGAAGAAGGGGGTACAAGGTAGAATCAACAGTATTGAAAGTTGCAGAAATTTTAAAGAAGATGAGTTGTAATGGCAACCACACTGGCATACCCAAGACGGCTGCTACTGCAGGTTCTTAGATCTGCTTAACTAAGGAAAGCAACTTAAAAAGGGTCAACGATCTTCTTTAATTACATAGAAAAAATAAAAAGAGAAATGAAGACCAACAGACAGGGCTCTACTGCCTGAATCAGAGCTTTACATCCACCACTGAATGGAGACAGCCTTTAACTCTGAGAAGTCAGGGAGCTCTGAACATACAGCCACTCGGAGTCTCAACGAAGGAATGACATCTTTCTCATAAGCAAATCCCCAAAGCAAAGGCTCACCTCTCACAATATATACTCTTTCAGCTAATAGGTTCTGAGCCAGAAGGCTTCACAACCCCACTCATTGCCTAATTAGCTTATTAACAAAAGGTGTAGAAACCTTCTCATGAGCAAGCTTCCCTTAATGGGCTCCACATGAGGCCTATTAATGGGCAGGGAAAATCTTACACCCCACCTTAACATTACATGAGTATGGAGAAAAGTCCTTTAGATTTAGTAATTGGGATTATTGTTTACCTTTGATAGAACAATTATCAGTAGAGGGCTAGAAGCCAGAGTGTAAGGAGTTGAGGGGCAAGGAAGTGGGAGCAGAAGGAATTATTGTAGCCTTTTTAGGAGTTCAATGGTGAAAGGAAAGAGAGCTCTAGTATGAAATTTTTAGGGAATGAAGGTCTAGAGGAGGATTTGTAAGTAAATTTGGACATATATGTAGGCAGTGAGTGAGGTCATGGTGGGGGGGAGAGAGAGAGAGAGACAGAGACAGAGACAGAGAGAGAGAGGAAGACAGAGGGAGAGACAGAGACAGACAGAAAGACACTTGGGATCAAAGGCTGATTGGACTACATCTGAAGTATTCTGTCCAGTTACAGGAACAATATGGTGAAAAGGATATAGAGAGGCTGAAGTCTATATCCAGAAAAGGGAAGCAATTCTGGTGAGAAGTAAAGACATCTAGCCTGAAGATAATATATTTGGAGGATTATCAGGTGAAGGAGGAATTAGAGCATTGTTTCAAATATTTCTTCCTCCTTCCTCACCCCTCTCTCCTCTTACCAATTGATGATCTCTTTTGACAAAGATCACTGAAATGGAAAATAAGGTGGATTGCAGGTTGAAGATTAACCTTGGAATGAAGCCAACCCAATACATGTGTCCTCTTGTCTGCTATTGTGTTGCTCCTCTGTCCTCAAATAATAGTTGCAGATTCACTACTATGAAGCAATGTATATTAAACATAAAATGAATGACATAAATGGGAGGAGGAGGAAGAAGAATTCTAATATAAATTTATACAAACAAAAGATTTTTGAAACTATTCAAGATACCTTGAAGGAGAAATATTTACAAGATAATATTTTAATATCTTTCACTCAGGGCTTTTTTCCCTATATATTGATATTTTTATGATTTTGTAAAAATACTGAAAAGTGTACATTAGTGAAATGGAAAAAAAAATTACTCAATTGCAGAGTTTGCTCTTGAAAGAGTTGGGGAAGTCCCTTCAGCTCATTGGTACTTCTTTTTCTTTTTCTGCTAATTAAGTTGATTGGAGTTGATAGGACTATAATATCTCTAAGGTTTCTTCCTGATATAGATCCTTGTTGTTCAGTCATTTTTCAGTCTTATCTAACTCTCTGTGGCCCAGTTTGGGGCTTTCTTGGCATGCTAGATCACACAGGGAAAAAAGGAGTGCAAAACACCAATGATTATATTACTAGCACCTTGTTAAAACTTGCTAGGCTATTGTGTCACCTTCAACATTACCAGTAAGAAATCTGCCTGCTAAGGGTTGTGAGTAATGCTTTCTGTTTATGTACTTCCTATACTTGTAAACATCTTTGCTGGCTTGAATGTTTAATGATTGCTGTGGGAAAAATGACACCCTGATTCATATACCTTGTTTTTCATTGTGTATGGTGGCTTTTTCCTGAGCCCTCTAAAAGATAACACTGTCAACCACATTGATCATAGCACCATAAATTAAGAAAGTGTCAGGGACCATAGAAGTGATCTGCTTCAACCTATTCACGTTGCAGATGAAGACACTGACGTCCCAAAAGGCAAAGTGACTTGCCCTATGTCACGCAAGTAGTATGTGACAAAGCCAGGATTCAAACCCAGGTCCCCTGATTCTAAATTCAGTACATGTTTTTGTACACATGCTGTTGACTGAAACTTTTGAGAAACTATCAATCTTAGCCTATTCCTACTGAGAATGTCTCTTTTGATTAAAACATTTGCTTTATTTTATGACTTCAGTTGAAAATTGACCCAATGAACATTGCCTATTATGCTTCCACACAGTAACTTCCAGCACTGCTGACAGTTAAATTAATGAGCTATAGCTGTCTTAGATACTTCGTACAGTGGAAAGGGCAATGGCTCTGTAATCAGAAGACCAAGGTTCAGGTCTCATCTCTGATATTGTAGCCTATATGACCTTGGACAAGTTGTTTGACCTCACTGGGCTTTCGTTTCCTCATCTATAAAGTGGGGTTTGATTAGTTGACCTCCAACATCAGTCCTAAATGAACAATCTTAACCCTTAGTGAAGTGCAACAAGCTTCCTTTTTCTAGTGTAGAAATGGTGTTTGATGTAGAGAAGATAAATGCTTGGCTATGGTCCAGCATTAGAGGGTTCTTACACTTGGATAAGCAGTTTATAAAGGGGAAAAGTCTAGGTTGAGAGGCCAATGACCTGAGAGTGAGTTCTGGTTCTATAACTTAAGTGTGTGATCTTGCACAAGTTACTTACCTTTTTAGAATCCCTTTTCCTAAAGGATAAAGCTGGGATATTTTTACCTACCTTACAGAAGTCTTATGAGCACCAAACAAAATAATATATATGAAAATGCTTTATAAATATAATCCACTTTTACGATCTTACTTTGAAAGTTCCATTAAGTTATTGGTGTAGGAATTCTTTCCACTGTCACAGATCATATTACCTCTAAATTTTAATAGATGATTTCAGGAGTTTCCAAGATCCATAAAATTTATAACCTTGGGTGGCCATCTTTATGACAAGTCTCCTCATAATTAGCTAGGGTAGTGCCCAGACAAGGAATAGTATGTGTTCAGAGTCAGGAAGAAGTGGGTTTGAATTTTACCTCAAACAGTTTCTAGCTATTGTTTTATGAATAGAGTTGTGTTAAGAATCAAATGAGATCATGCATGTACACTGATTTGCAAGCCTTAAAGTGCTGTGTGTCAGTTATTGTCATCATTAAAGCATTCTTAGCTGAATAGAACCTACCAGAGCTTGTGTATGATACAATCAACTCATACCATGATGAAATATTTCTGTGGGACTTCTGTGGAGGATTATTGTTTTTGCAATTGATAATACCCCCATTATTAATGTGAGAAATGTTAGTAATAATAAATAACATTTATAAAGAACTTCAAGTTTTACATAGTACTTTGCATATCAAATTTGATATTATTAGAATAAAGATAGTAAAGAACAATATCTACAGTAGTTCTAAATACTATTTCTTTGAGTGTGGAGGGGAATGGGAGGGAAAGTTATCAAAATCAGTGTGTGCCTGAATGTCATCAGCAAATTCATTTATGGAAATCTCAAAGGCCTGGCTTTCGACCAAGGAAAGATTTGTAATCTACAGCCCTGTTCCCGAAAGATCTCCCTCCATATGTGGCAGTCATCACACTAGGAGAATAGCAGTGGAAATAGGTCTTAGATCCTGATTTTCTTTCCTATTACCTAGTTTTGCCTATAAGTCATGTTGTTGGATCTGACAGACTTAGCATCCAGCACTCAAAAGAAGGCTAAATAGGGGTATGTTAAGTACTGTGATGATTTCCTGGAAATGTAGTGCCCAGATTTTAAAGAGTAGACATTTAAAAGCCTTTCATACAAGCTTTCTTGACTCAATTACCTTTACTTTTGCCTGATATGAAGTGTATATTTTCTTCTGGTTTGATATGGGGATCAGTGTAGGGAAATTCTGGTGGGAAACTTTCTCTACCAATTCAGATCAGTACCTACTCTGCAACTTAATGTCAGAGAGTTGTTTGGGGCCTCTGAGAGATTAAGAGACTTGCCCAGGATCCCAGAGCCAGGACTTGAAGCCAGGTCTTCTCAATCTTGAGGGTAGCTCTCAGTCAACCATGCCATGCTTCTTAGGATGGGTTCTACCTCCAGTGCAATGGATTACTTAGAGTGAGAGAGTTTAGATCAAAAATTACTTTTTTTGTAATGCATTTAGTTACACCCACAGAAAAAAAGCCAAGAGGGAGACTCCAGAAGACCTTAGCAGTCTTTTTGTTTAATACAAAGAGTGGTCCTCTATTCTGTTTTCCCAAAAGGAAAATCTTCATTTCAGGTCAGCTGATTCAGGGACCAAGTAAACTCCAACTATCTTAGCTGTGTTTCATAAAATTTTGGCTCACAGGTGCTTTAGGGTGTGTGTTGGATGGGGAAGGGATTGATGGAGGGAAATAGAGGATTGTCAACTCAAGTTACCATTCTCTGTCATAGCACCTTGGTCTACAACAATCTGTACCTCCACCCCTAGCTTCCAGGGTCACAAATATCAGCTCAATAACACAACCACTCTCACCCCCTTTTCTTTATGGAATACCATAACAAACAAAGGTAAATAAAGCAAGGGTCTGCCTGCACAGCTGCCCAGGCTCCTGCTGACTCTGGTCAGGCCCCATGCCATAGCTCAAAGTGGGGTGGAGGGTGAATATACCAATACTCTCTTCACTATTTCACTGCTACTGGTACTATCTGACTTAATGCCCTCAGGCACAGCATCTCTGTCTCTTCCTATTATTTCCTGGCTTGCTAACAGGACCAGAGCATTCCTTCACTGCCATTTTTTTTTTCCCAAATGGAGGCTACTGGATCAAAACAATTCACCAAGCATCCATCTATCTATCTATCTATCTATCTATCTATCTATCTAGCTGTCTGTCTGTCTATCTATCTATCTATCTATCTGATTTTTGAAGCCAATTGGGGTTAAGTGACTTGCTCAGGATCACACAACTAGTAAGTATCTGAGGCCAGATTTGAACTTGGGTCCTTCTGACTCCAGGGTTGGTCCTCTATCCACTGTGCCACCTAGCTACCTCTCACCAAGAATTATTAAGCACTTACTAGGTGCCAGGCATTGTGCTGAGGGCTAGGCATACAAATACAAGCAGAAAGAAAAATAGCCCCTGCCCTCTGGAGATTCTCTATAAGGAGAGAAGACAGCATATAAAAGCAAGGGTAGGGGGAGAAGAAGATATCCTGAGAGAGCATGGTGGAAACTATCTTAGAAAGTCAGAAATGGAACCCAGAGAGTAATGATGAGGAGGCTAGCCTAAGTAGTTTTCTTAAAAATGGAAGTTCTGTTGTGCACAGCCACAGATATGTGGATTCCGTGAGGACCAACCCTGACATACTGCGCTTCTCTCAGCAACCTAAAGGGGCAAGGACAAATCCAGGGGACTCACGATGGAGAATGCTATCTTCATTCAGAGAAAGAACTGCGAAGTTTGAATACAGACTGAGGCACACTACATGCTCGCTTTTTCTGCTTCTCTTTTGTTTTTGGTTTTGGGTTTTTTTTTTTGTTGTTGTTTTTTTTTTTTTTGGTTCTGTTTCTTCTTTCTTATGATTCATTCCATTGGTCAAAATTCTTCTCCACGACTTGAATAGAGCATAAATTAATTCAATGCGAAGTTATACATGACAGTTATATGAGACTTCATGCCGTCTTGGGGAGGGAGGGGGGAGGGAGGGGAGAAAAACTGGAACTCAAAACTATGTAGAACCGTGCGTGGTAAACTAAAAATAAATAAAGGAAAAAAAAAAATTGTCAAACGCCAAAAAAAAAAAAAAAAAAATGGAAGTTCTGGGAGGAATCGACCAATCAGAAGAAAGAGGTTCAGGGGCAGGGAACTTCCAGGTTGAGAAGTGTTCTGTGGCATGGTGAGCAAAGTCTGGCATACCAATTGTTTAGAGAGGTGTACTACATCCAGTTCAATGCACAACTGAGAGCCTGAGGGTACAGACAGATAATTATTTTCTATTTAATGTCACCCCCCTCTCAGAAAAAGTAAAAGCAGAAAAGATGGCCCCTTGAGGTTTCGGAAGCCTCCATAGAGAAGGATATATATCCTCCTTGCCCAGAGTGTTCGCAGTTGGGTTTCAGATCACTTGAGGGCAGAAAGATAAAACAAGTTAATGCAAGCTGCTCTAGGTCAGCATACTGGCCCACAATACTATGCTGCCTCCAAAGCATATAACCTAAGATGATCCAACTTGAATTCATCTCATTCATCAAGGACATCTTGAATGCTTCATTTTAGAAATTTTGTTGTCTCTGAAAAAGTAAGTAGAAATTTTGAACCTTTCCAGCAACAAATAACATAAACCTGACAAAGTTTATGAGTTAACTGTAGCAGAAAGCAACTCTATAATACCAGGTTCCCAAGCTTTTTCCCTTAAAGGGGTCTTCAGTTGATCTTGCTCTACAATTATGTTTTTGGAAATTTTTTTCCAAAAAACCATCTGTGTTTTACCATTTTTAAAGGACTTTAATGGGGAGGAAAACAGGCTAGGAACATTAGGACTTATAAGAGAGGGGAAAAATAAGGTTTAGCCTGTCCTTTACTTGTGGCATGCTGAATGCTTCCAAGCATGTCCTAACACCAAGAGATCTGAATGTAGCTAGGCATCATTTTGGTCTCTGGGGATTATAGGGATAATGAGCAGATTACCAATGATGTTCCTTCTTGCATTAGCCTTAGAGATAGAAATGGATTGTTGACATCTCACTGCACACGAATTCATCAGTCTTAGAATTGAGGTGGAGGGAGAAAAGGCAAGAGACAAGTGAGGAAGACTAATGATAGGTAATTAATACACCTTTTTTGGATCTCTCTTGAAATTTGGGCTGCTGATCAAATAATACTGGTGTTGCTAGGTGACTACCCATTAAGTAAATATACAGTAAATGTTTTATGTACTGTATGTTGCAACTCTTCTCCTGGGTGTGTATTTAGACAATATAATACTGACAGATCTAGAGACACTGTCCAAATCCATTATCTTATTTCTCCAAACTGCTCCATTATTATGTCCAAAATTTATGTTTATGTTTATGTATTGCAAGAGGAAGGAAGAAGAAACATCTGCAGGACACTACTTCTATTAAACTTTTTCATTTCATGGCATGGCATTTCACATTGAGTGAGAAATTGTAATACTAACTACGTCTCATGAAATACATGTCCCTGCCTTTATTTTATACTCATTTTTAGGTTTATAATTCAATGACTTAAAAAAAAATAAACAGCACAATATAGGCTAATGAAATAAACTGTAACTGTGGACATAACTGATACCAATGTTTGTAGGAGCTTTTCTGGTCTCAAGAATTGCCCAATTAGAGGTACTAATGAGATGATTTGTGAGGGTTTATGACATCACTCTGGATGAATGGTTGTGTGGAAGAAATGACGGGGTCAGTAAAGATGGTGACATTTTAGTCATACTTATTTTTAGCCGGATTGTGCAACACAGTAACGTGCATGGAAAGCAGGCCTTGTAGTCAGGGAGATCTAGGTTCAGATCATGCCTCCAACACTCACTAGTTATGTGAACACAGGCAATTAACTCACTTAACCTTTTTTAATTTATTCATGTTTTCTCTGAAAAGAACAATATCCTTTATACTGGAAATGATAGAACAAAAATAACCAACAGGGAGTTGATTCCTAAGATAACTAAGGTCATAGCAAGAGATCACTTAAATGGCCTTGATTAATTCAACTTGGTTCAGATGAACCACATCCTTGGGTCCTGAAAAAAAATGGCAGATGTGAGTGCTGAGCCACTGTTAGTGATATTTGAGAGGTCATGGAAAATGAGAGCAGTACCAGAAAACTCCGGAAGGTCAAATATCATCCTGATTAAAAACAAAAACAACAGCAACAGGAGAAGATAACAGAATCTGCAGATTATAGACCTTGACTATTACTTGACTCAGATTCTTGGAAAAGTTCTAGAAAAGATTATTAAAGAAATGGGTTGCAAGCATCTAGAAAGGGAAGCAGTGGTTACAAAGAATCAGCATCACTTCATCAATAGTAAGCTAGGCAAGTTAACTTCATTTCCTTTTTTGAACAGGATTACTAACCTAGTAGATGATGGGAATGCCATGAAATAGCTTGCCTAATTTTAGGAAAGTATTTGAAAAATTTCTTATGATATTCTTCTAGATAAGATGGAGAGTTGTGAACTACATAAAAAATATTTGGATGGATTAATAACTGGTTGAATAGAGTTAAATGGAGAAAAAGACTCATAAAATAGTTGTTGATGTCAACATGGCAAGAGTTTTCGAGTAGTGTACCCCAAGGATATATTTAAAAAATAAGTGAGCTGCTATTTAACATTTTTTTCAGTGATTTGGACCAAGATATAAACAGTATAATCATCCAATTTGAAAATGATAGATAATATACTATGTGACAGAAGCAGGATTCAAAAGAATCTTGACAGGTAAAAGCATTGGATTGAACCTAATAAGATGGCACTTAGGAAGGATAAATATAAAATTTTAACTTTCAATAAAAAATCAACTTCACAAATATAATATAAGGGAGGAATTGTCAGGCAGCAGTTCTGACAAAAATCTGAGGGTTTTGGTTGTTGTTGTTCAGTTATTCAGCCATGTCCAATTCTGTGACCCCATGGACCATACTGTCCTTGGTGTTTGCTTGGCAAAGATTCTGGAATGGTTTGCCATATACTTCTCCAGTGGATTTTAGTGTGGGTTTTAGTAGATTGCAAACATATGAGCAGTGCAATATGTGTGTTCCCCCCCTCACCCCCAAATTAATTTTATCTTTTAGGGCATTAAGAGGGGCATAGCTTCTAGGAATAGAGAATTGATAACCCCATCACACTCTATCCTCATAAGGATTTATCTGGTGGATTTTATTCAGTTCTGGTCACCACATTTTAGAGAAGGAATTGATAAACTGGAAAGCATCTAGTAGAGGGCAATAAGAATGGTGAAGGACCTTGACTTCATGATATATGAGGATCAATTGAAGGAAGAGGGGA
This sequence comes from Trichosurus vulpecula, assembly GCF_011100635.1. Lineage (NCBI taxonomy): Eukaryota > Metazoa > Chordata > Mammalia > Diprotodontia > Phalangeridae > Trichosurus > Trichosurus vulpecula. The sequence goes on along the minus strand of NC_050579.1, from coordinate 142,322,672 downwards.
TGTTTTGAGAAGATTCACATGAGGCTCAAATGATATAATGCATTTAAATAGCATTTAAACCCCAAAGTTCTATACAAATGCAAATTACTATTTTTTCAATGGAAAAATGGTTTTTTAAAAATATAAAATAGTCACCTAAGAGATTTCATTGTTTATAAATGTGGGAAGAATGTCCTGAACTAAAAATATAAGACTATAGTGTTTCTCACTTCATCTTTTTTATGCCTTTTTCTTTATCTTATCTGTATAGGGACCTTCCACTGAGGAAATTCCCTCAACTGATGCAGATTGTCTTCTCTTTTATAATTTAAAACTTTGGAGAATTTGAGTAATTTGCTTAGGGTCACATGGAAATATGTCACCTTATAAAGGTCAGACATAGGACTTGAATCCAGGTCCATCTGACTGATTCCAAAGACAGCTTTCTATCTACACTACTCTGATTTTCTTTCATTTCATTGGACATATTAATTTGAAAGGACTGGCTTTCAACCTATGAGATAATGCTGACTCTAACACAGTACCTATACACTTACATGTATATACACATGCACACATACATACATACATATATAATACACACACACACACTTTAGTTCAAATGAGTTTAAAATCTCAGCATCTAATTTCCAATGTCATAGAGCAGAAAATTTTAAGACTTTTACCAAAGATATTATGGAGCATTGGCTTTGATGCCAAAAGACCTGAGTCTGAATATTGGTTTTGTTACTGTCAGTGAGTTGGAGCAACTAGATTCTCTGAGCCTCAGTTTCCTCATTTGCAAAGTGAAGGGGCCAGGTAGATGATCTCCATTAATTCCCTCTTACTATAAATGATTCACAGAAGAGCACAGGGTAAATAATCCAGATTACAACTGAAAAGTTAATGAACAGTTATTTTAAGATCAAGCTTAGTCTTTTGCTCCCACTGATAATTAGCAAAGTTCTTTAGGCATTGTCCATCTACTTGTGAAATAAACCAAGTTCATGACTCAAAGAACTTGATGCTGCATTCCCTTTGTATTTCAAAGATACCCAGCTCTGGGTTTTCTATTGAAAAAAATCTTATCAATTCAGCTGAAAATTCAGGAATACCTTCCTTATATAGAGGTAACCTATATACCAATATTGATTATCTGGAACATAGTCAAGGGCCTTAGAAGATAGGAAAAAAAAATTCTAAAAAGTCCTTTGATTATCTCATACTTCTGGAGCAAAATCTTTGTGCTCTTATGGTAGAGGTCCTTAGTCAGAGCCTGTTTTACTTGGTGATGTAGCTTCCTGGCTCCCAGCAGATTAGAAAGAGTAAATTAGAAGGAAAAATTAGGGGACTAAGCTAATAAAAGCAGATATCCTCAGAGCAGCAAGAACAAGCTTGCAGTAAGGCAGAAAAACCATGAAAAACAGATACAAATACTTAAAAGAATACTAGTCTGGAACCATGTAATACAAGGGTAAATGGTCCTTGAGGAAATCACTATATTTATAATGCATACCATGATAATGAGTGGTCACAACAATGGCAATTATCAACAAAGCTTAAAATATGTTGCATATAATCTGTTTGCAAATACATGGTAGCTTGTAGCACATTTTAGATAAGCTTCAGTCATCTGAAAAATTAACTTATATGCAATATCTAATTCTCTTATGATGCCAGACAAATTGAGTTACTATATATTTTTCTTTTAATTAAATCATATTTTGATTGAACAGGAAATGTTATAAATTATTAGCCAAACATTAAAATAGTTTTGCTTTGTCAGTATAAAATCAGAATTTGGAGTGATTTTTCTTTGGTTGCATATAGTTGAGAAGAAATAATTTAATGTAAATCAAATGACAAAAGAATAAATACAAAATAAACAAAAAAGACAATTTTTACACTATATGTTATATATACATACATGTTATATATAATATAACATATGTGTATATTATATATAATATGTATTATATAACATATTATAATAATATAATTTTATAATAAAGCACTGACCAAGTAAAGAGATGATTTCTTTTCATTTTAATTTTTCTTTGCAAAAATGAAAACATTGGATATGTAATAGTTTATTTTACAAAATGTAATGAGGATAGATAAAACTAAATCTAAATATATTAAGTTAGTCCAATATAAGTTAGACTTAATTTGTTACATAATTGAAATAAAATTTTGGAAATGCAATCACACAGTTGAGGTTTATGAAATCTATTTTAAAAGGTATATTAAATGGCCAATGTAATAAAAATCATGGATTTTAGACCATTTACAATAAAGACAAAATGTTTCAAATACTTATGTATTCAATTCCTAAGACATATATTAGAGCTACATAAAAGCAATAGAAAAACACCTTTAATAAAAATAAAGGAAAAATTAACCTCTCAATACCACCCCAGTTGTACTTCTGTGCCTTATGGAGCAGAAAGGCTTTGTCAATGGTTGTGGTGACAGACAGTAGGTGTTTTGATTGAGGGTCAGCCTAGCAAACTTCATCATTAAGCAGACTGCAAGGTGATGACAGTTTTTAGTCATAGCAGAGCTCATGAAGACAATTTATTAAATGCTAGGGGTTTTCAATTTGTGTTAGGGAAGAAAGTGCCTGAAGTAAAGAAATCTAAGATTCTTGAAGTACTGACACAAAGAAAAAAAAAACTAAACCATTAGAAAGGATCTCCAATGACCATGGCCATGTTAAACCAATATAATAAAGATAAGTAATAAATGTAATGTAATGTCAATTATATTGCCAGTGACCTATTTTATAGAATTAAAGTGATTATAAAATTATATGGAAAAAAGTGACAAGACTATTAAGGGAAATTATGGGGTGGGGAAGAGGAAGAATAGAAATTCCCATTGTTAGAGAGCTGATTATGTTATAAAATAACAATAATAATAATAAAAATTCACTTCTACAATATTTTAAAAACAGATATTCAGAACATGAATCAAGGACAATTTTGGAAATTTATTCAATAAAAATTATGGCAAAAATATATAGCAGTATGTTGGAAAATGGAAACAGGTTCTGATCTCAGACTATGTATTAAATAAATTCCTAGTAGATAATTTACCTAAATGCAGAAACAAGAAGATAGAATCTGTGTTTATTATAACATTAGTTGTAATAGGATCAATAATCTTGCCTATATGATAAATAAAAGTGATTAGAGAAAATATAAATAAAATTGAATAAAAATAAAGAGTTTTGAGCACAGAAAATGATGTATCCAGGACGAAAAGGAAAGACAGAAATTGGGAAAAATCCTTGCTATGAACGTTTTTGATAAAACTTTGATATAAAAAAGATCCACAAGGAATTGACATAAATTGAAAAATTAAGAACCTTTTTTTTGCATTGGATAGGTGGTGAAAAGAAATGGACAGTTCTTGAAAGAAGAAACCCAAAATGTAATAATCAAATGAAAAAAAAATGTTCACAATCTCCTATAGTCAGAAAACTGAAAAATAAACTAATTTTATAATCTTACATACTTAAAATTAGTGAAGAGAATTTTAAAAAGATAAAATTTATTTTGACAGAACTGTGGGAAAAAAGTGCCACAATTATACTTCTAGTGGAGCTGTTGAATTGGTGTTATCTTTTTTGGAAGGCAACATAGTACAATAAACTGAATTATGAAGTGGTTTATACTCTCTAACCCAGTAATCTCACTGTGGGGACTATTCTCTATGGGTGTTTTTGAAAGGAATATATTGCAAAAAATACTTCCAGCATCGGTATTCATAATAGCACAAAGTTGAAATGAACTCAGGTAGCCAACAATTTCTGGAATAGCTCAATAAATTGTGGATTATGTACATAACCGAATGTTAAAATATATGAATTGAGGAATGTGAAGAATATAAAATATGGGATGCTAAATGAAGCGATAGTGAAAATATAGAATCAGATCAACATAATACACTCCATAAATATGCAGAAATAAATAAAAGTAGAAGAGGTTTTATAAATAAAGTAGAAAAAGTTGGTGTTGAGATCATCTTTCTATTCACTATAGAAAACAAACTTTAAATTATAGAGTTTGAGATTTCAGGAATAGTAATTTAGTTTTTTTTTTTGGTTAATTCCAATGTCTGTTTTCATTGATGACTAATGTTTAGAATAAACATAGAGACAGAATCTGTGGACTTATTTGAAATACATCCCTAAAGTTGGAACTTGCAAATATTTTTATACTAATCCTTCCACTTTGATTAGTCCTAAAGTGAAAGCCTGGAAAAGGAAGCTAAAGTTATTATCTTTAAAATGTATTCTAAAAATCACTGTCCTCAAATAATTATTACTCTCATTCCCTTCTCAAATAAATAATTTCCTGTTTCCTAGAATAAACAGATGAGAAATCATTTTGGAATAAACATTTATAAATCCACAAAATTTATGAATTAGGAATCCAACCCAAAGCACAAAGTTCATTTAGTTCATTCATCAGGGATTTTCTATATTTTGGAAGGGGTTTTCCTATAATTTATAATGTGAAGTCTCAATGAGCTATTCTTTTTTCAACTACATGCAATTTTTATTTAAGCTGTTTAAAAAATGTCAAAAGAAAATTATTCCTAGAGTATGGTGAGGAGCTGCGATTATAGGATCATTCATACGATCATAGGATTGAAAGCTAGAAGGGACCTTGGCAGACATCGAGTCCAACTCCATTTTAGTAGGGGCCAAAGATTATCCATGTATAGCCCAAGAACATTACATTATAATGCTTAAAAAAGCATTATTAAAAACTTTAATAAATGTTAATTGAAATTTAGAAAATGAATGAAGTAAAAGCAGCTGGTATAAATTTTGGCTCTGTTACTTTTCTAGATTGTCACCTGGGCAAATAAAAGTCACATAACTTGGCTCAGTGAATAGAATGCTAAGCTTTGAGTCAGGAAGACCTGAGTTCAAATCGAGCCTCAGACACTCACTAGCTATGTGACCCTGGGCAAGTCATTTAACTCTGTTTGGCTAATCCACTGGAGAATGAAATGTCAAACTACTCCAGTATTTTTGCCAAGAAAAACCCAGACAAGATCAAGAAGAGTTTAACACAACTGAACAACAAAAAATATCTGAGCCTCAGTTTCTTCAAAAAATTTAGAGGTGGAAAGGACCTAGGAATCATCTAGTCCAACCCTCCTATTTTATAGATGAGGAAACAGTTTCAGAGAAATTAAATAACTTTGCTAAGGTTATACAGCTGAGTAAATGACAAAGCTAAGATTCAAATCCAGGACATCTGACTCTAAATTCAATGCTCTTTCTACTACTAAATCATTCTATTTCCCTGATTCATCTCAGAAGGAGCTTGGACTAGACCCCAGTAGACCTAAAATCTATGAATGAACTGTTAACTGTTTTTATTATTGTGAAAGGGGTAGGGAGTTATCCTAACCTTGGCACTTTGATCAAGTTGTACATGTGGAGTGAACAAGGGAGTAGATGAAACAAGATTCAATAACTGTTTCTTTTAAATTGGTGTTTTTAAAAGGTAAAAAATACAAAAATATTCCAAGCATTAGTATTCATAATAGCAAAAGGCTGAAATCAATTTATATAACCATCAATGTCTATATTGCTGAAAAAATGGTGGGTTGTATACATAAGGAAATATTATTAAAACATAAGAATTGAGAAATATGAAGAATACAAATATAAAGGAAGTTAAGTGACATTATAGAGAAGAAGTAGAATCAGACCAACACAATACATTCTAACTAAAAAGAAATAAAAGTAGAAAAATTCAGAAGGGGACAGGAAACAAACAAAAAAACCCAAACAACTAAACAAGCAAATATTTTAGTTTTATTGGTGGTGGGAATAGGGAATGAATGTATGATCTCACTGGTAAATGGAACAGCCAGTTGAAGAAAGATTCAATAAACGTAAAAGGATGTAAAAATGTTTATTGTTTTATTTTTATATTACATTAAATGCAAAGTGTATTGATGTTGCATAAACTCCACTAGACTGTTAAGTTCCTTGAGGCCAGGGATTGTGAGTGTTTTTTGCTTATACTTACATAACTACTATGAACATGTTATTTAAACACAAATTCTGAGACTACCACCTTATTAGGTAGAGACATAGGGCAAGAAAGAGTAGCATTAGAATGGATTGTTTTAACCTTCCAATTCCATTCTGTGCCCAGTTTAAATAAATAAGTTGTTTAAGAATAGAGACTCTTTAATTTTTACCTTTGTATATACAGTGTCAAGCAGAGTCATTTTGCCTTGGGGGTGCCACTTTTTTTGAATGCAAATATTTAGCTTAGAAAGGATAAGTCTGTGATCAGTCTAGCACTCTGCACTACAGATTGCCTTTGTCATTCTCACATCCTGTCTGTCTCTTCTCCTTACAATCCCCTAGTCTATAAAATGCCAATATTTCCTTCCAGGGTGCATCCATGAAGTTTTATTGCATTTAGGTAAACAGAAAACAGTGTTGGGGATGAGAATTTCATGAGATGCACAAGACTTCAGTAGTAAGTGACCATTGCTGTTGCTGTCCCCAACTCTATTCCTCCCTAGGACTCCCTGCCAAGTCTGGTAGTCTGAGCCTACTCTAGCCTTAAAGTCATCCAGAATTATAAGCTTGTCCTCTTTTGACTACCAGAAGAATTAATGTCAACAAATTAGAGCTCTTCTCTGGGTGGGAACAGTTTGTTGAAAACTTGGAGGGAAAATTGAGCCAACAGTGAGCCCGGGCAGCGGAGGTGGGGCAGCTACAGCTGTTGTTGCTTCCAGCCCCAGGCCCACCTGGTGGGAGGAATTAAGTGGTGGATCAGAGCAGGAGTGCACAGCCTGCTGAAGATCTAAGTCTAGTCCGGGTTGGGGGTTCTTGGGGAAGGAGCAGTGCGGGTGTGGCAGAGCTGGCACCTCCCCCCCAAACATGGAACATAGAACTCTTTAGTCTACAAGCAGTCATACCCCACTGAAAAACTCAAGGGTCAAGTTAGTTGGTTGGGAATATGGCCAGGCAGCAAAAACGCACCCAGATTCAGTCTCAGACTTTGAATTCTTTCTTTGGTGACAAAGAAGACCAAAACATACAGACAGAAGTTAACAAAGTCAAAGAGCCTAAAACAGAAACCTCCAAGAAAAACATGAACTGGTCCCAGGCCATGGAAGAGCTCAAAAAGGATTTGGAAAAGCAAGTTAGCGAAGTAGAGGAAAAATTGGGAAGAGAAATGAGAAGGATGTGAGAAAACCATGAAAAACAAGTCAATGACTTGCTAAAGAAGACCCAAAAAAATACTGAAAAATACACTGAAGAAAAAAACACCTTAAAAAACAGACTAACTCAAATGGCAAAAGAGCTCCAAAAAGCCAATGAGGAGAAGAATGCCTTGAAAGGCAGAATTAGCCAAATGGAAAAGGAGGTCCAAAAGACCACTGAAGAAAACACTACTTTAAAAATTAGATTGGAGCAAGTGGAAGCTAGTGACTTGATGAGAAATCAAGATATTATAAAACAGAACCAAAGGAATGAAAAAATGAAAGACAATGTGAAATATCTCATTGGAAAAACCACCGACATGGAAAATAGATCCAGGAGAGATAATTTTAAAATTATTGGACTACCTGAAAGCCATGATAAAAAAGAGCCTAGATATCATCTTTCAAGAAATTATCAAGGAGAACTGCCCTGATATTCTAGAGCCACAGGGAAAAATAGAAATTGAAAGAATCCATCGATTGCCTCCTCAATCAGATCCCAAAAAGAAATCTCCTAGGAATATTGTCACCAAATTCCAGAGCTCCCAGATCAAGGAGAAAATATTGCAAGTATCCAGAAAGAAACAATTTGAGTATTGTGGAAACCCAATCAGAATAACCCAAGATCTGGCAGCTTCTACATTAAGAGATTGAAGGGCTTGGAATACGATATTCTGGAGGTCAATGGAGCTAGAATTAAAACCAAGAATCACCTACCCAGCAAAACTGAGTATCATGCTCCAAGGCAAAATGTGGATTTTTAATAAAATAGAGGACTTTCAAGCTTTCTCAGTGAAAAGACCAGAACTGAATAGAAAATTTGACTTTCAAACACAAGAACCAAGAGAAGCATGAAAAGGTAATCAAGAAAAAGAACAAGAAAAAGAAGTTGCAAGGGTCTTAGGAAGATTCTGAAGATCACCCGGCAGGATAAAGTACCGGACACTGAGGTCCTTACTAAAACTAAACTGCCAAGCATTCAAATTCTGCTTCAGAGAGTGCAACTCCAATAGGCTGGCCATGTTGTTCGAATGCAAAACATATGCTTGCCAAAAAGACTATTTTATGCAGAACTCACACAGGGCAAGTGTTCACATGGTGGTCAGAAGAAGCGATACAAGGACACTCTCAAGGTCTCTCTCAAGAACTTTGGAATTGATTGTGTGATATGGGAGACATTGGCACAGCACTGCTCAGCATGGCATTCCCACATCGGAGTAGGTGCTGTGCTCTATAAGCAAAGCAGAATTGAAACAGCTCAAAGGAACTGCAGGATGCACAAGTTTGGAGTATCCACCCCAAATATTCACATGGACTATTTGTGCCCAACCTATGGCATGATCAGCCACACTTGGACACATTTAATCTTGACTGAACCATAGTGATGCCATTTTGGTCCTCTTTGAGAATGAAGGACAAAAACCAAACAACCTAGCAGAGTGTTTGGGATATAGAAGGTGCTTAATAAATGTGTAATGCCTGACTGACTAACAAATGCTTATTGATTGTTTAATTGATCAGAATGACTGAGGTAGCCATGACAGAAATGAGGAAGTTCAGAAGAGCTGTGTCGGGAGGAGAAAGCTTCCAAGTTCGATTTTCAAATTTGAGATTACTGTTGGACACCCACATAGAAATATCTAGTAAGCAGTTGATGTAGGACTGGAGTTCTGAAGACAGAGTTTGGCTATATATGGAGATCTCAGAGTCCTCTGCAGAAAGATGAATCTAATTATTAGAGAAATATTTAGATAATTCATGGGGCAACAAATTAAATACCCTATTTGTGTACTTTAAAAATTATTCATTCCTGATATTCCAAAAGAATCCATGTTTTCAAAATGTGCTAAGAATATAATATAAATTTGGGGCACAATTAAGCCTGGCAGTGGACTGGCAAGTAGATCTGAATGTATTTTTTAGTGCAGGAATTATAAAGATCACTCCACTGAAAGGTATTGTCAAAAGTAGAGCTCTTTGTCAAGATAATTGGAAAGTTTTGCATACTGCAACATCCTCAAAAGGCTGAGTATTTGTTTATTCTCCATTCACTACAGTAAAATGGGGTAGTAATGTAGACACAATCTGAATAAGAGTTGTTATGATACGCTACATGAAACTAGCTGGGTATATTGGGCATTTGCCAAGATTTAGATGAGAGATTTGGAGAGAAAAGCATCATGCAATAATGGTGATGATTCAGTAGTGGGAAGTCTGCTGTGGGATAATCCCATATAGGAGCTGTCCTGGAACTAGTAGGCATTTCAACACAAATGATATTTCAACTAGCATGCAATCTACTAGCCAAGGACCTCAGCATAAGACTGAAAAAAAGTGGTTTTTTTTTTTTTTCTGTTCTCTTGCTTGTGTACAGGGACAGTCTCAAATTTATGCATACTAAAAATTCCAAGTTCAATTTCTCAAGGACATGGACTATGTCCTGAATTTCAATTATATTAATTGAATTGTATTAACATGTTGATAATATTACTGTACTATATTACAGACTCACAATTTTTCATCTAGAGACTGTGGTGAACTTGCTTAAAATGAGATTAGGTAGTTTTCATCGGGGTAAGGTAGAAAGATATCTAATTTCATACAGGGTAGATCTAAACCTGCAGAGGACTTTAAAAGTTATTTAGTAAAATTCACTCATTATACAGATAAGCAAACTGAGGCTGAAGGGGATTAAGTAATTTGCCATGGTCACACAGGCCATAAGCATCAGAAGGATTTAAAGCCAGGTCCTCTTGACTCCAGAGAAAGCGCCCTTTCTTCTCTAATGTTTTTGTTGTTAATCTTTAGGCATGTTTGACTCTTCATGACCCCATCTGAGATTTTCTTGGTGAAGATACTGGAGTGGTTTGCCATTTTCTTCTCTAGCTCATTTTACAGATGAGGAAAATGAGGCAAACAGGGGTAAGTGACTTGCCTAGGCTCTCATAGCTAGTAAGTATATGGGGCCAGATTTGAATTCAGATCTTGAGTCTGGGCCCCCAGTGCTCTATCCACTGCACCAACTACCTGCCCTCTCTAATGTTACACCTTATTATTTGCCATCCATTTTAGGGACCGAGGGAAGATGCAGTTTTTAGAAGACTGAGGTCAACACATTAATTTTGTTATTTTAATTGATTTTTTAAAAATAAAAAGTAAAGATTAGAATTCTAGAAATGAATAAAACACCAAAATCCAAATAATTTAAAAAAGAAATTTGCTCATATTTTCCTTTGGAGACATCCTTATATTTTATAGCACTATGTTTTTTCTGGTCTATGCTCTTTCATGTTTTCATATTTTTATAGCTTTTATCTCTAGTACAATCTGAGGCTATCACCTTATTAGGTAGAGACACAGGCCAAGGAAAAGAGTGGTATTGGAACAGATTGCTGCAACCTTCCAATTCTATTCTGTGCTGAGTTTGAGTGGTTGGCTAAATCTGTATTTATGAAGTAACTGTACTAACATGAAGTACTTTTCATATTACTAAAGGTAATTATGATCATTAGTACCTACTTCTTGGTTTATGAAACAAGGTGAATTCCCAGTTTTAATTTCCCTGTAGGGAGTGGTAAATTTGACCTTATATATCTATCACTTAGAAAGACAAAAGAGTGAGTGTGGGATAAAAATGGGACAGATTTCAAAAACTTATACTTAAAAAGTATTTTGATTGCCAGATCATAAGATTTAGAGCTGGAAGGGATCTTAGAGAACCTATAATCCAATCTTTTCATATGACAGAGAGGAAACCAAAGCCTAGAGAAAGATGGGTTAAAATTTCAACTTCTATAACTGAAAAAAGAAATACTCAATCTTATCTACAAAATCACCCAGATTTCGTGTGATCTTCATGTACTTCTCAGAGGTGATATTGATTCCTCTTCCTCCCAAGGCAACCCATTGCACTTTTGCTATATTCCAATTATATTAGTTTTACCTGACATACTATGATAATAATAGTAACCATGGTGACAATAGCTAGCATTTAGTGTAGTACTAAGTGTGCAAAACACTTTTTACAAATGATATCTCATTTTATCCTCACAACAACACTAGGAAGTAGGTGCTATTATAATCATCCCATTTTATAGTTGAGGAAACTGAGGCAAATAGAGGTTAAGTCACTTGCCCAGGGTTACACAGCTAGTAAGTGTTTGAGCTCAGGCCTATCCTGACATCAGGCCTAGTATTCTATCCATTGAGCCACCAGCAGCTTCATTTCAGCTTTGACCTATTGCTCTTATTTCTTCATTCTGGGACCAAAGAGAAGAAGTCTCTTCTCTCATGTGATAGCTCTTATGTTTCTATAACCCCTAAGTCTTCTCTTCTCCAGGTCAAATATCCATGGCTCCTTTACTTGATGCTCACCTGACATTATCTCAAGGCCTCTCAATATATTGGTTGCTCTGTGCTGGACACACTCAAGTTTATCAACATTATTTCTAAAACGTGGCATCCAGAATTTAACAGAATTTTCCAGATGTGATTTTACTAGGGCTGAATAGAGTAAGGCTATCCCATCCTTCATTCTGAACACTATTCTTTTCTTAATATAGCCACATTTGCATTATTATGTGTCCCATTATATTGTTGACTTAATGGAGCTTGCAATTCCCTGGATCTTTTTAAGATGAGTTGCTATCTTACCACACCCATGCCATTTTATACTTGTGAAGCTGATTTTATGAACCAAAATGTAAAACTAAAAAAAAAAAAAAAACATTTATCCCAAAGAAACTTAACTGAATAGGATTTGTCCCAAGATTTAAGCCTGTTGAGATCTCTTTTAGACCCAGACTCTATCAGACATGTTAGCTCTCACTCCCTGCTTCGGGTCATGTGCATATTTCATAAGATCATCTATAGATATAGAACTTGAAAGGACTTGAGTCCAGCTAGTTTAATCTCCTCATTTTACAAATGAAGTTACTGAGATCTAAGAAAGTAAGCCTAAGATCACACAATTAGTAAGTATCAAAGGCATGATTTAAATCAAGATCCTCAGACTAAAAATGTGCTCTTTACATTGTCCCCATGTAGTCCTTCAATTGGTAAGCATGTCTTAAATCTTCAATAGAAGTCATTGACAAAACTGTTAAATAACATAAGACCAAGGAAAGATCATTGTGATGCTCTACCTGAGGACATTTTCTCCCCAATTAGACATTTAATGTCTATCTTTGGGTCTGGTCATTCATCCAGTTCCAAATTTACCTAAATGTACTATTATTATTCCAAAAATTTGCCAAAAGATTAGTATGTTTTGTCAAATATTATACCAAAAGCTATAGAAACTGTAGCTTCTTCTGATCCACCATCCCAGTAATCATTTTCAAAAAGCAAATGAATTAATTCTGTCATGACTCTTTCTAAATAAAGCAAAGCAGGCACTTTGTGATCATCAGTCCCTTTTCTAGATGTTTACTCACCATGACTTTATAATCTGTGCCAGAATTTTGCCAGATATTGAAGTTAAGTTCACTGACCTATAGTTTGCAGTATTTACTTTTCTTCTTCTTTTGAAGAGCTTGAGTATATTTTCCCTTTTCTAGTTCTTCCCTGTCTCTCTGGTTTTTTTTTTTACATTCTTTCAGCTATCACTGGCAAAAAAGTGACTTGGCAATCATATTTGCCAATCATTTCAGTCCTCCTGGATACAACTCATCAAGGGTAAACAGATGTTCACTTAGTAGCTTCCTCAGATTCAGTTTTAACTTTCTAGTAGTAATTTTTGATCTGTCTTATCTAGAATATTTTCCTTGGCAGAGAAAACTAAGGCAAAATAAGATGAGTCATTCTTCCTTCACTCAATCCATTTTCATTAATCTATTCTCTCCCCAAGCTGTTGTCCTCTATCTTCTTCGATGCTCTTCTTTTCCCCAATAAAGTTTTTAAAAAGAATCCTTTGTGGTCTTTAGCATTAGCAACTCTGACACTATTCTAACTGGGTATACTGAACTTTTAAATTCATCTTCCATCTACCTGTCCTTATTTGCATCTTCTGGATGTCTCCTTAAAGTCTAAACAACGAATTCCCTATGTATACATATCAACCCATTTAAAATTTTCTTTATTTTAAAAATATTTTTATTCATCTTTAGGACAGTTACTTCTCAATCCCCACCCTCCTCACCTTGCCACAATTCTACTTTATAACAAAGAAAAACCATTAAGCAGAAGCAACCAACACAGGGATTGTACCTTATAATATATGCAACAGACCATCAGGTTTCTACCAAGAAAAGAGGTAATCACATTTCATCATTGGTCCTCTGGAATGAACATTGGTCACTTCATTTAATCTGATTTCTGATGTTTTTAGTATTGCTTTTTAATTTTCGTTATTTTAGTCTGTGTATCATGTTCTCCTAGTTTTATTCTCTTCATTCTCCATAAGCTTTCAAAAGTCTTTCCATTTGTCTCCAAATGTCTCATATTTATTGCTTCTTGTGTCACAATTAAAATCAATTATATTCATTTAAAAAGGTTTTCTTTATGACTTAAGTCTTTATATTCATCATTTCTGGATATGTATCCACCCACTTCTCCAACAAGTCTTCCCTTTTACAAAGCAACAAAATAGTTAAGAAAAAGAAACCAACACATTTGCCTTATCTGACTACAGGTGCAACATGGCATACTCATAGGTGCCTAGCTCTTCAATAAAAAGAGGATGATGAATTTCTCTAATTTTTTCTACTGGAGCAAGATTGATCAACACAGTTTCAGCTTCTTTTCATTGCTCTTTTCACTTATATTTTGGTTATCATTAAATACTCTACCTTTCCTGTCTTCTTAAGCCTTACTCCCCACCATATACTCCTTGGTCTTGAAATGATGGCCTTCTATGTTTTCCACAAACAAGATACTCAATCTCTTGGTCCTGGGCACTTTCTCTGGCTGTCCCCAATGCCTGGAATGCTCTGCCTTTGCTCTGACCACTGCCTGTCCCAACTACCTTTCAATCCTAACTACAATCTCATCTTCTACAGGAAACATTATTCAAACCCTCTTAATTTTAGAGCTATCCCTGTTAATTATTTCTTATTTATCCTGCATATAGCTTACTTTGTATATATTCATTCTCATGTTATTTCCCCTTTTATATAGGAATCTCCCTGAGGGCAGGAATTCTCTTTTGCCTCTTTTTTATCCCCATCACTTAGCATGGTACCTGGCACAGAAAAGGCACCTAATGAATATTCGTTGATTGATTATCCTATTTTCCTGGTTCTACTAATTTCATTCTACATCAATTTTTCCAAGTCCTCCACATGTTTCTCTGAATTCTCATTAGTCATTTCTTACAGTAAAATAATATGCCATTATATTTATGTACCAAAGTTTGTTTAGCCATTTCCCAATTGATGAATATCCACTTTATTTTCAATTCTTTGTTCTCACATGAGACTTTTTTTTTTTCTGTCTTTGGTCTACTTGGGGGTATATATCCAGCTATCTTTAGGTCAGAGAGTTTAAAGAATTAAATTACTTTTTTTCAAACAGTGAAATAATATTGATAAAAAGATTTGCAAAAAAAAGATTTGCAAATCTTAAGTGATATATAAATGCTAGCTATTATCATTATCTATATTAATTCCCTATATGTCTTGGTTATGAGACCTTCATTAGAGACACAAAGATTTTCTCCTAATTTTCCCTTCTTGCCTGAGTTGCATTGATTTTGTTCGTAGAAAAACTTTTGAATTTCAAATCAAATTAATTTTGACTTGAATATTTGACAACATTTTATTAAAATATTTGACATTTTATTATTTGTGGTCCTCTGCCTTGCTTGGTTAGGAATTCTTCCCCTAGCCATAATTGGGAGAGTTTCATCCTTCCTTCATTTTTAACAACATATTAGATTGAATATCAATTTATAACTTGTTGTATACTTGGGCTCTTTTGACAATTTTTCCTTTCCTCCTTTTTTTCCTGATAGTCTTCTTAGAAAGATGGCTTTTTAAGTTGTTCATCTAACAGGGTATACCAGGATTCTTAATCTGGGGTCCATGAAGTTGGATGGGGAAAATATGTTTTTTTTCAGTAACTGAAATTTAGCATCTCCTTTCATTATAAATTTAAAAAAAATCTGAGTTCAAAGGCTTTACCAAACTGACAGTAGGGCCCATGACACATAAACACACGCAAGGTTAAGATCCTCTAGTATATATTGTCTTTGTAATTCCTAGCACTTCAAACAACTTTTGAAAGAAACACGCAAAACTAGGAGCTAACCTGAAGTTAACTATCCAGTAGTAACATATTTTTGAGTTGACTCTCTTAGATAAAGCCTTTTATATAAAGCTCAAGATTTTTTTTTAAAAAAGGAATTCATTTGTGTAATCAAAATATTTCTTTTTCTTGTCACATAAGCTCTACAATGCATGTTGTCTCTTGTACACATTTGGTGAATGGTTCGGCTTTGCTCAGTGTATTTCACATTAAAAGGATAAATTATCATTGGATATCCTTAAGAGCTTCCTCTCTGCTTGCTTGTCTCTGAAACCAAAAAGCAAAATGAAAAATGAAACACATCCTTAGCCAATTGCTTTCAAAAGAAAGGGTCATAGTTTACATTTCACATATAAACACACAAATTGGAAAAAAAAACACAAGAAAAATAATCCTTTTATTATTATTTGAGATAAATGAAGAGGTCATACTAGAGAGAAGGAAAAATAAATTTGCTTCAGGTAATTTCCAAATACTGAACATTTTTGTTTTCCTAAAGATCCTCTGAAAAATGTAAGATAAAGAAAAAGTCCCAGAAGCAATTAATAGAAATCTGCTGAATTTAAAGTATACTAAACAATGGCATTGGACTGTAATACTTACTGGTTTAGAAGAATGAAGTGAAATTTAATGTCAATATCGCATGAGGTTTCCATGGAGTACCTCCAGATGGACCAGTTTTTGATCTATTTAACATTTTTATCAATTGCTTTCATAAATACATAGATGGCACACTTATAATATTTGCAAATGATGCGGAATAGGGAGTTATAGCTAACACATTTTATCACAGAGCTAGGATTCATAAAGATCTTGACAGGCAAGAGGAATGGTTCTAATTTTAAGACTATGAAATCCAATAGGGATAAATGTAGATTTTTATGCTTGGCTTAAAAAAAATCAGTTTTACAAGCACAAGTTGGGGGAGAGATTGTTAGACCATAAGTTCATCTGTAAAAGGTCTGAGGTTGCTAGTGGAATGTAAGCTCATTGTGATTCAGCAATCCCAGTACATGCTCTAGCAGCTAAAAGAGTTGCTAAGATCTGTGGATGCAATGACATAGTTTCCAGGAATAAAAGGGTGATAGTCACTCTGTACTTTGTTCTAGGTGGACCAGATTTTGAGTGTTATGTTCAATTCTGGACACTGACATTTAGGAATTACATTGATAAACTGGATAAATCTCAGCTTCCTTTCAACCCATACATTTTGTGATAAGGAGCCTTATTTTGTCAAGCCCATTTTCATTCAGCCCATGGGGTGTTTCATTAATATCTATATTTTGAAATGAGTTGAGCAGCACATATTTGTTGAGAGTTATCTAGGTGCTATGGAGGATAGCTAACCTAACATATAGCTTAATGGAATTTATAATCTATTTGCAACAACAAGATCATTACATAGAGGAAACGATGAAAGGCAGTATTTACTATGAACTGCTACAGGAGTTCAGAAATGGGAGACATTGGCATGGACTAGAATAGACAGCATACCAATCCATGAAGACAGTTACATTTAAGATAGGTTTTCAAGGATGGTTAGGACTCCAGTGAGTGGAGAAAGGGGGCAAGTTCATTGCAGTTGGGGGTAATAGATAGCTAAGTGTTAGAGTGCATAGAGTGATGGACTTAGATTCAGGAAGACCTGAGTTTGAATCCTGTCTTAGATACTTACTAGCTGTGTAAGCCTGGCCAAGTCACTCTTTCTGCCTCAGTTCCCTCATCTGTAAAGTGGAATAATGGTAGCACCTACCTCTCAGGGTTTTGTGAGGGTAAAATGAGACAGATTTAAAGTGTTTTGCAAACTTTAAAGTATTATATGGATGTTAATTGATTATTATTAGAATCACTATTACTAACAGCATAATCAAAGTTGTAAGAGTGATAATAAGCAAGATGTGTTTGAAGGCCTATAAAGAAACTAATAATTAGTTCACTATTTATTGGGGAAATTGACGTGATCTGTTCAAGTGGGGTCAGATTACAGAAAGTAACAAATTATGGGTGAAGAATTTGGATCTTCTCTGTGAGAGGACATGATCTATGTGGGTTTGTGACTTGTGGAGTTAAATGATGAAAATTAATTTGACTCTGAAGAAGAGTGAGAAAGCCTGAGGAAAAGAAGATCATGCAGAAGGTTGTTGTGGGCTCCTTCAGGCAGACAATCTGAAAAGACTACTTGGGATCCTCAGCATGAGCTAGAAACTAGATAGATAGATAGATAGATAACAAATAGTAGAGAGACACTCCATCATGTACCCAGACACTTTGGGATCTTCCCAGGTAATAAATCTTGGCAAGGGAGAAGAGGTCTTTGCATAAACTTGCAAATCAGCTTTCAAAGCAAAATCATATGCAAAAAACATGTAGTACGTGTACTACTTATGTGACAATGAATATATTGCTTGACCTCTCTATGTTTCAGACTCCTCATTTATAAAATGGAGATTAAAATACTTGCCCTATCTATCCCATAGTGGGAGTGTGATTTGATGAACATACATAAAACAGCTCGTAGACCTTTACATGTACTATAAATGTAAACTATCCATGAGCTACTGTAACAGCAACCACATTGGCATACCCAGGATGGCTTCTAGAACAGGTTCTTAGATCTGCTTTACTAGGAAAGATAGCTGTTTCAGGGGTCAACAATCTTCTTTAATTACATAAAATACAAACAGAGAAAACACAGAGCAGAGAAATAAAGACCAACAGACAGGGCTCTACTGCCTGAATCAAAGCAATATTCCTATAGACTTTACATACACCACTGGATTGAGTGAACCTTTACCTCTGAGCAGTCAGGGAGCTCTGAACATATGGTCATTCAGAGTCTCGACCAGGAAATCACAAGGTCCTTCTCATAAGTGAGCTCCCAAAGCAGTTCACTTCTCAGAATATCTACTCTTTTGGCTAATAGGCTCAGAGCCAGAAAACATCACAACCCTCCTGATTCAGTTCCTAATTAGCTTAGTACCAAAAGATGTGGAAGCCTTCCTACAAGCAAGCTTCCCCTAAGCAAGCTTCCCTTAATGGACTCCGTGTGAGGCCTATTAGTGGGTAGGAAAGATCTTATTCTCCATTAACCTTACAGCTACTTAATAATATATACTTGTATTCACAAGAATTTTATAAATAGATATTTTAGATCCCAACGAGGACATCACCTTTTTTTTAAACATGGCATGAGTATATAAATTATAATCTAAGTCCCCGCAAAAGCTCTGATCTTAGGGGTTGAGCCAGTCACTGAAAACCATTTAGAAGTTTTGCATATCATGTCAGCTCTGCATGGATGAGCAATCCTTTCCATAGGGAAGTTCTTTCCTTATCCCAGACCAAGCTCATGTCCTATAGGCTCATCAAGTTGATTGATTGGGTGGCTCTAAAGTTGATCTGTAAGCTCCTCAGCCAAAACCCCTTAAAAATGAATATTAATAGGAAAATGAATTTCTGAGAGTGTGAGCAAAACAAAAATAAGGTGATGTTTTACCAATCATCTTGAAAACTTGTTTGGATTTCCATAGGAAAAAGAAGGGGAAATCATAATAACCTGTTCACATTTCTGTGCCCCAGAGAAGTGCTTGTTGTGGAGAGGTTTAAAGGTCAGAAGTGTCTAATACTTTTTTGGGGGAAAGCTGAATTTAATTGCTCCTCAGCCTGCTTGCTTTTAACCTCTCTTCCTAGTAGCATATTATTTTCCTACAGCTCTCAGTCTATGAGTCTGGAATGGGCAGACTATCAAAACAGATTTTCAGTCATTTGTCATAGTGGTGCTTTTCGTACCACTACATTTAGACTTATTCCCTACTTAAACGAACCCCTGAATTGAGGGTAGTTTTACTAAGCCATGAACATTTTCTGTGGGGATAAAACAAGGCCTCTGAGGTTTTAGCACGGGAACACTTTTATTTTACTAAGTGAACAAGAATTTGTCTGGATGTGTGTAAATCATAAGATGACCAAAAACAAATAAACAAAGAAGATGATAAAAGAGGTCAGTCTGGTGGCAGTGGTTCTTTGTACTCCAGTAATACCAAAGTGAAAATGTTTTAAATGCAAAAAAAAATGAAATCTCTATGAGAACATTTCTTTGGTGGAAAGTCATTAGAAGAATATGATTACTTTCCAAGAAATTTGTGCCAGCCAGTACCTGGGGTTATTTTACTTTCTTTGAAGCAAGATACTAGGTTCATAACTTATATGGCATAAAGAGGACCTTTGAAAATGAAAGATCATTCTAGCAACATAAATACCTTTGAGGAATGTATCTGCAGGCACTCTCTGAGCTCTATTCCATGACTTATTATCTGCTTCTCACTTTTATGACAGTATTTTTAAAAATAGTTCTCACATGGGCATTTATGTTATTCTTTTTTCACTTGAACAGTCCTATGCGTTTTCTAACTTTTTGAGAAATAACACATATTAATTCGAAACCACAATGACCATGAAGTAAATTTCAAATCAAGATGTCTAAAGTTTTCCTTCCACTTTTAGAATCATGTGAATAGTTTGACTGTGGCTACGATTCATGGGGTATTTGCATCCAAGTTTGTGGGTTTTTTCCTACCTAAATTTTTCTCTTTTTTTGACTCCATTCCATCGTCTTCGTGGCAAGAAATGAAACAGCAAGAGAAGTGAGTAGATGTATTTGTCTGCTTAAAAGTATGCAGAGGAAGACCTTATGAATATGCCACACTTTTTCTGGCTCAAAAGAATGAGAACATAAAATTTCAGAGTTGAAAGGTATGTCAGAGGCCACAGAGTCAATACAATCAGGTATCCTCAACGTAATAGCCTGGTAAAATGGCCATCTAGCCTTTTTTGAAGACTTCTACTGACGAAAAAATTATCAATTCCTGGGACAACCCATTCCATTTTGGGACAGCATTAATTATTAGAAGTTTATATTATGGTACACTATGACTCTAAATTCTATTGATTACTCTAATTCTGACATCTGGGGCCAAAAATTACTAAAAAAAAATGGTTATCAGCTTCTCTTCTTTTTGGTATCCTGATATTTCCTCTAAGTTTTTTTTCTCCAGTTTATGCCCAATTCTTTCACTTGGTTCTTGTATGCCATACTTTGAGTATTCCTAATCTTCCTGGGTATGCATCAACTTTCTAGTCACCCTTGCAACAATTCTTCTATTAATGGCTTTTCTGGGAGTCGTCATACTCTTTACTGATTTCGAACTTGCATTTCACTAAAACCCTCTAGTCTTCTTCAAATGGCTATATCTTCTATATACCTCTACTTGTGCATTCTGGTTTTTAAATTCTAATTGGAGGACTTTATATTTATTCCTCTTTAACTCCATTTGATTAGACTTGGCCCAATATTCCAGTCTATCAACTATTTTTGGTTTTGGGGAATCTCTATTTTGTTATGCAACATTGTTATTGTCTCTCTCAGCTGCATGCGAGTCACAAACTTGATAAGCATGCCTTTGTCCAACTGTGTTATAAACATATTGATCACAACAGGACTTGAGGAACCCTTTGACATGTCAATCTATTTCACGTCACTAAGTTTCCTTCAAGGTTTAAATCAATTGGTCAGTCAATCAACCAGTTCTGGATTCTCTCTCTTTTTTAAATTAAGATTTTTTATTTTTAGTTTAAAACACTCAGTGCTGCATGATTTTAAGTTCCAGATTTTCTTCCTCCCTTGCCCCCTCCTCCCCAAGACAACATGGAATCCGATATATCTTCTACATATAACTTTGCATTAAAATTATTTACACTGGGGCAGCTAGGTGGCACAGTGAGTAGAACACCAGCCCTGGAGTCAAGAGGACCTGAGTTCAAATCCAGCTTCAGACACTTGACACATTTACTAGCTGTGTGACCTTGGGCAAATCACTTATTTCCTTGCCTTCTCCTCTCCAAAAGAAAAAAAGCCCAAAACAAAAAAAATTATTTACACAATAATAAAGTTGTAAAGAAAAATTATGACCAATGGAATGAATCATGAGAAAGAAAAAACAAAACCAAAAAAAGAGAAAAAAATTAAAAAGAAGAGAGCAAATAGTTTGCTTCAATCTGTATTCAGACTCCATAGTTCTTTCTCTGGATGTAGATAGCTCTTTCCATCATGAGTTCTTTGGAGTTGTCTTTGAACCTTGTATTGCTGAGAAGAGCCAAGTCTATCAAGGTTAGCCATCACAGAATCAAAATTTCTGTGGTTGTGTACAATGTTCTCCTGGTTCTGCTCTGCTCACTCAGCGTTATATCATGCAGGTTTTTCCAAGTTATGATGAAGTCCGTATCTTCCCCATTTCTTATAGCACAATAGTATTCCATTAAATTCATATACCACAATTTGTTTAGCCATTCCCCAATTGAAGGTTATCCCCTTGATTTCCAATTCTTTGCTAGCACAAAAAGAGCTGCTATGAATATTTTTGTACATACAGGTTCCTTTCCCACTTGTGTGATCTCTTTGGGATACAGCCTTAAAAGTGATATTACTGGGTCAAAGGGCATACACGTTTTTATAGCCTTTAGGCATAGTTCCAAATTGCTCTCCAGAATGGTTGGATCAGTTCACAACTCCACCAACAATGTAACAGTGTTCCAATTTTCCCACATCCTCTCCAGCATTTATCATTTTCCCGTTTTGTCATTTTAGCCAATCTGATAGGAGAGATGTGGTACCTAAGAGTTTTTTGATTTGCATTTCTCTAATCAGTAGTGATTTAGAGCATTTTTATATGCCTATAGATATCTTTAATTTCTTCCTCCGAAAATTGCCTGTTCATATCCTTTGACCATTTCTCATTAGGGGAATGACTTGTATTCCTATAAATTTGGCTCATTTCCCTGTATATTTCAGAGATGAGGCCTTTATCAGAGACACTGGCTGTAAAGATTTTCTCCCAATTTTGTGCTTCCCTCTTAATCTTTGTTGCATTGGCTTTTTTTATAGAAAAACTTTTCAATTTAACATAACCAAAACTATTCATTTTGTATTTTGCAATGGTCTCTATTTCTTGTTGTGTCATGAATTCTTTCCTTTCCCATAAATCTGATAGGTAAACTATTCCTTGCTCTCTTAAATTGCTTATAGTATCAGCCTTTATTCCTAAATCATGAACCCATTTTGACTTTATTTTGGTATATGGTGTGAGATATTGGTCTGTGCCCAGTTTCTGCCCTACCATTTTCCAATTTTCCCAGCAGTTTTTGTGAAATAGTGAATTCTTAGCCCAGAAGCTGGATTCTTTGGGTTTATTAAAGAGTAGATTGCCATAGTCATTGACTACTGCATCTTGTGTACCCAATGTATTCCACTGATCCATCACTCTGTTTCTTAGCTAGTACCAAGTAATTGTGATGACTGCTGCTTTGTAGTACAGTTTAATATCTGGTATGGCTAGGCCACCTATCCTAGCATTTCTTTTCATTAATTCCCTAGATATTTTAGACCTCTTGTTCTTCCAAATGAATTTTGTTATTATTTTATCCAACTCTGTAAAATAATTTTTGGTTGTTCAATTGGTATGGCACTGAATAAATAAATTAATTTAGGTAAAATTGTCATTTTTATTGTATTAGCTCTGCCTAACCATGAGCAACTGATGTTTTTCCATTTATTTACATCTGATTTTATTTGCGTGAAAAGCGTTTCATAATTATGTTCATATACTCCCTGGGTTTGTCTTGGCAGGTAGACTCCCAAATATTTTATAGTGTATATGGTAACTTTAAATGGAATTTCTCTTTCTATCTCTTGCTGTTGGCCTTTGTTAGTAATGTATAAAAATGCCAAGGATTATGTGGGTTTATTTTATATCCTGCAACTTTGCTAAAGTTGTTTATTATTTCAAGTAGTTTTTTTACTTGATTCTCTAGGATTCTCTAAGTAAACCATCATATCATCTGCAAAAAGTGATAATTTACTTTCTTCTTTTCCTCTTCTAATTCCTTCAATTTCTTTTTCTTCTCTTATTGCTACAGCTAATATTTCTAGTACCAAATTGAATAATAGAGGTGATAAAGGACATCCTTGTTTCACCCCTGATCTTATTGCGAATGCATCTAGCTAATCCCCATTACAAATAATGCTTGTTGATGGTTTTAGGTAGATGCTATTTATAATTTTAAGGAAGGCTCCATTTATTCCTATGCTTTCTTGTTTTTTTTAATAGGAATGGGTGTTGTATTTTGTCAAAGGCTTTTTCTGCATCTATTGAGATGATCATATGGTTTCTGCTAATTTTGTTGTTGATATGATCAATTATGGTGATAGTTTTCCTAATATTGAACCAGCCTTGCATTCCTAGAATAAATCCTACCTGGTTGTAGTGTATTATTCTCATGATAAGTTGCTACAATCTTTTTGCTAATATTTTAAGTTTTTGCAACAATATTCATTGGGGAAATTGGTCTATAATTTTCTTTCTCTGTTTTGACTCTTTCTGGTTTGGATATTAATACTATATGTGTGTCATAAAAAGAATTTGATAGGACTCCTTCTTCACCTATTTGTCCCAAATAGACTATAAAGTACAGGAATTAATTCTTCTTTAAATGTTTGATAAAATTCACATGTAAAACCATCTGACCTGGGAGATTTTTTCCTAGGGAGTTCATTGAGGGCTTGCTCAATTTCTTTTTCTGAAATGGGGTTATTTAAGTATTTTACTTCTTCTGTTAACCTAGGCAATTTAAAATATAAATTGTAAACATTCATTTCCCTCAGGTTGTCACATGTATGGGCATACAATTGGGCAAAATAATTCCTAATTATTGTTTTAATTTCCCCTTCATTGGAGGTTAATTCATCCCTTTTCATTTTTGATAATGGTAATTTCATTTTCTTCTTTCTTTTTTTAATCAAATTGGCCAAAAGTTTATCAATTTTATTGGTTTTCCCATAAAATCAGCTCTTAGTTTTATTTATTATTTTAATAGTGTTCTTGATTTAAATTTTATTAATCTCTCCTTTGATTTTCAGTATTTCTAATTTGGTATTTAATTGGGGATTTTCAATTTGTTCTTTTTCTAGCTTTTTTCGGTTGCATGCCCAATCCATTGATCTCCTTTTCTCTATTTTATTCATGTAAGCATTTAGAGATATAAAACTTCCCTTAAGAACTGCTTTTGCTGTATCCCATAAGTTTTGGTATGTTGTCTCATTATTGTCATTCTCTTGGATGAAGTTACTGATTGTTTCTATGATTTTTTTCTCTGGCTCACTCATTCTTTTGAATTAGATTATTTAGTTTCCAATTAATTTTTAGTTTCTTTTTCCATGGTTCTTTATTACAAATAATTTTTATTGCATCATGATCTGAAAAGGATGCTTTGACTACTTCTGCCTTTCTGCACTAAATTGTGAAGTTTTTATGCCCTAGTACATGGGCAAATTTTGAGTATGTGCCATGTACTGCTGAGAAAAAAGTATATTCCTTTTTATCCCCATTCAGTTTTCTCCAGAGGTCTATCATATCTGCCTTTTCTAAAATTCTATTTACCTCCTTAACTTCTTTCTTATTTATTTTGAGGTTAGATTTATCAAGTTCAGAGAGGGGTAGGTTAAGGTCCCCCACTATTATAGTTTTGCTGTCTATTTCTTCCTGGAACTCCCTTAAATTCTCCTCTAAGAATCTGCATGTATACCACTTGGTGCATATATGTTAAATAATGATATTGCTTCATAGTTTATGGTGCCTTTTAGCAGGATATAGTGTTCTTCCTTATCTCTTTTAATTAGGTCTATCTTTGCTTTTGCTTTGTCTGAGATTAGGATTACTACCCCTGCTTTTTTTTTTTTTTTTACTTTAGCTGAAGCACAATACATTCTCCTCCAGCCCTTTACCTTTACCCTGTGTCTATCACCCTATTTCAAATGTGTTTCTAGTCAACAGCACATTGTACGATTATGGTTTTTAATCCATTCTGCTATCTGCTTCCACTTTATGGGAGCCTTCATCCCATTCACATTCACAATTATGATTACTATCTGTGTCTTTTTCTCCATCATATTTTCCCCCATTTATGCTTTTATTTCTCCCTTCTCCCTTCCACTCCTCAACAGAATTTGGTTTTGACTGCTGCCTTCCTCAGTTTACCCTCCCTCTTAATTTCCCTTCCTTATCTTCCCATTTTCCCCTTGCTACTTCTTCCCTCCCTTCTGACCACCCTCCTCCCTTTTCTTTCCCCTTTCCCCTCCTACTGCCTGTAGGACAAGTTTGATTTCTATACTTACCAGAGTATGTTATTCCCTTCAAGAACCAAATCCAATGAGAGTAGAGCTCAAATACTGCTCTTCTTCCTCCCTTCTTTCCCTCTATGTGTTTTTGTGCCTCTTCACATGATGTAATTTATCCTTTTCTACTACCTCCTTACCTCTTCTTCCAGAACCCTCCACTTACATCTCTTAGTTATGTTTTTTTTATTATTTATCAGTTATTTTATACTGACATCCATAGTCTATGTATATCCCTTTCAATTGTCATAATAATTATACTATTCTGAAGAGTGGCATACATATAAAATATATATAAAACAATATAATCCTATAGAAAGATGTAAATAATTTGCCTTGTTGATTAACAAGGGTTTTTCTTCCCCTGTTTACTTTTTTATGTCTCTCTTGAGTTTTGTATTTGAAGATCAAATTTTCCATTGAGCTCTGGCCTTTTCATCACGAAGGTCTGGAATTCCCTTATTTCATTGAATGTCCATCTCCTTGCCTGGTAGTTGATCTTTGTAGTCCAAGCTCCTTTGCCTTTTACAATATATTCCAATTTCTCCTGTCATTTAATGTAGATGCTGAAAGGTCCTGCATGATCCTGACTGTAGTTTGGTGATATTTGAATTGTTTCTCTCTAGCTGCTTGCAGTATTTTCTCCTTGGCCTAGTAGTTCTGGAATTTGGCTATAATATTTCTTGGAGTTTTCAATTTGATATCTTTTTCAGGGGGTGATTGGTGGATTCTTTCAATGATGATTTTACCCTCTGGTTCTAGGACCTTGGGGCAATTTTCCTTAATGATTTGTTAGAAGATACTATCCAGGCTCTTTTTTTCATCATGGTTTTCCAGTACGCCAATAATTCTTAAATTGTCTCTCCTGGATCTATTCTCCAGGTCAGTTGTTTTTCCAATAGGATATTTCACATTTTCTTCTATTTTTTTTCATTCTTTAGATTTTGTTTGACTGATTCTTGATGTCTCATAGAGTCATTAGCTTCTACTTGCCCAATTCTAATTTTTAATGCATTGTTTTCTTCCTTTAGCTTTTCTATCTCCTTTTCCATTTGGTTGATTTTACTTTTCAATGAGACGTTTTCTCCATTTATATTCTGATTCTCCTTAACCTTTTTGCCAATTTTACATTTTAAAGATTTGTTTTCATCGGTGAACTTTTTTTCCATTTTGTCTTTCACTTCCCTAATTTGGTTTTAAAAGTCCTCCTTGAGTTCTTCCAGGAATACTTTTTGGTCTGGAGACCAGTTCACTTTCCCTTTTGAGGTTTCAGATGTGGGTATAGTATCCATGCTGTTCTGTTCTGAATTGGTATTTTGATCTTCTCTGTCTCCATAATATGATTTAATGGTCTTTGGCCTTTTAGTGTGCCTTTTCATGGTGTTTTTTTTTCTCCTGGATTCTAAAGTGAATCTCTGCTTCTGGGGCTCAGGGGCCTCTGTCCCAAGTTTCTCATTTTGGGATCTGTGGGCCTGCTCACTGGCTTTGTGTACTATGCCTCTGGTTTCATGAGGTGTGGGGGAGGGATGGTCTGGCTGCTGGAAGTCTCCTCTTCCCCAGGACTGCTCTACAGCACGGGTGGTCTCAGCTGTTGTCTGTGCTGGTGTCTGCCACTTCCACTGGCTGTGCACAGGCACATCTGGGGTCCTGGTGTTGACATTAGTTAGCTCTGCACCCCTGTGGCTCAGTCACTCTCATTGTTCTGCTGAGGTGAGACCTGAAGGGACACCTGTATTCCTGGACTAGTCTCCTTCTGCTGCCACAGGGAGGGTGCTCTCACCAACTTCTCTCACTATATGGCTACTGAAGCCCTACTTCTGACTCCTCTGTTTCTCCTGAGGTAGTATTCTCTGGGTGAGGGAGGGAGAGCCATTTTACCTGGCTATTACAGCTCCTGGAAGTTCAAGAAGGTGAGTTTCAAACCTTTAGACTGTGTGTGGGCTGGAGGCCTCCAGAATAGCTGTTCCAGTGGCCGCAGCCTCTGTGCTGGTGTCTCCCATAGGTCCAACAGACTGCTGTACTAGGCTGAGAGTCCTGGGGCTCGATCATTGCTGTAGCCGGTACTTCCACCCTGGACCTGTTCTTGCTCCCACGTTTCCCTCGCCCAGCATTCTCTCAGACTGGCAATTCCTCTGCTGTTTCCAGTCTGGTGCCATTCTGCGTGCCCAGCACTCTTGCCCCTCTCAGTTTACTAGTGGCTTCTAACTCTCTAAAATCCACTCAGATTCACTTTTTTTAGATGTATCTGACAGAATTTGTGAGAGAGCTCCAGTAATTCCTTCCTTTCACAGCACCATCTAGTTCTGGATTCTCTTAACTGGATTCACTCAGTTTATCTCTCCACCTTATCCACATGGCTGTCATGAAAAAAAAAAGGTCAAATGCCTTAATGTAGCAAATACATAAAAATACCTTATATCTACATGTGCGTGCATGTACATGTGTAATTCCCCTTATCATCTAGTAGCCTGTTCAAAAAAAAAGAAAATGAAGTTAAGTAGCATGACTTTTTATTGATGAAAATGTGCTGGCTCATAGCAATTGCCATTTTCCTTTACAAGTATTCATAAACAATCCCTTCAATAATGTGTTGTAGAATTATGTCAGCAATTGAAGATAAGCCTACTGGTCTATAATTTAAAAGACCCATCTTCTTTTTCAGGTATCAGGACATTTGTTCATCTCATAGTCCCTTTCCTGCTGTTCATCTTCTGTTCTCCACAGTTTTTCCAAGAACACTGAAATAAACCAGCTATTTATGTTCTTTCAGAACTCTAAGATATAGCCAATTCAGGCCTGATAAACTAAACTTATGGATGCCAGTTAGGTATTCTCTGAACCATCTCCTCTCTTACCATAGATTTCCATTTCCTGTTAGCTATTTTCTATTCTATACTTCCTATCTTTGAAGATTATTCTCCTTAATAAACAGAATGAATTTAAATGGAAGACAATTCTTCCTCTTTTTGTTGTGTGCATTGATATCCCATTCATTCCAAATGGAGGTCCAATTCCTCTGTTTCTCACATGGCTAAAAAGAGATTTCTATTATTTTTAGCATTTATCAAACCCCTTTTTGTTTGGGGCTTTAGCATTCTGGATATTCTTACAGGGCTATGCTATTCCTTACCATTCATCCTCAATGATTAGCCCTGGCTTCCATGTTATGTAGATGTCTTCTTAATCATGAGTTCATTGATGGTTTCCCTGTTGTAGATCTCATATATCTTTCCCTTTTCTTCTACATCAACAACTTTTGTTTTGTGTTATCAGTGTTCTACAGTTGTTATCCATCTTTTTGATTGAGATAATTTCCTGTATATAAGATCTTAGGTCAAGTGATCCTGTATATCCTTTTCTGAACACTTTGAGATCTTCTCCACCAAAGTCTACTTGGATCTCTCCACCACACTATGGACAAAACTCACTTCCTTATCTATAATGAAGTCAGAAATGTTATGGTCACTTCCTTCTAATGAAGGAGAGCCAAGACTCACTTCTTACTTATGTCACTAGTTTTGCTTTGTTCATTAGAATTGTATCAGGGCTATCAGTTAACCCCTCATTTCCTACATTACCTAAAGGACAAAATTGCCAGTGAGATAAGATGAGAATTTCTTGGCTTCTCTTCTGTAATCATAGACCTCCAGGAGAAGTCCGGAGAGTTAGTCTTCCCTCACTGCTATATATTAGCTACCAGACCTATTTTGCTTCCAAAACTTATTGTTTAGTTCTTTCTTTTGGTTGGGCTTTCTGTAATGTATTCCCACTATAATATCCTTTCTGTCATCCCTTTGAGATCCACCTCAAAATTTTCCATCATGTTTCCCCTTTGGTTTTCTTCTTCTTGCTAATATTTTGATCTAAGTTATTAACATTAATTACCATATTCTAGTCATTTACATATACATAATGTATATCTACATATACATTATATATAACATATATCCCAAGTCTCAATGATGCCATAACTATTTTGCATTAATATCTCTAGCTTTTTATGCTTATTATTCAAATTAATTTACCAGCCTTGGGAGGAATGAGTAATATCATAGTTTTCATTAAATTTCAGAGCTGAAGTTCTTTTCTTAGGATGGCCCTTCTCTCATAGATATTTTCTCCTGTACTTTACTGGATGACTTCATTGTGGTCTCTGTTTTGGCAGTTATACAAATATGAGTTACTTCCTTCCCCTTCCTGTTAGTTTAACCCTGTCTTGATCAGTGTGTAAGTATGGAATGAAGAAGAACTTGAAAAAGAATACCACTTAGCACAAAACTTGGTGCAATCAGTGCCAAATTTGTTGTATGTTGGAAAGAGCATTGGTCATAGAATCAGGAGACCTGGGTTTGACTATTGCTTGACACTTGCTAGCTGTTTGAACATGGAAAAATCATTTAATTTCTTTAAGCCTCAGTGTCCTTATGTCT
Organism: Trichosurus vulpecula; assembly: GCF_011100635.1. Classification (NCBI taxonomy): domain Eukaryota; kingdom Metazoa; phylum Chordata; class Mammalia; order Diprotodontia; family Phalangeridae; genus Trichosurus; species Trichosurus vulpecula. The sequence goes on along the minus strand of NC_050579.1, from coordinate 142,292,540 downwards.
AAAAGGTAGAAGTGGGGGCAATAATACATATACTGTAGTTTTCAGAGGATTATTGAAAGGACCATATAAAATCACATATGTTAAGTGTCATGCAAATTTAAAAATTTTAATTGTATTATTCTTATATACAATTCTATTATTGTTATATATTCTTATTATATTCATGTCCAAAAAGTATATATAATGTGCCATCCTGAGTACATAGGATGGCTACTCTTCTGCCTTTTAGTGCTGATGACTAAGTCCTAAGAGCTGTCTATAATGAAAAGGAGGCCTAACTACCTTTATGAATAGGAATATGTTCCTGGTGACCTGTTTTTATTTCTCTGTTGACCCACCTTGGGACATACCTCTTTGTGGTATGTCCTGAAATGACTTGTAATAGACATAGATAAAGGTCAGGAATGGAGAGAAAAAAAGCAGTTTTCACTCCATACATAATGGATATCCTAGAGCACACAATTAATCAACAAGCATTTTACCCCCATTGGCAACTATATAATGCCTCTCCTTTATCTTCAAAAACTTTAACATAAACATTAGAGAGACAGTGTGGTATAGTGGAGAGTGAGATGGACTTATAGTTGGGAAGACTGTGTTTATATCCAGCCACTGACATTACTATCTATGTGACTATGGATAAGTCACTTAAAGTCTTGGAGCCTAAGTTTACTCATTCACATAAATAGGATAATAAGAGCTATAATACCTACCCAATTGGGTTATTGTGAGATTTGAATGAGACACACGCAAAGTATTTTTCAAATTCTAAAGCTCTATAAACTCTCATTAAACTCTATCATTTTCATGAAATTTCTATGAAATACCTTGCAAGATGAGCAATTGCAACGAAGGCCAAGAGAAAGTTCTGGCACCAACAATTAACTTCAGGATTCTTAACTTCCAGTCTTCCAGACTTGCTTGTCCTGTACTACTTTGCTCCCCTTTGAAAGAGAACGCAAAAAAAAATGCATTTCCAACAGCTGAATGACTCTGCTAAGGGAATTCTAAGGGCCATCAGTTTTTGACAAGTTTCCAGTATGCATCACTTTTGATTTACATTCAAAAATGAGTCATGGGTTTAGAATCTTTAGAAGGTTGGCAGCTGTTTCTTTGACACCTCCTCAACCGTGTGACAGCACTGGACCTGAATGCTACATTAAGGCTATTATTTTAAATGAATGATTGTTAGTGGAAAAAACATCCCAGTCTTAGGTATTGCATCATGAGAAACTCTCAACAGAGGTGGCTTTATTTTTTTTTCCATTAAAATGGAGACATCTTTCTAAACTCATACTTTCTAGTGTGCAAGAGACTGTACAAGGAAATTACAATAAGGAAAATGAAATTTTAAATTAGACCCACAAAAGAGAAGATTGGTCTGAAGCAGTGTAAAGTTTGTATTACAGTTAACCAAAAAAAAAAAAAAGAAGAAGAAGAAGGCTGGCTTAGAATGCATAAGGCCTTGAATGCAAGCCTAAAGAATTTTGTTGGTTGAGCCACAGCTAGCCATTGAAGGCTTTTGAGCACAGGAGTCAATTGATCAGGATTGCATTAGGAAGTATAGGGATCAGGGACACCAGTAAAAAGGCTATAGACTGTGCATGCATAATCTGAAGGGATTTGGTGCTTAGAGTGATCACTGTAAACTAATTTCTTGGAGTAATTTACACCCAAAAGAGTAGAAGGACCTGGATCCCTCCAGATTTCATGGAATATGGTGGGGGTTGATGACCACAGAGAGGGCAAACGACTGGAGGGGAAGGCAGATTTTACCTGATTTCTTAATTGAGAGAGGAAAATAGGGGAGCAAAAAAATAAATAGATAAAGGGAAGAAAATAATGAACTAAGACGTTAATCAAAACTCCAAAACTGGGAAAAGTGGTAACAAACAGAGGAAGGGCTGAGGGCAAGGGAAAACCAGTGGGAATAGAGTTGCCTTAAAGTATATTAACCCAAAATAACTGAAGAGACACAATATTATGTTTACAGAGGGAGTAAATCTTAATAGGAAAAAAATTAGAGACAAATAGAAAATACATAAAACTAACTCACATGACTTTAAATATGAGTGAATTGATTAATTCAATAAAACAAAAAAGTGTCAGACAGGCTAAGAAACTTCCCATCCACCAATCTATTTCTTACAAGAAATGCACATACATACATACATACATATATATATTATATGTATATAATGTATATATATATATAGTATTTTTTAAAATAAAGACATACACAGAACAAAAATGAAGGGCTTGAAAAAAATTACTATACTTCAGATAAATCCAAAAAAGCAGTGAATTTGTAATCATGCTATTGGAAAAAGCAAAAACAAACATTCACAATTATGAAAAGGGATAAACAAGGTAACTATATTATGTTAAAGAGAATTATAGACAATAAATTACTATGGTCCAAATGCCTTAGTATCTAAATTCATTTAAAAAAATGGAAATACAAGAAGACATAGACAATTATATGATAATAGCAGGATATTTAAATGTCCCTTGATCAGTTTTAAATAAATCTAACAAAGATAAATGAAAAGAAAACATATACTTGAACAAATTACTGAAGAAACTGGAGCTAAAAAATTCATGGCATCTTCTAAATTAGATGCCTAGAGAATATATGCCTATTTCAACACAGTATACAGTTGTGTATAATAGTTTCTTATAATTTTGTTTATTTCCTCTTCATGAAAAAGTAATTCTCATTTTTCAATTCATATATTAGTAATTTGGTTTCTCTTTCTCTGTCTCTATCTCTGTTTTTCTGTCTCTCCCCAAATTAGCAAGTGAGCTATTAAGTTTATTAATTTAAAAATAGTCTTTTGTTTTGTTTCTCAGGTCCATATCTGTTTGTAGTTGTGTTTCTCTTTGACTTTCAAATTTCCACATTTTGTGCATGTGTGGGGGTTTTAAAAGCTAACTTTTTATTGTTGTTATTGCTCTTGACAGCATATTTAATGTATGTGGTTGCTCTGCCTTTTGGGGAAATGTGTGTGCAGACAACTGTTTCCTCTAAGGACTGTTTTATTACCATTTCATAAATTTTGGTACATTGTTTCATTGTTATTATTTTATTTAGTATAATTATTTGTTATTTCTATGATTTTTTTCTTTGAAACACTCATTATGCAAATCAAAACAACTCTTAGGTACCACATATCTCCTGTCAGATTGGCTAACATAACAAAACAGGAAAATGATAAGTGCTGGAGAGGATGTGGGAAAATTGGAACACTGTTACATTGTTGGTGGAGTTGTGGACAGATCCAGCCATTTTGGAGAGCAATTTGGAACTATGCCCAGAGGGCTATAAAAATGTGCATACCCTTTGATCCAGCAATACCACTGCTGGGGCTATATCCCAAAGAGATCACACAAGTGGGAAATGGACCTATCTGTACAAAAATATTTATAGCAGCTCTTTTTGTGGTGGCAAAGAATTGGAAATCAAGAGGATACCCAGCAATTGGGGAATGGCTGAACAAGTTGTGGTATATGAATGTAATGGAATACTATTGTGCTATAAGAAATGGGGAATATACAGACTTCATAATAACCTGGAAAGACCTACATGATCTGATGCTGAGTGAGAGGAGCAGAACCAGGAGAACATTATACACAACCACAGACACATTGATTCTGTGATGACTAACTTTGATAGACTTGCCTCTGCTCAGTCATACAAGGCTCAAAGGCAGCTCCAAAGGAGTCATGGTGGAAAAAGGGAGCTACATCCAAAGAAAGAACTGTGGAATCTGAATGCAGATTGAGGCAAACTATTTGCTCTCTCTTTTTTTCTCTTTTTTCTTTTTTTTGGTTTTGTTTCTTCTCTCTCATGATTCATTCCATTGGTCATAAATCTTCTTCGCAACTTAACTATTGTGTAAATAAGTTTAATGTGAAGGTTTATAGAATCTATATCAGACTGCATGCCATCCTGGGGGGAGGGGAGAGGGGAGGGAAGGGAAGAAAACTTAAAACTCAAGAACATGTAAAACTAAGTGTTGTGAACTAAAAATAAAAAATCTAATTTTAAAAAAAATTAAAAATAAAGTGCCTACTACGTGCCAAGTTAAAAAAAAGATAACATTGATCTTGAATTATTTCTGTTTTTAGTTCATTTTTTCTTATTGATTACACTATGCATTTTGTTACAGTCTAAAAGGGAGATGTTTATTATTCCTGCTTTTCTACATTAATTTATTTATTTTAGCCCAGAGAAGAAAAGACTAAATATGGCTATATAGTTGCTGTCCTTAAGTGTTTGAAGAGCTATCACATGGAGGAGGAAATAGATTTGTTCTGATGGTTCCAAGAGGGCAAAACCAGGAGCAATGAGTGGAACTTATAAAAGGAAATTTAAGCTTGCTATCATGGAACATTTCTTAATAATTAGAGTTGTCTAAAAATGGAATGTACTGACTTGTAGTAGTGGCTTCCCTCTGTACTTGAAGGTCTCCAAGCAGAGTATAGATGACTACTTGTTAGGTCACTTTTTTAGAAAACCCTTGGGGTCGGAGTGTAACTAAATGAATGTTAAGGGCCCTTTGAACTCTAACCACCAGCACCTCCCCCCCGCCAAAAAAAAAAACCTGTGATTCTGTGAGATTTAAACCCTTATCTTTCTTATTGCAAATCTAATACTCTAATTACTACAACACATTGTCTCTTCCGTGAATTTACTTAATGCTTATAAATGTTTGCTGAATTATGTATTGCAGAAAGGGGCCCTGAACTTAGAGTCAGGAGACCTGTGTCTGAATCCAAGTTCTATGATTTAGACTTGTGTGTTCTTGGGCAAGTTACTGAACCTTATTTCTTCTCATCTATAAAATGAGGAAAATCATTTCTTCACTACTGGCTTTGCGATGTTGCTGTGGGGAAATTGTTTGGCATGTCTTAAAGGACTGCGGGGATATTTTTGATAGTGGTGGTGGTAGCTATTGAACTCACATCTCAATGATGCCAGTATTTTGGGGAAAGTTAATTTGTCACCTATAGGGAAAATCCAAATATATTCAAAATTGAAGTCAGGGCTATAGGAGCACTTGATGACTTGACCCTAACTGAAGATGACGCAGGAAGATCTGAGAACTGTTTTTACTTTCAGCTGATAAGGTAATACTTTCTTCCCAGGATTTATATTATGGTGATTAATTTAACTGTTGAATTATTTTATTGGCTTGTCTATGTCTTCATACTTCTGTTTTTTTTTTCTTACCTCCTCCTTTTAACCTTATCTCAAATTTTATAGAATTAATCAATTCAGGTTTCTCTGTGTAATTTCTGAATTGCCTGGAGGAAACATTATATATAATCTAATAAAAAGCAAATGTTAGCTTGACTCAGAAGACTCATGAATGTAAATACTTTAAAAAATTGAAGTCTTTTATTGAGTAGATTCATACACTTTGAGGAGGCCATGATAATAATGATACAATAATACCTAGCATTTGTATAGTGCTTTACAGTTTGCAAACTATCTTACAAATATTATCACATTTTATTCTCATGACAATCCTGGAGTAGAGGGAGGGGTAGTTGCTATTATTCTCCTTTTACAGTTAAGGAAACAGGCAGGCATAAGTTAAGTGTGACTTGCCCAGGGTCACATGGCTTATAAATTTCTGAGGCAAGATTTATATTCATCCTGATTCTAAATCCCATGTTCTATTCACTGTGCTACATATACCCAAATAAGTTTGCATCTAGCTATCTATGTATCTCTCCCTCTCTCCCTCCCTCCTTCTCTCTCTCTCTCTCTCTCTCTCTCTCTCTCTCTCTCCCTCTCTTTCTCTTTTGTATATAGTGTTTTATGACAAATCTAAAAGGTATTACTGATATTATTACTATTATCAGAAATTTACCTACAAAAATAAAATTGGGCTATTTTATAATGAATGATAATAAACTGAGCACCAGCAAATAGTTTGTCACAATAAGTTTTAGTAAATTTTTCATACTATGTCTCTGCTTTGTGTTTATGAAAAACTACCTGAATATAGCCTATAAACTTTTGGAGAAATCTATTTGGACCAATAATTTCTTGCTATTTTAGAATAGTTGTAAAACCTCTGTAAACTAGAGATGATAAGAGTTGCCTGGAGGAGATGGAAAACAACTGCCATGTGTTAATAAACTCCATAAACTGCAATGAAATACAAACTTGAATTCTGTATACAGTTTGCTACTGTTTGTGCCAGATAGACATTTGTATATTAACTGTTTATTCGGTAACATTTTTATAGCAAACATGTGGTTGGTCCTTAGAACAAAGTCGAAGCTAATGGCCTTCCAAGTATCTCTGGTAAGCACCGTGTAAAATGTGGCTACTCTTGAAGTCAAAATAAGAAACTGTGCCCTGGACTCAAAGTCAGGACGACCTGAATTTAAATTTGACTTCAGACACTTACTAGCTATGCGAATCTGGACAAGTCAGGTCACGCCTCAGTGTCAGTTTGGTCATCTGCAAAATGAAGATAATAATAGCATGTTTCAGGGTTTGTATGAGAATTAAATGGGCTGACATATATAAAGTATTTTGCAAACTTGAAAGTGTTCTATAAATGTTATCTATTATCATTATACAACCTCTAATTATGATTATACCTTTAATTAACCAGACATTAGAAAAAAAGTTTTTGTCTAAATCACCTCAAAAACTGCCTTAATTTATGTTCTTTGTATAAGAATCCATATTCTTCACATTTTTTAATGTATGGTACAGATCCAGCTTTCCTCTGTAACTACACAAATATAAAATAGTGTTCAAAATAGCCTAGTGGTTAACCAATCAATGCACCTGGAAGTCCTTATTTATCTTCTTTCTGCAAGGTCTGTCTTCAAAGACACTATTTATATTACCCCCCAAAATTATAAAACCTTCAAGTTAAGTATTCCCAGAAGTTCTAAGTATATAGAGAATATGCCTCTTTTAATTTAAGTTATACTCAGCACATTAAATATCTAAGCCAATTCATTCAAATTTAGTTTTGTTCATTAAAAGATGAGAAAACATCTTGTAGAATATAAAATGACTTCTAGAAACTTAGTCTTTCATACCAAGAATGAGAGGCAGTTTGGTATGGTGGTTGGCAGCCCAGTCTTAGTTAAGAAAACTTTTGACATATACTAGCTGTGTGACTATGGTCATCACTCATGACCCAGGAAATTCACTAAGGCTATAAATTGCAGATAAATTACTTAAATTCAATGGCCATAGGACAATTTCAACAGTGGAGTTCCTTAATGTAATGAAATCACAGATAGGAACCAAACTGAACTTCCTCACTCATCCCTTTCCAACAAATAAAGCCATAAAATAAACCTGGAACAAAAAATTATGTTTTCCTGGTAACTTGGGTAGCATAACACCAAAAGCTGATCAGGTAGTGAGAAGACTGGGGTTTAAATCCTAGCTTATATCTATATGAGAAATCATTGTGAAAAACTTAGAAACATCAGTGCATCTCTTTTGGCCAGATTTTTTAATCCATAAATGCGTGCTGGGTTACATGATGCTTAAGATTTTTTCCAACTCTAATAATACTGATTTCTATGACCTACAAAAGAATGATAGACAACACGGGCCTTGTAGACAGAGGATCTGATACCCTGCAGAAAGCTTTATACTTAAAAATGCATGATGATTTTTAACATTAATCCAAGGATTCATTTGCATGCAGGTAAAGCTTTCTTGTTGTGTACATTATACATACATATATACATTCATATAAAATTAAATACAGAAAATCTGCACAGAGCTTAATCATGAGCTGGCCTCTCTCTGTCTCAGCACATTTCTTTCTTTTTCTTTTTTTTGCAAGGGGGAAGGCGGGGCAATTGGGGTTAAGTGACTTGCCCAAGGTTACACAGCTAGTAAGTGTGTCAAGTGTCTGAGGCTGGATTTGAACTCAGGTCCTCCTGACTACAGGGCCAGTGCTCTACTCACTGTGCCACCTGGCTGCCCCATCTCATCCCATTTCTAATGTTCCTCATCTATTCGTTAGTTTTGCTTAGGGAACAAATCCAGATTCATTTTAATATTCTTCTCCTGGTTTTTCTTCTCTGCTTTTCACTCTACTAATTTCATCAACCTTGTCTCACCACCAGGCTGACCCCTTTCTTACATTGGTTAATTCCTCCCAGTGCCTCCATTTTGGGGAAGGAAACATCCCAGCCATTCTTCTTTCTTTTACTGGCTTGGCTTCTGATTCTTGGGTCTTTAACATCCTGATCCGTTGTGGGTCTGCCTCCTCATGTCCTGTACTCCTTTTCTGCTGCTTTATGTGTGCTGTCTTGCACTAATAGAATGTAAACTCCTTGAGAGAAGGTGTTAGATATCGTCTTGCTTGTGTACTTTTATCCACGGCACTTAGCATAGTGCCTGGCACAGAGCAGATTCTTAATAAACACTTGTTGTCTTAACTTCTTTTAATATCTTCTGGAGGAAAACACAGTAAGAGAAATAGCAGTAATTCACTTCCAAGTCAAGCCAAATAAAATTTATTTCTTGATTAGGCATGGTTATAGATAATCAATAACCTGTACTACCCCACCATTCTACTGGCATGGATAGTTGAATGTTGGTTGTGCATGAAATCATTTTATTCTGTTATTTTAATTGTTTCTTCCAGCAAGGAACTAAAGGTCGTTCAGTTATTTTATACTACAAATGATTACAAGGTCCTCACAACATGGTGAGGGAGTATGAGGTCCTTTGCCTAAAATTCCATGATTTATGGAAACCTCTTCATCAACTCTATACTTCCCAGACAGAGACTGACTTGCTTACATTAATGCAGCTACTAAGCATCTGCGGCTAAATTTGAACATAGGTCTTCCTGATACCAGTACTACTGAATTGTAAGTCCTGGAATTGGTTGATGTGGAGAGGAAGTCAGCCCAGCCGAAAGAGCACTTCCTCTTTACAGTTGATTACATCCTCATTCCCTGCCCATGGGTTGTAGTCAGGCTGATTAGTGTATAAAGAATCCAATAAGAAATTTCCTGAAAAATCTCTAGGCTTTCCCATTTGATTAACACTTCTCATAAAACAGTTTCTATCCAGCCCTGCTTTGTTTTTATTTTTTTGCCTCAGGGCCAATTTGCTCTCCCCAAAGTGCATTGCCTCAACATGGAAGTCATCAACTACCAATTAAGGGAGTGCCAACGGAGAGGAAGGAAAGCAGAACAAAGCTCTCAGCAGGCAGGTTGTGTGCTGATAACCAGAAAGTACCAAATTAAGGCTAATTCACAGAACTCTGGAGGGTGACTCAGATTGCTAGACATGAGTCATGGGCCTCCACTGAGATAGGGCAGGCTTCACATACGTAAGGCCTTAGGAGGTGCCACAAGCCAGTTTAAAATGTTTAAATCAGCAACAGCTAAATGATAGAGCTGCCAAGTCGCACATCAAAAATTTGACTAATAATGTCTCTGGCTGCCATTTTCAGAGAAGAGAGAAATATTTAAAGAATCTCATAGGAGGTACAGATCAGGTAGTTTTAGGGGGAAAATGATGGGGGAAGAGCACATTAATATTGTATGTCTCCTTGTGTGTCAGGCAAGTCATTTTGTGAAATCATTAAATAATAGTTATGAGTAGAATGATGGGGAGAAATTAAGCCATTTCTGCTTGAACTATTTTCTTATTGAGGATTTTTTGATACAAATGGTCTGGCCTCATTGGGCTTATCCTTAATTTCTCACTCCTGGCCTGATTGGCCTCAGACATCAGGCTTTTCCTACCACCTCTGTGGGTCTCCTACCAATTTCCCTGGCATCTGACAAAATATTCATCACCTCTCCTCTGCTCTTCCATTTCCTACTATTTTATGAACTTCATTCTCTTGTTACATTCTTTATCCTGGTGAAGAAAAGACATAGGGATGACATGACAGCTGTTTAAGTATTTGAAGGACTCTTATGCACAGGAAAAAATAGGCTAGTTCAGCTTGGTCCTACAAAGCAGAACCAGGAACAAGGGGCAGATGCCAAAAATGCACAAAATGAGGCTTGATGTCAAGGGAAAATCAACACAATTCTTCACAACTGGAGTCGTCACAAAGTGGGATGCTCCCTCACTGCTGTACACCCTAGCCCCTCCAAGTCTGTCATCTGAATCAGTAAGTACGAAAGGGTTTGCTGGGGCTAGTTCATGGATTGAAAATTGCCAATAGCTAAAAGAAATACAGTTTGATTTATTGTTTTATTGTTTGTTAAGGCTTAAGAAAGTATGAAGAAAATGTTTATAATGCATATTAAATGCACATTAAATATGAAAATGTGTTGTTTGTACATCTCTGCCCCCAACTGATTGTTAAACATTAATCAGAACAATCCTACCAATAACTAACTGGCAACCTAATACCTTTGTAATTTCTTTCTCTTTATTACTCCCAAAGCCAGTTCGCAGGAAAGAATCTCTACTCTTAATCTAATACAATCTGAGCTTCTGGAGGGCAGAGACTGTTTTTTTTATAAGTCCATTGTTTTAAATGTCTAACCTACATTGGTTAGAAAAAGTTTCCTCAGTCAAGGAGTTCCTTAATATGAATGAAATAAAAGATCTAATCCCTATCCAGTCCATATTCCCATTAATACTCTTAAATTCACTGATTAATAAATGTTGCCAGTGAACTCAGGGATATTTACATTTTAAGTGAAGATATTGTCTATATGGTCACCAGAGATTTTTCAGTTCAGTCAGAGGAAATGGAAGTGGAGCTGGGGCTTCAAAAATTAGTTCAAAAGGATAGCAGAATGATTAAACCAAATGCAAAAATATAGAGCTCAGAATTATCTATCTCAGTTAGTTCCTCCTTTTGATCTTGTACCTTGAGTTTCTCCTTTCATTGACCTGTTACTTTACACCAACACCCTAACTTGCTTAGCCTGTCTGTAACCTTGTTTGGCCCTGGTAAGCAGACTGTTTATAAGACTAAGGATAAGGTTCTCTCACTCATTCAGAGGTTCATTGATCTCTGGTCCTTTTGGCCTATGATACTATGCAGTGACAAGCCTTTTGCTTCTGCTCTTCTGGTCCTATTGATACATCTCCCTTTCCCCCCCTTCACACTGTCCACCCCCCCATCCCAGGCACTTTTCCACGGTGAGTCTAGCTTAGTGGTACAAGTCAGATAGTAGTCTTAAGCCAAAAGAATGAATCTCTAATTATGGAATTTTAAGCATCACTGAGCTGGGTGGAGGAAGTATTTTGGAGAGAGAGGAACAAAGAGGCCTTTCTAGTAGCTTTGAAGTTATACCACATAGGCTGTGACTTGCTTCCACCTACTGAAAAAGATGACCCCGAATGTTAGGAGTGAAGATATCTGGGCCAAAAAATACAAAATGGATCTAAATACTTCTTTTATGTAGAAAAATCCAGAGGAAATGAGAATTCAGCTTTTTTAGAACAAGTGAGCTTAAGTCTGACATTGTGTTTGCTATCAAGTAAAATTATTTGAGCCATAGGTAACATGAGACAAAAGTTCAGTTGGGAATTAAGTTCATTTGTTAAGTGAGCAACTCCTTACAAAAGTATATTTTAACTGGCTTTTGGCTTCAAGGACTGACTCCACTACTGAATTCACTGAATTTTATGCCATGATTTCAGACATGAACATGACTATGACAGGTAAGTGAATTTGAACAACTCCTGAGGTCATTGTAACTTGCAGTTAACACTACATTACTTAAAAAGCTCCAAATGAAGTGATATGTTCTAATCTAGAGGAAGCCAACTCAGATGCTGGGAAACAGAAGTTAAAAAGAAATTATCAAGGGAAGAAATAGACAGATAGAGGGTTTTTTAAAGATTATTCTTAAATTTCTATTGATGTCATTTGTTTTTACCTCACAGTCATTTCTGAATATACCTCTTCCCCACACCCCCACATACTACACCCAAAATTCCACGTCTCTCCAAGGAAATGAGGGAAGTACATTTCTTCATCATTTCTCAAGGGCCAAGATTCGTCATTACAATTACACAATGTTCAGCTTTGTTTTGCTGTTCTTTTTGTTTAAAGTTCTCTAGTTATTGTATACATTATTTTCCTGCTTCTAAGTTTGTGTGATAAAATCACTATTCATTACTATCTTTTTATTTCCCTCCATCTTCCATGTAGTTCTTTTCCTAAAAAGGAAACAAAACTGTCCCCAAGACCTGATTGTCTCCGACTCAGGCTCAAGCTACATGACATTAAAGCACCTTGCTCATGGCCTCAGACCCTGTTGACCTGAATTCCTTATCACTTAAGGGTGTAAAAAGGACTGCCTGAGAGAGTCTGGGCACTTGAGACTTGGTAGATGTTCTAAGACTGTTGGAATCATCACACCTTGCCCTGCTGATCAGAAAAATTTCTGTATGGGGACAAGAGGGGAAGGTTTATATCTACCCAAGCTAAGTGCTATATCCTTGTTGAATATCTTTTCCATGCTATGGGTAAGTAAACCTCTCTTTCCTTCTTTCTTTCTTCCTTCCTTCCTTTCTTTCTTCCTTCCTTCCTTCTTTCCTTCCTTCCTTTTTTCTTTCTTTCGTTCTTTTTCTTACTTTCTTTCTTTCTTTCTATATTTCTTTCTTTCTTTCTTTTTCTTTCTTTCTTCCTTCCTTCCTTCCTTTCTTCCTTTCTTTCTTCCTTCCTTCCTTCCTTCCTTTCTTCCTTTCTTTCTTTCTTTCTTTCTCTTTCTTTCTTTCTTTCTTTCTTTTTCTTTTTTTCTTTCTTTCTTCCTTCCTTCCTTCCTTTCTTTCTTCCTTTCTTTTTCTTTTTTTCTTTCTTTCTTCCTTCCTTCCTTCCTTTCTTTCTTCCTTCCTTCCTTCCTTTCTTTCTTCCTTTCTTTCTTTCTTTCTTTCTTTCTTTCTTTCTTTCTTTCTTTCTTTCTTTCTTTCTTTCTTTCTTTCTTTCTTTCTTTCTTTCTTTCTTTCTATTATTGAATGACCTGTGAGTATCTCATTTCATTTTAGTATAGGACTTAAACTACTAGAAAACCAACCAATGATGGTTCTGTTTCAGCTCATGTAAATCTTCCAAAGGTTCTCTGAATTCCTCATATTCCTCACTTATTTCTTTGTTGACTGGACCTATTATTTCAGCAGTGTAAGCAATGCCCCCAAAGAGAAATCTCTCCACCAACGCAGATTGGTACCTGTTCTGCAATTATAATCTAAGAGTATTGCCTGGAACACTGAGAAATTGAGTGATTTGCAGAGTGTTACACAGTGTCTAATATATAAGAACCAGTACTTGAATCCATGTCTTTCTGACTTAAAGGCCATTCACAAGACGATGTCGTGTTGCCTCTCATCATTCCTTATGATGTTATAATATTTTATTGCATTCATTTTCCACAATTTGGTCAGTCATTTTTAATATGAGTATACACTTTATTTTCAATTATTACCTACCACAGAAAAGTGTATCTTTGAATATTTTCATATATATTCAAACAAATTCAAGCTCTTTGAAGGAAAACACTTGAGTAGGATTTCTTTTTTTTTAATTTACTTATTTAATTTATTTAATATTTTTAGTTTTCAGCTTTGATTTTCACAAGAGTTTGAATTACAAATTTTCTCCCCATTTCTACACTCCCCCCCACTCCAAGATGACATATATTCTGGTTGCCGCATTCCCCAGTCAGCCCTCCCTTCTGTCACCCCACACCCCACCATCCCCTTTTCCCTTACTTTCTTGTCGGGCAAGATAAATTTCTATCCCCCATTGCCTGTATATCTTATTTCCTAGTTGCATGCAAAAACATTTTTTTGAACATTTGTTTTTAAAACTTTGAGTTTCAACTTCTCTCCCCACTCACCCTCCCTAAGAAGGCAAGCAATTCAACATAGGCCACATGCATATCATTATGTAAAACCCTTCCACAATACTCGTGTTGTGAAAGACTAACTATATTTTGCTCCTTCCTATCCTATCCCCCTTTATTCAATTTTCTCCCTTGGCCCTGTCCCTTTTTGAAAGTATTTGTTTTTGGTTACTTCCTCCCCCTATCTGCCCTCCCTTCTGTTGTCCCCCCTTTTTATCTCCTTCCTCCTTCTTTCCTGTGGGGTAAGATACCCAATTGAGTGTGTATGTTATGCCCTCCTCAGGTCAAATCCAATGAGAGCAAGATTCACTCATTCCCCCTCACCTGATCCCTCTTCCCTTCCTACAAAACTGCTTTTTCTTGCCACTTTTATCTCTCCCTTTCTCCATCTGTCAATATATTCCTCTCTCATCCCTTAATTTTATTTTATTTTTTTAGATATCATCCCTTCATATTCAACTCACCCTGTGCCCTCTATATAAATATTTATATACACATATATGTATATACAGATATAGATATATATATGTATGTATGTATATTCCCTTCAGCTACCCTAATACTGAAGTTTCATGAATTATACATATCATCTTTCCATGTAGGAATGTAAACAAAACAGTTCAACTTTAGTAAATCCCTTATGATTTCTCTTTCTTGTTTACCTTTTCATGCTTCTTTTGATTCCTGTGTTTGAAAGTCAAATTTTCTATTCAGCTCTGGTCTTTTCACTGGAAAGCTTGAAAGTCTTCTATTTTATTGAAAATCCATATTTTGCCTTGGAGCATGATACTCAGTTTTGCTGGGTAGGTGATTTTTGGTTTTAATCCTAGCTCCACTGACCTCCAGAATATCGTATTCCAAGCCCTTTGATCCCTTAATGTAGAAGCTGCTAGATCTTGGATTATTCTGATTATGTTTCCACAATCCTCAAATTGTTTCTTTCTGGACACTTTCAATATTTTCTCCTTGACCTGGGAGCTCTGAAATGTGGCAACAATATTCCTAGGAGTTTTCTTTTGGGAATCTTTTTCAGGAGGCAATCATTGGATTCTTTCAATTTCTATTTTACCCTCTGGCTCTAGAATATCAAGGCAGTTCTCCTTGATAATTTCTTGAAAGATGATATCTAGGCTCTTTTTTATCATGGCTTTCAGGTAGTCCAATAATTTTTAAATTATCTCTCCTGGATCTATTTTCCAGGTCAGTGGTTTTTCCAGTGAGGTAGTTTGCCATTTTTTCATTCCTTTGGTTCTGTTTTATAATATCTTGATTTCTGATAAAGTCACTAGCTTCCACTTCATCCAATCTAATTTTTAAGGTAGTATTTTCTTCAGTGGTCTTTTGGACCTCCTTTTCCATTTGGGTAATTCTGCCTTTCAAGGCATTCTTCTCCTCTTGGCTTTTTGGAGCTCTGTTGCCATTTGAGTTATTTTCTTCAGTATTTTTTGAGTCTCCTTTAGCCAGTCCTTGACTTGTTTTTCATGGTTTTCTTGCATCACTCTCATTTGTCTTCCCAATTTTTCCTCTACTTCTCTAACTTGCTTTTCCATATCCTTTTTGAGCTCTTCCATGGCCTGAGACCAGTTTATGTTTGTCTTGGAGGCTTTTGATGTAGGCTTTTTGACTTTGTTGACTTCTTTTGGCTGTATGTTTTGGTCTTCTTTGTCACCAAAGAAAGATTCCAAAGTCTGAGTCTGAATCTGAGTCCGTTTTCGTTGCCTGGCCATGTTCCCAGCCAACTTACTTGACCTTTGAGTTTTTCATCACAATATGACTGCTTGTAGAATAAAGAGTACTTTGTCCCAAGCTTGAGGGGCTCTGCCACACCAATGCTACTCCTCCCCCAGGAACCACCAACCCGGACCTCGACTGAGATCTAAGCTGACTCTGCACTCCTGTTCAGATCTGTCAGTTAATTCCTCCCACCAGGTGGGCCTGGGGCCAGAAGCAACTGCAGCTGTAGCTCTGTAAGCAGCCTCAGAGCTGCATCACCTCTGCTGCCCCTGGAGTGGTGGCCAAACCACAAACTCATTTCACTGTGTCCCAGCAGCTTTTCCCACTAACCTTCTCTGTTGTCTTTAGTGTTTGTGGGCTGAAAAGTCTGGTAACTGCCACAGCTCACTGATTCAGGGTGCTAGGGCCTGTTCTGCCCAGCTCCTGGTCTGGTTGGTCCAGGCACAGCTCATACTGGGCTCTGCTCTGCTCCCAGTTCCATGCGATTGACCTTACCCCATGACCAATCAGGCTGTCCTGGGCTGGAGCCTTGCTTCCCTCTGCTATTTTGTGGGTTCTGCCATTCTAGAATTTGTTGAGAGCCATTTTTTATAAGTGTTTGGAGGGACCTGGAGGGGAGCTCACACAAGTCCCTGATTTCCAGCCACCATCTTGTCTCCCACAAGTAGGATTTCTATGACAAGAGGTATAAACAGTTTAATGACTTTTGTTTCATAATTCCATATTATTTATCAGAATGATTAGATCAATTTAATTCACAATTTTACCAATAGTGTATCATAAAAGTCACTAGAACCTATTCCATCTTTATCAAGGAGAACACTAACCTCTCCTTTCACACAGCACATATGAATAGTATATTAATGTGCCTGTCTTATCACAACTCCTTTGATATTGCCTGTTTTTGTTTTGTTTTTTTTTTCCATTTTTCAACTTTCTTGGTTCAAGCAAAGTCTCAGAATTGCTTTAATTTGTATTTCTCTTATTATTAGTTATTTGGAACATTCTTCCTATGGATAGATACTACTAATTTCTTTCAATAATTCTTAGAGAACTATTTGTTCATATCTATTTAACATTTGTCTGTTGAGAAATGTCCATGGTCATATGTTTCTTTTAATTCTCTATTAAAGTGGATGTTAGGTTTTCATTGGAGATAATTGATAGAAAAATTTTCCCTCAGTTGACAGTTTCCTTTTATTAATTCTAGCTGAATTATTTTTGTAATATTTTACTAATTTTATATAGTTGTAATTATGGATTTCCTCTTTTATGTCTACACCACCATGTGTTAAAATTCTGAATCATGCCTCATAATAAGATTGCTCCCATTCCCAATTTCCTGTCCATAAATGAAGGTGATATCACCAATTTGTTTCATATGATACCTTGTTGGGGGTAGAGGAACAGAGATTTAAATTGTTTATTCAGTCATAGTAACAGATATCCACTGAGCTGCTTCCCCTGTGACAAAGCACATGTCTGATACTGGTTACACTAGAGGAAAGTTTGTATCTCTAAAGCAGAGGTTTTTGTTTTTTTTTTAACTTTCCCACATGTGAATGTAATTCTTATTACCAAGGACATATGCAGTCTAGGCATAATGTTTAGCTGGATGGGACAGATACACTCTAGACTGTTATGATCCACAGATTAAAAAGTGATTGTGTCTTAATGAGATAGCATTGCTTTGCCCTTAACCCAAGGGAGAACAGTTTTTGTGAGGTAGGATATGCATGGGGCTATAACGGTGAACAGAGATGCTTCAAGAGGGGGCAAAGGACAAGAATATACTAGGTATCACTATATTGGCAGAGGAATGACCATCGCCACTGCCACTAACACAATGGGTTGTAAAGAGTGGCTAAACAATTTAGAAGCTGTATTTATTTTCTTTTGTTTTCTTTTCTGTTCCTTTCCTTTCCTTTCCTTTCCTTTCCTTTCCTTTCCTTTCCTTTCCTTTCCTTTCCTTTCCTTTCCTTTCCTTTCCTTTCCTTTCCTTTCCTTTCCTTTCCTTTTCTTTTTTCTTTTCTTTTCTTCTCTTGTCTTTTCTTTTCTTTTCTTTTTTCTCCCTAATACTATCTATGCACTTTCCTTCACAGGTTTTTTTCCTTCCCAAACAAAAACCTTTGCTTGAAACAAACATATATAGTGAAGCAAAATGAATTCAAACATGTTTAGCAACTGAAAATATGTGTCTCATTCTGCACCTCTAGTTCATGTGTCAAGAAGTGTAAAGCATTCTTGGTCATCAGTCTTCTGGAGCTGTGATTAGTGATTGCATGGATCTTTTAAAGCTGTTTTCCTTTACTTTATCATAGTCATTGTACCAAGTGTTCTGCTGGTTCAGCTCACATCACTCTGCATCGCTTCATACAAATTTTCCAGAGTTTCTCTGAATCTATCTCAGATCTGCACAACTCGGCAGTAGGTAGGGGCCAAAGTTAAAATAGGCCAAACTTCTTCAGGCCACAGATAGGTTTTTAGCAGCTCACTTTCCAAGTAAAGGTATAATTAATGATTAAACTATATTGTCAAATAAACCATATTCTAAAAGGGGGAAATTTCAATCAATATCAATTAATTACACTTATTACTTAAGATTTTAATTTATCATTAAATCACATTAATGTTAAAAATTACATTGCATAGCAGTACAAGTTTTCATACATTTTTCAGATTTTCTTATTATTTACATTTAGTTAATGAAACATATTACATTTCTTGTCAGCTACCAGTTTATTGTACTCTGGAATCATGTTTGAAATCAATTTCTTTAGAAATCTGAAAACTAGCCTCAGTTCCTGCCTCATTTTCTGAGTTCACTTTCTTGAAAAACCATTGTTCCCCAATGAGATTTTTGAACAATTTGGACTCTAATTTGTTTTTCATTGGTGTCCAATTTGCTTGAGTCAGGATGTTTTGATTCAAAATGGCCATGAAAATTGTAGTCTTTCAGGATGACTATTACTTCTCAGCAAACAAGGCACAATAGGTTCCAATTCAATCTTCCATTTCTTTTTATCACCCATTTTACAAAGTCACCCCAAAACTTTAATGTTAGAACCAAAAAAATCTCCCCAGCACTGCTCACATGCAAA
This sequence comes from Trichosurus vulpecula, assembly GCF_011100635.1. NCBI lineage: Eukaryota > Metazoa > Chordata > Mammalia > Diprotodontia > Phalangeridae > Trichosurus > Trichosurus vulpecula. Next base: position 142,273,866 of record NC_050579.1, on the reverse strand, counting down.
GAAATACTGAACTGAGTGTCTGACTTTGGAGAGAACACCAGACACTCATGTGATTTAGAGGGTGGCTGCACAGGGAGGGAGGGGGAAGAAGCCTTTGCACTATTGCCACTTATCTCATAGAGGGCATCAGCTGCATTGGTATGTGGCTAAACTCACTTTGTCCCTATTCAATGTTAGTAACAACGACAGCAAACATAGCAAAAAGGTAACAACTCTAGCTAGTTCCAGACTAGAGATAGACTGATGATGATTGGTGGGCACAGGTCACATGACAAACAGTAGAGAGTGCATAGTGCCAACCCACCTGCCAACTTACATGATGGGCACAACAATGACTAGTAGAAGGCAGGTTAAGCAGGGCATGGACAAAGCACATCTTTACTTACTTTTATATCCTCTAGATTTTTTGAGGGCCACCCAAAATTCTTTGGTGGGTGGCAGGCAGCCTGAGGGCTACATGCTGTGCAGGCCTGATCTCTCTTTGAACACTTCTTACAGAACAATAATGTCCCATTATATTCATGTAGTATTTGGCTGTTGGCCAGTTAATGGGCACCCGCATTTGTTTCCATTTCTTCAACAAAATGTTCTGTTAAGCTCTCTTCAACTTTTGACAATGCTGATCACTGGAACTGGGTCATCTTTCCTTAGTTTCAAAGACTCCATACTCTAATGATTGTCTTTCTAGTGATTTACTCCAATTAGTGATAAGGGTACAGTCTCTGGGAACCCCGTTGAACTCTCCTTGAATCTTCCCTCTAGATCTGGCCTCACCCAAGGCCATAAACTTTTCATTATCTAGGCCCAAATCTCTATCTAGCCTAGCCCTCTATTGTCCAGCTGCTTCCCACCCTTGATCCTGATTAAAATATTTACACCCTAGCTCTGTTACCCTACCCTTCTGTTATCTTTCATCTCCAGGTAGCCTTCAGCTATTTCCCACCCTGGAGTCTGACCTCACCCCAGTCACCCCAGTCTACTCTAAACCCCTCCTCTAGTCATCCCAGACTACTCAAGACTACCCCTCAATCCCTCCCATAATCTTTCTGTATATAATCTCCATCTTGCCTCCATGAAGGTGCTACCTCAAATGGAATCTGGCTTGCATGTGAAAATGAGCATCACAAAGGGTGAGATTTCTGAAGACAACCCAATATGGTGAATCTTTAATAAACTTTGTCTTTTTCCTTGGCTGAAAAGGGTTGAGTCAAATTCATTCAGAAGGACCCAGCATGATGAGGTTTGGGGTCTTGAGCACCCCTCAACCCCAAACCTCATCATTAGGATGTAATTATCTTCAGTCCATGGTCTATCTTGTTTTCAAAGTTGTGTAACCAATGTTTAGTACAATGTCTGGGACATGGAAAGTACTTAGTAAATGTTTTCATTCATTCATTAATTTAATCATTACTTCTCTATTTTTTCTTTGTCATCTGGCTTTTGGTTCTCTTTTTTGTGGCATTACCAAAGTCTGTCCTCTATTTTTTTCTCATCTCTCTTTCTATTTTCTCTCTACTGTTTTAACTACCACCTCTCTTTAAAAATATTTATTCTCACAGTTTAAAATATTACCTATTTTTCCCTATATTATTGTCAAGTCCCAGTGACCTCAGTTTATATTACTTTCCTCCCATAGTAATAAAAAGAATTAAGCAAAAGAAACCAACATGTTGCCAACACATTGGTAATGTATTCTGCAAATCTTAAAGTACAATGTAAATATGTAAATATATGTTCATATATACATATATAATTATATATGTATATACTCATATATAACCAAGAGAGAGAACAAGTGAGAGAGAGGAATGTTTTAATCACCATCATGACTGAATCCCCATATTGTTAATATTACTGACGAGGTTTGGGGTTGAGGGGTGCTCAAGACCCCAAAATACCAACACGCTGGGTCCTGCCGAAAGAATTCGACTCAAGCCTTCTCAGCCAAGGGAAAAGACAAAGTTTATTAGGGATTCACTATAATGGGTTGTCTTAAGAAATCCCACCCTTTGTGATGCCTGTTTTCACAGGTGGGCCAGATTCAATCTGAGCTGAGCTAGATTGAATCTGGGTGCCTTCATGGAGGCAAGATGGAGCTTATATACAGAAAGACTGTGGGAGGGATTGAGGGGTCGTCAAGTAGTCTGGGGTGACTAGAGGAGAGGTTTAGAGCTGACTAGGGCAACTGGGGTGAGGTCAGACTCCAGGGTGGGAAATAGCTGAAGGCTACTGCTACCTGGAGATGACAGACAACAGAGGGCTGGGGGAACACAACTAGGGTACAGATATTTTGATCAGGATCAAAGGTGGGAAGCAGCCAGAAGGCAATCCAAAGGTAACCAGAAAATGGAAGGCTAGGCTGGGCTAGGCTAGGCTATTTGGGCATGAAAAGCCAGCTCAAGTGGGAAGACTCAGGGTGGGGTTGAAGGGGGTTCCCACAGTCTAAACCTCATCATTTCCATCTATTTATAGATATTTCCCAAATTACAACCTCATTATCAACCCCCCCTCCACCTTTTTTTGAACTCACAACTTTAGCTTCTTTATTATTATACTTTAAAACTCTGACCCAAATAGCCTAGTCTAGAGACTATAGAAGCTATAATGTGAGCTGGGAACAGCAAAGTGAGCATATGTCAAAGAAAAATATCTTTTATTTTGGGTCTTTCAGCTTGATACCTAAATTTAAAACCCAATTATCATAAAAAGAAGGAATGAAAAGATAGCAATTATGTTTGATTTAGCTGAGAATCATCTTTTAATCTATCCTTCAAACAGTTGATTGATAAGCATTTATTCAGTACCTGCTACGTGCTAGGTATTTATAAATGGTCCAAAGTTTAAATGCCATATCTTAACAAAATGTTTACTCTTACAATACTATTTTAAGTCATCTATTCTTCAAATACCAGCAACTTTTTCCTGACAGTATTTACTACTTGGCTTTTGTTTTTTTTTAAAGATGCTATTTATGGAGCTTTTTTCAAACTAGACTTGGTACTTCAACAAGCGTCATGATCCATTTAGTAATGCAATAGATAAAACATAAAAAAGGAGCCTTGCTGTAGATAACTATTCTAGTCAGGATTAGCTGATCTAATGGAAATCATATTTTAAAATAGAAGCAGAAGTGATGTGATGACTGAAATGAACTATCCAGTGAGCCAGTGGGAATTTTTTTTAATGAAAAGGTGAACAGGAGACAGAGTGTGGCAGATTCCCAACCCAGGAGAGTCCAGAAAGTCCATGAGAGGGATCTGTTGCACCAGGCTGGGAGAGCGCTGAGCACACGGAACTACACTGGACCATACTGGAGCACCATACCAGAACGGGAGCAGGCTCAGCCCTCTGGCTGTGGTGTCGATCCCCAGGCCTCTCAGTCCAGGACAGGAGTCTGTCAGAGCTAGGTGAAACAGAAGCACGGAGCCTGCTGCAGCAGTAGCAGCAGCAGCGGCAGCAGCTACTCCTGGGGCTATCAGCCCACATTCTAAAGATATAAAACTGGCCTTCTTGAAATTCTGGGAGCCATGATGAAGGAGTAAACTCTAAGAGCTCTCATCCCTCCCTTGCTGACCTTGAGTAACCCAGAGAATACTGCCCTAGGAGAAACCGTGGAATAGAAGAGACAGAAGTGGGGGCTTAGTGGTCTTTTAGCTTGGGAAGGTAGGGAGATGGGCCCCTCTTGTAGTGATGGAAGGAGGCCAGTGCAGGAAGGGAGGCAACCCAGCAAGCCCCATCTTAGCAGACCAGCAGGAGTTCCTGAGCCCCAGGGGGTGGAGCCAGCAAGCACCAACATCAGGACCCAGCTATGCCTTCTCACAGCCAGGGGAATTGGCAGACACCAGCAAAGACTGAAGGCTGAGGCTACCTGTGCCATATATTGCAGCACTAGGGGAAGAGGAGACTTCCAGCAGTCAGAGCACCCCTCCCCCATACCTCATGCTGTGAGCTTCAGTGTAACCCCAGGGAAACTCAGAAAGACTTCACTGGGCTTTGATCCTTGGCACACACCAGCCAGCTCCAGCTCATCACCAAGTGAGTGGCAGCAGTATACAGCTTCTAGCTGACAAAACCAGAGGCCACAGCACAGAAAGGCCATAACCAGGCCCCTAGAGCCCAACACAAGAAGCTTGGGAAAGAGCCCCCTGTTCAGATTCAATTCTTAAGAGCTATCTGAAAGAATTTGAGAGAGAGCTAAGGCATGTCCCTGCTTTCACTCCACCATCTTGGCTCCACCCCTGAATCCCCAGCACTTTCTCTAGAGCTGTCTTCTAGCTGTTGTTGTTCAGTCATTTCAGTCATGTCTGAGTCTTCATGACTGCTTTTAGGGTTTTAACAGCAAAGATACTGCAATAGTTTGAACTTCTCCAGCTCATTTTTTATATGAGGAGACTGAAGCAAGCAGGGTTAAGTGACTTGTCCAGGGTCACACAGCTAGTTAGTATATGAGGCCATATTTAAACTCAGGTCTTCCTGACTTCAGGCCTGGCACTCTATCCATCATGCCGTCTAGACACCCATATCTTCCAGCTGTCATCTTCTATTTCCCATACAACTTCCATCTCATATACTTCTTTCTATAGTGTCTTATCCTTGGGATTTCTGAGATGGTACTTTTTTTTTAGTGCTCTGGTATTCTTATCTTATTGTTACTTCAGTAGACTGCCACAACCATGACAATAGATATGGTGGCCTATCTAAACTTTGTATCTTCTCTAGAGCCTAGCAGAGGGCTCTGAATATGCTGGATAAATGTTTGAGGAAGTAACGAATAGATAAAAACCATAAAGTTTCAAAATACACAATTCATAGCTGTACTTTTTATAATAGCTGTCAAAGAACTGGAAACAAAGTGGGTGTCCATCAACTGGGGAACGGCTAAAAAAATTTTGTGTAAAAATGAAATGGAATATTATCAGACTGTGATAAATTATAAATGCTTAAAAATTCAGAGGACCTTTAGGACTGATATGAACAGATGCAGAATTAAAGGAGCAGCTTTCATAGTGACTGAGACAAAGTAAATGGAAGGACCCTGGACTCAGAGCCAAACTCTGATAAATGAAAAACAAATAAATAATCCCAGAGGACAAGTAATAGAGCATACCTGTACCATTCAGCAAAGAGGCAGTGTAGAACATAGAAGATATATTATCAGATTCAATTAGTATGCTCTTTGCTTTCTGTTTAACTTTTTTCATTGTCCTAAGGAAAGGTTCATTTGAAGCATAGGCTATATCTAGAAATGACTGGCAAAGTATGTACAGCTTTAGAAAAATAGAAAAAAAAAACAACATAAAAAGAAGTAGCAGATGAATGCTATAGCCTAAAATGGTGCTTCAACTTTTTTAAGGTACTTAATAAATGTTGACTGATTGATTGACTGGTTGTTGTTTGTCCTTCATTTTTGAAGACCAATGACATGACACAGTGATGTCTTGATTTGCCAGTGAATTGGCTTTAAGTGAGGCAGAGTTGTGCAAAGTTGTCAGTCTCACTCTTTCTTCCACAGTCATCATAGTCCAGAGGCAAGACAAAAGCCAAGACAACTGGCAATGTCCTGGGATGCGGTGGATGACCTTGGCCTCTCAGATGCCTGACCAAGCTCTAAGTGCTCCACAGCGCCTGCTTCAACTGCCTTCACAGCTGTCGGAACAAGTGCTCTCATCTACCCATTCTGTTGGAAGAAGTCCTTGCATGCTTGGAATAGACATCCTCCTAACTGACCAAATGTTTTTGAGGTCCATCAATTACCCTCAGCCTGATTTAGCCCATCTGCTGACATGATTTTACTCGCATGTGGTTGCTATGCATGTTATAGCTTCTTGGAGCCACAGGTGAGAGTTGGGTGACAAGTGGACACCAGAGGTGGATTAGCAGCTGTGAAAAAGGCTCAACAAACCCTCACACCAGAGTTGCCAGTCCTCCCTGAACACTCCTTAGATCCTATTTATTGGTTAAGTATTTCTTTAAATACCTAGTTTATGCTCAAGTAACCATATGGCTATCTGTTGGATTTTACTTAGTCAACCTTTTTACAAGCATTTCAAAAGCACTTTTTCACTGGCTATCTTGTTTTCCTCTTTCATCTAAATAGCAGCAGAAGACTCAGCCACAATTCCCTTTGGTGTTTCCTGTTTTATTTTGAGCTGCTTCAAAAGACTAGTCTTTTTGGTCATGTGCTGAAAATAATTTTCAGCCAAGTAATTAGTCCTCTTTCCGGAAGAGACTGAAAGTATGGTGGAAATTTGCAAAAAAAAAAAAAAAGACCAAAGCTGCTGTAATCATCCCCAAAGGCAAAAGGAAAGAGGATGCCTTTTCAATTTGCAATATAAAAACAACCTTGAAAAAATAAACATCATGGCTTAGACAAGTTTCCATCACCAACATTTGCTCTTTAGTAAGAAAACCAAACCACAGATATGTGCAAGAAGTGATGAAGACAAGGTTGAGAAGGGAAGAGAGGAAACTATTGCTGAAATGTATTTGTCTGACCAAATGGTGGGGTGTTTTTAGTCACTTAGCTCACGAATGCTTTTATCAGAAGCAAAAGAGAAAAGGACAATTACATGACTTCATACATGCTCTGAAGGTCAGGATTTCTCACTTAGTGATACATCGCTTAATCAATAGATACTGCTAATAATTTATAATCTCAGGGTGGGGGGGGAAGTATCAGTCACACATTGTCATGACCGAACTTCATTTTGGGTCATTCCCCAGCTATCTATGCCTTGGATCATTTTGCTCTGCAATGTGAGTAAACTTTAGGAAGTTGCCACTTAGGAGGAAGTGCTTACTTTGCTGACAGTACTCTGGGAAATAAACTATTTGGACAGAGTTGTTTTTTTTTTAATGACGTCATAGGCAAACATTTCATAAACTGGCAAGAACAGAAATAGTTCTGGACTTCTGGTGACTTATTTCCTTCTGGAAAAGAATTATGACTTTTTATTTCTGGGATCCAGTGACTAGGGTTTAATCTTAAGAGGCTATAAACTGTGGCTGTAGAGAGCCCTTAAATACGTACGTAGAAAAGATAGGAAAGAGATTTGCTAAGGAGACATTTTAAATCCATTATACAATAAAAGCCATGACTTTAGGACAGGAGTTCCCAATCTTTTCTTGCCAATCTGACCCACCCAGGTTAAGAATCATCTGACTCTAGGCATTTGGAATGCCAGAACAGCTTTATACTCATGTGTCCAGGGCAAACCTAGGACATGCAGAGGAGACTTACTCATGCAGAGGAGACAGCCAAAAGGACCTGGGAAGCCAATGCCATGTATTTCTCAGTGAAGTTTGTTACATGTCCATAGGAAAACCCACACTTTCTGGAATACATTTTTTTAAATTAAAAGACTCCCCTTTGCATACCTACCCCTCTATTCTCTTCTCTTTCCATAAGAGTCCAAAAGCTTGTGGGATCATAGATTTAAAAACTAGGCTATAAAGTCCTTAAAGGCAAGGGTTGCTTGTACTTAGTTTTCTTCATATCTTCAGTGCTTAACACAATGCCTAGAACAGAGTAAGTGTTTAATAAGTGTTTGTTGATTGGCTGATAGATTGGAGGATATCTCTTCCAACAACAGAAAAATAGGTTTCAGTGAAGGGAAGTGATTTGAACAAACTGGTAGATAATAACTGAAGTGGGGTCCAAGCCCAGTTTCTCTAACTTCAAATCTGGTGCTTTCTCTGTTATTACATGCTGGCTATCAAAAAAAATTCCAAAACAATACTAGTTCATCACCATCAGCTACTGGCCATGTCTTCTCCTCAAATGCCTTTCTAAGCAGCTATATTTCATGAAAAACCTGTTATTGTGCTTACTGGACTACAACCGTGCTCCTCCCCAGACAACACTGTGAGAACCCTGGCCAGCATTGTTTCTTTATGGTTAAAGGGGTTGAGAGCCAAAAGGTTTTTTTATGAACTTCAAAAAGGTGTGAGGGCCAATTGTTGAGACTCCCGTGAGAGAATTCTCCCAAGCCTTCTGAGAACACGGTGTTGTGATGTTGGGAAAGGAGAATGCTTTTCCACACCGGATGTTAGGACAGGCACAGAGGCCTCTGCTGAGGCGAGGGAAGTACAGGTTGGGTGTAAACAGGATGCACTTTAACAGTGAAGGACACAGCTCTTTTCAGAGAGAAAGAAGGAGATTTAGAAGGTATTCATTGGAAGGGGAACAAATGAAAACAACCAGTTTTCAAGATCTTACCAAAATGTATCTGATGCTTTCTGCCTAATCCCTACTCATCACCCCTATTACAGGACCTGATAATTAATAATATACTGGAGCATTTATGATGGATTTTTTTAAAGCGCATACTTAGGATCCTTGATTTAGAGCTGGGAGAAATCTTAGAGATCACATAAGCATAGCCAGAGTTGAAAGAGACCTTAAAGCCAATACCTTCATTTTAACAGATAAAGAAACTAAGATCAAAAGATGAAGTGACTTTCCCACGGTTACACAGGGAACGAATGCCAGAGGTAGGATTTGGACCCAAGTCTTCAGACTCCAAATATCACACTCTGTAGTACAACTGTGCCTCTGGCATGATGTGCCCCTAAACTACCTAGTCTAACATCCTCATTTTCTAAATGAAGAAGCTGAGACCCCAAAAGGTTAAGCGATTTGGCTATAGTCATATACATAATACAAGTCAGAGCCTTTTGAACCCAAGTCTTCTCTTGCCAGATTCAGCATGCTTCACTTTGATATTGCTTTCCTGTTGGTCAGGAATTTTCTTTGGAAGAGCTTAATTTTATGATTAATATGTTATTCTATTTCCTTTTCGGACCTCTGTTTCTCTATCTGTAAAATGAAGGGATTAGACTAAATGATTTCTAAGTTCTAATGACCTCCCAGTTCTAATGTTAGCTTCGTTGTATGTAGCAACGGCTTTTTGACCGTAGCAATTGCACATCTCTCTGATCATCAATTTTATGAGAAATAAAATGGAGCACATTAGTGGAGATGCAATTATTTTGGGCATAGTACCTGAATGCTTCCAGAATACATCTACTAGCACTGCTGGCTTGATAAGATACATTAAGTGGTGACCTTTTAACATCTTTCTGAGCAGGGACAAGCCAGACAACACATTAGTAATTGCCTTTTGGTTGCTCAGTGGTAGCCTTGGCAACCAAAGGCAAGACATGTTTTAGAAATGTAACATTTTTTTATGAGCAGATTCTTCCTTTACGATTCTTAATTAGCAATCTATTGTGGTCCCCATGCATTCTCCTTGAAAGGAAGCATCAGTGTGATGAATGGAGGGAAATGTTATTGTAGAACCTTGTTTTTTTCACAGCTGGGAACAGGGAAAACAATTTTAAAATTTCTCTGTTTTCAACTTTTTTACAACCCTATTCTAGGCATTTGGAATCATATATTCCAGCATCCTTGATGACTCATCTAAGAATCTGCCTCAGAGCTTCATATTTTGAATGGCCTGTAGAATGAATCTGACCTAAATGGTACTGGAATATAAGTAGTTTCTATGATGGTGTTGAATTAGAAGGGGAAACCTACTGTTGGCTATTCAGAGAAGTTAATCAGATAATTTCTGGCTTGCATCAGAAAGGTGAAAGGTGATTTTTTTTTACCCTAGTTCCCATTTCTCATTCACTCAGGGTTTCTGGAAAGGTTGGAAAGTGAAGGCTATGGCTGGCTTATTTCTTACTTCTCTGAACAAAAAGACTGTGATGCCATTTTGCCTAGATTATTCATTTCTGCCTTTTGCACTCTGGATTCTCTTTTTACACCTTGAAGCAATCAGCTATGTATGTGTTCATCCAGGAAACAAAATCATAGGTCATGGATTTACAGTTGGAACGGACCTCAGAGTCACATGTAGTTCAACCTCCTCATTTTATAGATGGGATACTAAGGTCTAGGGAGGCTAACTGTCTTGCCCAAGCTCAAGGGTGATAAATAATAGAGGATGTAGTCTAACTCAAGTCATGTGACTATAAGGTCAGTGCGCCAAGTCCCACAGTCTTGTTATAATACCACACTGTCAATGTATAGTGGAATGAATGCTGAGTTGGAGTAAGAATACATATGGTTCTATCATGGTTTTGCCACTTACTTGTTCAAGGTCACAGAACCCTTTGGGTTTCAGTTTCCTCATCTCTAAAAAAGAGGGAGATGAATTAAATAATTTCTAATGTCCCTTCCAAATCTAAATATACTCTCCTGTGAAAGCCTGGTGCAGAATGGGCAGAATGATTCATATCATTCAGGTAACTGGTACTTCTCTGAGGGTGCTGTGAAGTAACTACATGTTTCTGAGACTTTCAATACTAGTATGAATACCTGCAATAGACAGGTGTGACTTGAGGGGCCCAATATGATCCCTTTTCTTGGAAAAATATCTTTCCCACAAGCTTCTCAGGATGCCATTTGCCTACTTGTGCTACTTCTCTGGAAAGCCTTAGTCTCTTGGAGTTGATTTCTTTGACTTTATTGTCTTACCTGAGGAGAAAATTGTTTTCACATGTCTTCAAATGTATGTTGTCTGGGAGATGAGTTAAGCATTTCCACCCGTTTTCTACCTTGGAATCCAGGTAGTTGGCAAGTGAAGTCAAGCCTATGAGCATTTATTAAGATCGTATTATGTGCCAAGTACTGTGCTAAGCACTGAGGAGCAAAAAAGACAAGAAAAGTCCCTGCTCTCAATAAGCTCACAGTCTAATGGGGGAAGCAACAGACAAATAATTATATATATACATATACATATGTATATATATATATATATATATATATATATATATATATATATATGTATATATGTGATAAATTGTAGATAATCAAGAGAAGGAAGTCACCAACATTGGGAAAGACTTCTTGCAGAAGGTGAGATATCTGGGACTTGAAGGAATTCAGGAGATAGTGATGAGGGGGAGAGAATTTCAGGTACGGGAGACAGCCACAGACAATGAGTTAGAAGTTGGAGTGCCTTGTGGAAAAACAGCAAGGAGGTCAGTTTCACTGGATTATAAAGCATATGGAAAGAAGTAAAGAGTAAGAAAACTGAAAAGATAGGAAGGGACCAGATTCTGAATGGCTTTGAACACCAGAGGATTTTATATTTGATCCTGGAGGGGATAGAAAGCCACTGGACTTGATTGATTAGAAAGGTGATGTACTCATACTTGTTCTTTACAAAGATCAATCCATGACAGCTGAGAGGAGGATGGACTGGAATGTGAAGAAACATGAGGCAGGCTGACCAGAAGAAATCTAGACACCGATATTGGCCTAGTCCCAAAGTCTGTCGTATTGGACTACCTTCTCATCGGTGGAGATGAATATTCTGCCCCAAATGAGAAGTGAGATAAAGAGACCTTTACTGTATTCAGTTTGCTTCAAGATTCTTCATGTTTCAAGATCCCTCAGGTACTTCTGGTTTCCAGCTTCAGAAGACAGAAAAGGCCAACTTCACTTCAGGTTGCTGAAGGAAAAAGTTCTGGGAAGATATGAGAAGAACTGGAGGTCTCCTCTATGTCCCTTTCCAGGTAGCTCACAACTCTAGAAAGACTTTGGAGAGTTTTCCTTGGGTGTGATCTAGAATTCTCTCTTGACTGAACTGAGTTACCTTTCTCCCAGTACTGGGGAGAGTTCCCTCACTCTGTATTGTCTGGCATGTATTCTATATATACCTTCTCTGATATTTGTTCTGCAATAATTTAGATAAATGGTTTCTCTGTCATTAACTTCATTATGGAACTGGTACTGGGTGGGAAAGGGATCAAGCCTTGGACATAGAGCTTGGGGTCCTACTTCCCCCCAATAATGAGAAACAACAATCAGAAGTTAGATTGAACATTATTATATTCCCTAGATTAATAATATTTAAGAGAATATATAAATATATAGATATAGATATATAATTCTAATATGGTAACCCCTACTTCTCTTTGAAGAGAACAAAATGGCCTCTGGACCCAACTTCTTGCTCCTCCTCTTGGCAGGAATTAAAGTTTCCCTTGGAGTCACACAGAGAGAGAAGAGGCTAGAGATGCCCATGCTGCTTCCCTTCAAGCCACACAGCTACACTCACATGCTACAAGTGGGGAGGGGGGACATGGCCCTGGCAACCTATGTGGACTCATTACACTAGATAACCAGGGTCTATCCCAGGGAGGTGATAGTGTCAGAGAAGAGAAGAGGAAGTGTATAAGGGATATTGTGAATGTAGAATTGATAAGACTTGTCAACAGATTGTATGGTTGGCGGAGTAGGGTTGAGAGAGAGATGTCAAATTTGACATCTGTATTACAAGCCTTGGTAATTGGAAAGATGGTAGTATTCTAGATAATAATAGGAAAGTTAGGAAGTAGGAAAGACGGTGAAAAAGTGAATTCAATTTTGAACACATTGAATTTAGGGTATCTAAGGGATATCCAGTTTGAGATATAAACTGGAGACCAGGAGAGAACTTAGGGATGAATAAGTAGTTCTGAGAATCATTGGAAAAGAGATGATAATTGAATCCATGGGATCCTATGAGGTCACAAAACAAAATAGTATATATGGAGAAGAGAGCCTAGGATGGTCTTCAGTTATACCCACAGTTAGCGGGAATGACCAGGATAATGATATAGCGAAGGGGAATAAGGAGTGGTTAGCTAGGTATGAGGAGAACCAGGAGAGTAGTGTTGGAAAAACCTAGAGAGAGGAGAGTGTCAAAAGAAGGTGATGGATATTGTCAAAGGCTACAGAGAGATCAAGAAGGAAGAGGATTGAGAAAAGGCCATTATATTTTAAAATTAAGAAATCATTAATATTTTTTAGAGAGAGCAGTTTCATTTTCATGATGAAATCAGAAGCCATACAAGCTATCAGAGCTATATAAGTATCAGAGTTGGATTGTGGAGGAATTTCCTGCACAGGTAGGACAAGGTCAGAAGTTCCCTTCCAAGACTGATATTATAATTCATAAGCAGGCAATGCTATCCTTGACTGATATTTTCTGTTTTTTTACATCCTGAAAAAAAAGAGAACATGATTATATAATTTCAAGTTGGAATGGCCCTTACAGGCCATCTAGTCCAACACTTCTTTTATTTATTCATTCAAGTTATTTATTTATCTATTTACCCACATTTGTTTACCCATCCATTTATTTGTTTGTATGTTTAGTTATTAATCTACTCATTAATTCATCTATCAATTCATTCATTGAATTATTTTATTTACTTATTCATGCATTCATTCACTTGTATATTTTGTTCATGTATTTATACATGCATTCATTTATCCATACATTTATTCATATGTTCATTTATTTATTTGTCATTATTATTCAAAAATCTCTACTATAATAGGAAAAGTGTTAATTTTTGTAGCCTCACAGGCATGTTACTGTACATCCTACTGTACTTCAACTTCTGTCCTTTGTTTTGAACATAACTTTGGTGTGACTTGGAGAGTGTTCAGGGACTTACCCAAAATGGCTATCTACCTGAGAGCCCTTTCAGGATCAGTCAGCAAGACAGTATATCCGCCCTTGGGTGAGGAGGTGGGAACAAGCATTTATTAAATACCTACTAAGTGTCAGGTACTGTGCTAAGCCCTTTACAAATACTATTGCATTTGATCTTCACAACAACCCTGAGAAGTAGGTGCCATTATTAACTCTGTTTTACACATGAGGAAACTGAGTCAGACTTGGCCATGGCCACACAGTAAGAAAATATTTGAGGCTAGATTTGAGAAAAGGCCATTAGATTTTAAAATTAAGAAGTCATTAATATTTTTAGAGAGAGCAGTTTCATTTTCATGATTAAATCAGAAGCCATACAAGCTACCATTTTTCACCAACCTCGACAATGCAGTTCTGAGAACTGCTGCTGACACAAAGCATGCACGCCTTCAGGTTAGGGACATCTTGGATCCTCACATCATTTGTCTCAGTCCCAATGACCATGGCTGTCTTGTTGTTGTTTTTCCCCTAATTGTGCAGCTTCACCTTCCTTACCATGTGAAACAAGGATGGGGGCCAGTTGGTTCAGCTCATGAACCGCCTCTTCAGCATAACCTCCTTGAAAGTAGAGTTAGTTCAATGAATCAGGAGCTGGTATACCATCAGCAGTAGCTATAGGAAATTGTTCTGGCTCTTGGTCTGTTTGCATCATACATTCCATTCCTTGTTGTGGTAGATATTGACTTCCATAATAGCATTAGCCTGCCCATCAATCCAATCTGGAAAGCCCATTGATTAATATATTAATTAATTTGTTTCTACATTTGAAGAAACTGGGGATTAGTAAAGTTCAAGGATTCACCCAAAGGCACCCAAGTAATGGGTGACAGAGCCATAGACCAAAACCAGGTTAATGGATCCCAAATGCTTCATGATGTCTTCTATACCATCTTTCTGTCCTCTGACATCCTTCAGCATTTAGAGTGGCTTGCACAGAGAAGTCATTTAATTATCCATTCAATTGGCACTAAATCTCTCTTTACCTGAACTGATATTGATCTATGTTAAATATTCATGTCTCCATAGCTAAACTGAATGTCTCTTTTCAGCAAGGACCAAATCTTGTCCCTCCTTTTATCCCAAGTTCCTTGTATATAATAAGAGCTTACGAATGTTGATGATGATTGTAAATGATGATTATAATGATCATTATAAAAATAAGCACCAGCTGCAGTGATTCTCTCTTTCTTTCTTTGCCCCTTGCACAACCATCAGTAAACTTATATTAAAGCCTATAATATTTGGAAGAGGCTTGGGAACTTCAATTACAGGACTCAGTTAACCACAGGCTCTCTGGGGAAAGAAAAGCAGACCACAGTGGTGTGGTGGCAAGGCTTTGCAGTTCTGTGGAGCAGACTCAGACATTCAGGGTCCCTTCAGACCATCCAGGATTGTTACCCCATCTAACCTTTCACCATATTCCTTCAGGAGAATGAAGATGAAGTGGGAAATGCTTTTTGGAACAAATGAATCTAAAGAATCTAAGTGAATCCTATTTCAAAATGAAGCAAACTTAACTGTTCCTTCAATTAGCCCCAAAAGAACAAAGCAAACAAACAAACAAAGGAGTCTAAATCAGATCTTTGAGGCATAATCTTGCCTCTGAACTCCAAACCAGGCTCATTTTAAGCTGGTTTCAGTTTCTTCCAGAAAAAAGTGTTCACAGCTCTTGTGTTAACTGAAAAAGGCCTCATTGGAAGGAAATTTCTCTGCACATGTACCACTTCATTAAGAACCTCTACAAATTTGTTTATTTTTTCTTCTTCAAAAATAACTGTCCCTTGTTTCAAAGGAAACTGTAGAAGCTCTTCCTTGAAATGTACTTGTGAACAAAATAACCGTCAAAATGAATGGATCACACCATCTTAAGAGTATATCGAATGTAAGCATGCAGTATAAAAGTATATTGAATTTGAATAATGCCCCTCAATTTTTGTAATATGGTACTTTAAAAAGTAATTTGTAAATAAGAAAGAGCCATTATCTCATAAAAACGGGGCATGAAAGGAAGAACTAATACAGGGGAAACATGTGGTGGTGGAGGGCTGGTAATGTTGGAACCTTACTCTTATTTGGGTTGAAGAGGAAACAAAGTGTGCATCTGAAGATGTTTAGAAGTCTTCTGAACTTCCAGAGAGTTAAGAAAACTGGGTGGGGGAACGACTTTTAAAAAGGCATATTAGGAGGGTGGGTGGAGAAGATGGAGAGGGATTTTAGAGGAGTGGGCAAAATAAGGAATAAAAGGGTAAGGGGAAAAGAAAGACAACAGAGATATGGTAAAAAGAGAGGTTAAGATGGAAAATAGCAAAAATAAGATGGAGGGAAATTCACAAATAGTAAGTAGAACTTTTTCAAATCTATAAGAAAACGAGTCATTGTCCACCTGATAAATGGTCAAAGGATATGAACAGGCAATTTCCCAATGAAGAAATCTAAATAATTTATAGTCATATAAAATGTTCTAAATCAATAGTGATTAGAGAGCAGATCAAAACAACTTTGAGATGTAATTTTACACCTACCAGATGGGCTAAAATGATAGAAGAGGAAAGAGACAAATGTTGGAGAGGATGCAGAAAAACTGGTACACTAATTCATTGTTGGTGGAATTGTAAAATGATCCTACCATTTTGTAGAACAGTCTGGAATTGAGCCCAAAGAATTATTAAACTTCCTATATTCTTTGACCCAGTAGTACCACTACTTGCTCTATTTCCAAAGATGATTAGGGAAAATGGAAAAGAACCTATAGATTCTAAAATGTTTGTAGCAGCTCTCTTTGCGACAGCAAAGAACTGAAAAATGCAAGGATGCCCATCAATTGGGGAATGGCTGAACAAGTTGTGGTATATGATTGTAATGGGATACTACTGTGCTATAAGAAATGATGAGCTCAATGATTTTAGAAAAACATGGCAAGATTTGCACAAAATAATGAAGAGCGAAATGAGCAGAACCAATAGCACATTGTATGCAGTAACAGCAAGACTGTTTTTAGGAACCAGTCTTTGAGCAAATAAGTTATTTTCTCTATTATAAATACCCAAATTAATTATAAAAGACACATAAAGACTCTATCTGTATCCAGAGAAAAAACTGATAAATAGAAGTACATATAGAATGATTTTACATACATACATATGTATATGTGTGTGTGTATCTGTGTCCAATGGTAGCCATCTCTAGGATGGGGTGGGGGAGGGAAGAAAAAAAAGGAAAAAATGTACATGATATTTTTGTTGTATATTTGAAAGGAATAGCAAGTTGTGCATAGTAGATTTGTAGTTTCATGTGCAATCATCCTTCTTAATTGTACTATGTTATGAAAATGCTTTATTCCATAAATTAAAAATATAATTAAAAAGAAAGTAATTTGTAAGCTAATGAAAAATGACACAAGGCTTTATGGTGGTGTGGAGTTCTTAGAAAGGACCTTTATACATTACAATAAGAACAAAAACAATAAAATAATAGCAATGATAACCATTGCAATAATAATAACAACTGTAACTGCCATTTACTACCCATGTGACTAAGGGTAACCTACCTCACGATTCTATGTCTCTGTTCTATTGTTTGCAAATGAGATACCTCTCTCATAAGGTGGATGTGGGGATCAAATGCAATGAGGTATGAAAAGAGTTCCAGATATCTTAAAGTGCTGCATTAATGCCAGTTGTTATCACAATGGTTAGCAATCATCTAATCAACACATATATATTAAGTATCTACTATATTCTAAGTACTGAGGATAAAAAGATAAAAATAAAATCATCCATCCCTGTCATCATGGACCTTATAGTCTATCAGGAAGGACAACATGTACATATGTGACAAATACCATGCCTCCTGGGCCCACCACTATTGCCATTATACACTCCTATCTAGACCTATAGCTACTTCCCTAGAGCTATGTTGATTTTTGAGAGCTTACTACATATATACAACCCAGCTTTCTGACTACACCATCTTCCAATCACATTGTCCAAACCTTACGCTGCTCAAATGAACCTTTATTCCCTACCCTGGTGCTGTGCCAACTAGTGAATATTCACTATATACCACCTAACCATGCCATCTTCCTGCCCTACTACTATTCTTGCTCCTTTAGAGAGAAGATTGCACCCATCCCCTTCACTCACTCCCAAAGAATCAACAAGGCATAAAACCCTGCAAAATAGAGGTAGAAAATAGGTTTTGCCCTTTGCTGTTACTACACATTTTTCAGATAATGAAATTTCAATAGAAGAGGGTTGTTGCTCTAGCAATCCCAAGTGACTCTCCAGAGGACAGTCCAAAACCTTAAGGCTATAAGTCTTGAGAACTATATATGGCCTTGAGAAAAGTAGGAATCACCAAAGGAACTTTGCATTGATTTGTTTTCCCAGACTATGACAATTCTTTTATGTCTTCTACGTTTTGTGAGGTGAAATGAGGTCTCTCCTGTACCTGACATGTATTGTTATCTCAAATGCTTATAGGGGAATTCCCCCTTCCCAATGTAAGCAAAAGCTCCTAAGAAGGAGCTATATTTGCTTTACACATTAAAAATTTCAAGTAGCACCTCTTGGTTGGAACAAAAATGAACCAAGAGAGTAGTTTTTAAAGAAAAGCCTGATATTGATTGTTGTCCGTGTAAATCTAGATTCTAGGCCATGGATTGCATAAGACTAGAAGTGAGATTAAAATCCAGTCATTTTCTGATGCCACTTCTAGAACTTGTTTCATTTTATTATGTTGTATCAGTCATGAGGCATAGTGCCTAGGTTTTAGGTTATTAAAACTTCTCACTCTACTTCTCAGTAGTCCAATTCTCTCATCTTTTGTGTTTCCCTTTTATACATCAAATTCGTGAATGAAGAGGCCTTGTTGGACAAGAGAACATACAGAAAGAGCAAAGGAGGTAAGGGATGGGAAATGGGCTCCAAATGTTTTGAATTCAATAAAACTCAAATCAAATTCCCTTATTTCTTCAAACCCTGTGTAGTTTAAGGAAATTTAATCCACATGTGTCTGATTCACTTAAAATGAAATAATGGAATTTTTTAAAATAGCTACTCAATGTCCAAGAAGTCATTTCAATATTTTAGCCTACCCCTACCAATTTTTAAAATCAGAGGTTGCATTTTTTCATCAGAAATTTATTTGAAGATTAAAAGATTCGAGTTCAATTTGAAACTTTAAGCCTGTGAGCCTGAGGTAAATGCTTAAACTGCAGCCAAAGCATTGGTTCTCTGAGTGAATCCATATTAAATTGAGTAGACTTTCTTATAATTTGAGGCTATTCACCACTAGATATGAGATTTGTGGGTTAGCTATGTTGAGGGCACTAAAAGGTCAAATTCATTCTATTTTTCAAAAGTGGGGATGATAGAAGTTTGGTTTTTAAGACATTGCTGTGATACTCTAATGAAATGATCATAGACAGAAGATAAGGATTGGATTAGAGTTAGAGATAGGGGAAAAAAGAAGGGCTACAACCTCAGTGGATCCAGAACGCAGACCTTTTTGAGAAGAGAAACTAAAACCTCAGGTCTGGCTGGCTCCAAGGCCCCCTACCTATCCACCATGCCAAGCTATGTCTTATATATGTATAATCATTTGCCCCCAACCTATGGATATTTTAAAATAAATTATATGCATGTATTAAATACATGCATATAAGAAGACTACAACATAATGCATGTGATAAAGAGGAAGTAAATATTTTAATAATTTAATCTGTTAATGGTATAAATATTATTTTTGTTCTCACTAAAAAAAAATCTCATTTTTTAGTGAGAACAACATAATTGAATATGCTTGGTTTAACACTTTGTGATATAGTGATTTGAAGTTCTGGTCCTAAGTTCAGTTTGTTTTGATACCTGATTTTAATAGCTATTTGAGTTGAAAAAGTTATCTCAAAAAGATTTCAAAGATCCAGATGAAAGAAGTGCATTGTTGGACATATTTAGGAAATAAATAGTGATACTCATTTTAAAATCCACTCATTAATTATGAAAAGTTTTTTTTGTTAAAATTCACTTAGGGTAAATTTTCATCTTTCCTCATCAGAGGTGAGGCATTAATTGTATCCAAAGGTCAGGTCCTGAGGCCAGAAGGTGGTTATTCCAATTGGGAAGAAAGGGTCAATGCAGGCCAAGAGGTAAAATGCTTGGGTAGGTGTCCTGGTTTCCTGGTGGCAGATGACCTTCATTTGTTTCTAAATTGTCTGATAAGTAGGAGGTTAGGAGTAGGGCTGAAGATCTTTAGAGCAGTTTAAGTTTCTGGGCATGGCTACTTGATGCCGAAGCAGCTGCTGTAGTTTCAGCCTCTTGTTAGATACCTGCTGCTGCTTGCTATCATTGCTATTGTCCCAGTGTCTCTTCTTCCTGAGCTACAGCTTCTCCCATCACCAACAAAGCTTGGATGGGAAACAAGAAGCCTCAGGGCTGCTGGGGAACAGAGAGGCTGGGCTAGAAGATATACCATGTATGTATTGCTGTCATGGTAGATGCTAGACCAGGAAGAAAAAGACAGGGATCTTAGGAGTTAAGTTGGAAACAACTGCTTGCCTGTCTAGGAAGGAGTGTGTGGCCAAGCATTAAGCATGATCACATGTTTACTGGCAACGGGATACAGATTGGGAATGGCTGACTGCCCACCTTCCTCATCTTCCCCACAATCTATTTGTAGAGAGGCATACCCACCTGACCTTCTAGCCTAACACACTGGGTACAGGTAGGGGAAGGAGAGCAGCTAGGACAGATAGCGGCTGCCAGTGCACCCAACAACTATACTGCTTTCTATAAGTCTGACAGGCAGCTAGGTGGCATGGTGGATACAGTGTGGGGCCTGAAATCAGGAAGACTCATCTTCATGAGTTCAAATCTGACCTCCTTCACATCCTAACTGTATAACCCTGGGCACTTAACCCTGTTTGCTTCATGTCTTCATCTACAAAATGAGCTGAAGAAGGAAATGGCAAAACATTCCAGTATCTTTCCCAAGAAAACCTTAAATGGTGTCTTGAAGAGTAGGACAATACTGAAATAAAAGAACAAATATGTCTAATGCTTTTGGTCCACCAAATGATCATCTTTCACATTCCTTTGAAGATCCTTGAATTAATTCCACTGATCCTCAGTTTCCTGATCAAAAAAATGGGGATAACCATATTTATAAGACTGTCATTACATGGTTGTTGTGAGGAGCAAATGAAATAGCATATTTATTGTCCCAAAAGTCTATCTTTAATAGCTTAAACCTGAATTAAAACTATTGGGGTACCTCATATTTAATGTCAGGGCAGCCTATATCTATAAGCCTCACAAGCATGCTATTTATGCCTCTATCCAATTAATTTATTTTTTTTAAATGCTGAATAGAACAGGGCCAAGGAGAGATACTTGTAGAACTCTAGTAAGGATCTCATTCCAGATTGGCATTGTTCCACTAACCACTACTTTTTGAGCCCAATCATTAATCCAGTTTTGAATTCACCTAACTGTACAGTAATCTAGCCCACAGTTTTCTCTCTTGTTCACATGGATATAATGAAAAACTCTGTTGAATAAAGTTCCTGTAATCTGAATATTCTGTTTTTGGTTTTCCCTTCTTCTACCAATCTAATAATCCTGTTGACCAAAGAAATTAGAGTATTTTTGGCATGACTTGTTCTTGATGAACCCACGCTGGCTCTTTTAATGTTCAGTTTTTCCATTTCTAAATGCTTACTAACCATCTTTTTGATTATTATATTCTAGAATTTTTGCCAAGAACTGATGTCAACCTCACCAACCTCTAGTTTGCAGGATCCATCTTCTTCCCTTTCTTAAATACTGGAATTACTTTTACCAAGCTCCCGTCTTGTTGCATCTCTCCCATCATACCCCCCCTTTTTTTGAAGGTCATGAGTAGTGGCTCAGATATCACACCCATACTAGCATGTAGTTTGCCCAGCAATGATGATTTGAACTCATTGAGTGCAAATGGGTATTGTCTTATTGTTTCCTCACTTATCTTGCATTTCTATTCAATTTTAAATATTTTGGTTCTAATTCAGAAGCTTATTCCCTGTGGTAAAGAAAATCCAAGAGTTTGAATAGTTTTACCTTTTTTTGCCTCACTCTGAGCTACATTCCTACTCCTTTGATTTTGCTTTGTTGTATCTAAAAACATAACAAATAAAAAATGACCTGTTGTCTCTAGCATCCGTTTCTAGCCTTATTTTGTTCTGAAGTTAAACAGTTCTGATATTAATTTTAGAATTATGGACTCCTCTTTTGAATTCATCCTTGGTTGCCTGCCCTTGCATCAATCTTCTATAAAAAACTTTTAAATGTCTATTTTATTGTTATATTATGTTTTATATTGGCTAAGCTTCCCCCTGTATTCTTCCTCTTTCACCCACCCAGAGAGTCATCCCATATAACAGATTATTTTTCTTCATATCTTTTTTTAAAAACCTAAGCTATTCAATGAGTTTACTTTCTCACTAAAATCCTTTGTGTTTATATCATGAGGATTTGATTCATCCCATCCAACTTCTCTAGTAGAATTTGAGGCCATGGTATCCCACTTCTTTATTTTTTTTTAATTTTGAAACCAGTTCCCCCCAAATGTAGAATGAATGTTAGGCAACAGCTGGCTTTCCTTCTCCCACCCCAACCCCTCATCTATCACAAATTCAAATACAGAGTAGTCACTTTCTTCTAAGTTTCCTATTTCTACCTCAACAGACAGTTCCTCTTAATTGGTTAAAATCAGACTACTAAAATTAAAATAAATCATGGTCTCTCAAAAAGGATAATAAAAAAGTATTAATACACTGGATTTACATCATGTTCTATACTTACCTAACTTGATTTGATTCCCATAAACTTCCGTTATTTGGAGGGCAAGTATCATTATCCTCATTTCATAGATGGGAAAATGGAAACTGAGAAAGATAAAGTGACTATGCCACTCTCGAGTAGAGATTTGTGTAGCTTGTTAATTCTTTTCCATAATCTGAGAAGCCTTGAACTAAGATTTGGACGTTAGGAATAGCCAATACATTATGAACTAGAGTTCAAGACAATCACTGCAGTCTTGAAATAAAAGATAGATATATATCCCCAATCAATTTTTCATCTTAGTTTTCTCTTATTCTTTCCTCTTTACGAAGTGGTGGTACTAATTGCCCCCTTCCCGTTCCAGAGTATTTCAATATCACATTAGCTTCTGATCTAACCCTAGGGTGTTGCTTACTTTACATAAATACATACACACACACACACACACGTATATATATATATATATATATATATATATATATATATATATACAGTTATCCTTTCCACATCACAACTTTCCCCATTGCAGTTTCAATATATTGTGGGTCAGCATGAGAAATTAAATGGGAATTTGGAGGGGGGAGTTTTGTGGAAGCTGCAGATGACATGCATAGGCCAGCAGATGACAAAAAAAGTTTAGAAATTCATAAATGCATCAAATGTATGCGTAGTAATATATATCAACCAAAATTTTACAATGAGATACTGTAGTCAACCAATAAAAGAAAAAGGAAAAATTCAGCCTTTTCTCTGGTATGAAGGGAGGGGCAAAAATTTTTATGTAGATTTTCCACATTGTGCAGGCACCATGCCCCTAATCCCTATGATGTGGAAAGGATAACTGTATTTTTATTCATTCATTCATTTAGTAAATGTCTCAATTCCTGGTGCCTAGAGAATACTATGAAGTGAGTCAACAAGTCTAGAACTTGACTGCAGTTTTTCAATATGGAAAGCACACACATCCACATATACACAAGAAGAGCAATACTCAAGAATTGACAGGCTGGGAAATTTTTTATGATGGCTGCAAACAGTACATCAGCTGTGCTCCAGTCATTGAGAGAGCATTTCCCATTCCAACCACCAAAAAAAAAATTTAAAAATCCCTTAAATAGCACCAGTGTTCCCTTTTCTTTATGTGTGTGCTCACATCAATGGGAAATTCATACTAGAAGAAAACAGAAACCTTTGTGGAAAAGAGTCTAACTTTTATTTTGATTAACTGAGTTCTTTGAAGGTGACCTCTTACTCACCAAGCGCTAGGGCAGGCAGATATTCAGAAAATTAATATCTTTTAACCTTTGTCATATCATATCAATGTCCTCAGAAGCTTACTTCCCAGAATGTCTTGTATTGGCAAGTTCATGGGTCCTGCAGAAATCTAACTAGACACAAAAATCCACAAGATGTGAGTTTACCTAAGATTTATTTATTTCCTTAAGCTTTATAAAGCATTTTCTCACAACATCTTTGTCAGGTAACTAATGCAAATATAACAATCCCCATTTAAAGCTCAGAAAACTTAAATGTCTACGGGGTGAGGAACCTGTGGCCTCAAGGCCACATGTAGCCCTCTAGGTCCTCAAGAGTGGCCAGCTGCAGGTTCCCCACCCTTGATCATAGAGCCAGGTGGAACAATCAATGGGGTATTGAGCCTGGGTTCAGGAAGACCCAAGTACAAATCCAGCCTCACATACTTAGGAGCTGTGTTACCATTGGCAAGCCACTTAACCTCTATTTGCCTCAGTTTCCTCATCTGTAAAATGTGGATAATAATAGCATCTACTTTGCAGGGTTGTTGTTAGTGTTAAATGAGATAATATCTGCGTACCTCTTAGAATAGTCCTGACACATTAAGCAAGTGCTTAATAAATGTTTGTTCCTCAAAAGAGCTTGTAAATGATAACCAGGATTCAAACTGAGGTTTCCTTTCTCTAAGCCCAGCATCATTTCAACTGTACTACCCTGTTTTCTTCAGTCCTTTAAAAAGAAAGAAAAAAAAAACCTTTTTGCTTTAGTGATTTGTTGGGAAATAATACAGTGGTGACTTTAAAAAAATAATTTTTACCTTTATGCTGAATATGTTTTAAATTTTAAACTTAAACTTTGAACTAGCTTTCTTTCTCTCTCTCTTTATCTCTCTCTCTCGCTCTTTCTTTCTTTCTTTCTTTTCTTTCTTCCTTTCTTCTTATCTAACTCAGGCTGGAATTACAGTAGCTACTCATGGGACTGATCCTTCTGCTGATCCTTCTGCTGTTCCACTATGACCTGCTCACTTTCTGACCTGGGCTAGTTCACCCCTCATTAGACAGCCTGGTAGATTCCAATCTTGGAGACTCATCATATTGCCACCAGACTTAGTGTCAGTTTAGCACATTTGCACCTCAGATCTCCTGAGCTCAAGCAATCTATTATTCTCAACTTCCAGCAGAAGCAGGGATCACAGGCATATTCCATGACACCAGGCCCTCCAATAAGTTTCTAAAAGTTATCTTCCACTGGTTTACACAATCACCTGGAGGTTTTCATCTTGGCATAGGGTGCTTGCAATCTCCAACATACAGAGGTTTTAAAATATGATGACATAAGAGACACAGACATGAAGAAGAAAATAAAGATCTGTTTTACTGAAGTCCTATCAGGAGCTACATTAAGATAATTTTAAATAATAAAGACTAAAAAATTCTTAAAGATATGAAATGCCTTTAAAGAATTAAAATAAAATAGGGATATTATCTAAATTACAAAAGTAACTAGGTGAAATTGGGAAAGGGAATAGTTAGGTTAGTGAAACAACCTCCTGACTGAGCATCACTGTACTGATTTGGTGAAAAGCCTCATGAAGAACAGTTACTACTTCAGAGATACTGGATGCTGTATTAAAGATCTTTAAAGAGTCTCCTAATGGTTGTCGTTGTTGTAGTTGTAGTTGTTAAGTGACTTTCAGTTGTGAAAGACTTTCCATGACCCTATTTGCAGTTTTCTAGGCAAAGATACTGGAGTAATTTGCCATTTCCTTCTCTAGCTCATTTTATAGATCAGAAAACTGACTCAAATAAGGTTAAGTGACTTGCCCAGAGTCACACAGCTAGCAAGTGTCTGAGGCCAGATTTGAATTCAGGAAGATGAATCTCTCTGATTCCAGGCCCACCACTCTATGCTGTACCACATTGCCGACCTATCTCCTAATGGAGAGACAGGTATTTAGGATAAAAATGGGTTTTGACTGCTGATCAAAGAGTAACAACATGGAATACATTTGTAAGGGGGCTGATTGGGTGAATGAATTTGATGAGCTCCCTGATTAATTTGAATTAATTTGAACTTAAGGGCCTGAGTCTCTGGATGAGTAAAACACCTCCCTCTGCAGAGCATAGACATGTGCATTGGTTCCATGAAAGGACACAGCAGCTCTTGATCAACTTTCAGTAATTGAGGCAGTTAGGATTCAGAAATATGGGATCGTTTCAAAGGAGTTCCTTCTGTCTCCTTTGGAGAGCCTATAAGAGAGAACAACATATTCTTACCTTCATTTGGTCTTTTTACCTCTTCCCTTATACTTCTACCCCCATCAGTACCATGTTGAATGGAATGGAGGTGGGGATCAGGGGATGTTTCCTTTTCCATATCTGTCCCTCCAAACACGTAAGTCAGTTTGATGGCAACTCGTGGCAGCAAGTCATAGTAATAGCTATGTGCTTGCACATTTGAACACTGATCTCACTGTTTAGAGGAAGAGGGGGGTTGATTTTGAGGGTCATGTCACAACTGAGTAGAATTATTGAGACCAGATTTTCTCAGTTTATAGGATGTCAGGAGTCAGGAAACTGATTGAATTTCTAGACAAGTACGTGGTTGATGCAAACATGCACATGCTCATGTTCATGTACTAATCTCATTCTTTAGAAGAAGGGAGGTTTGATTTCTTAGGCAGCATAATCTTAGTATCTAGCCTTCTATTCAAAAAGGGAGATTCTCTGGACAGTGGTGTCCTTGAAATTCCTTCATGAATAACTGTATTTTGAGAGTCTGACAATTGGACCCTTGACAGAAAGAGTGGGATTCCCTAAGCAATGGTGTGTCTCAGAGAAAGAAGAGGGATTGCTCATTTGACTTCTGCAGTTGAATAGCAAAGCCACAACATGGGGAGGGGGAAAGGCAAGAGATTTGGAACTTATCAGCAAGTGATTGGATCATGCAGGTGCAAAGAGAAAAGGAGCTGCCAATATAGTGGCCTCCGAGAGATGTTTGCCTTCAAAGTAGAATCCATATCATAGGGAGTACTGTAAGTCTTGGGAGATGTGGGGAGACTTCCTTCTGAAAGATGTACAGATCTACCAGAATGTCAAAAGTTTGCCCCAAAGGCAACCTCAAATTTAATTCTCTTCCAAGGGAAGCTTATGGTCTACTTTGAGTGCCTCGTGTATTTTGTATTGTGTATGGACTCCTGTGAGTCTTTATTTACCCTACACTTTCTGCAGGGTAAAACAAAGGCTGACTTTTAACCAATAAGCATTTATTACCTTGATTGCTTATATAGTAGTTGTGTCCTTTTTAACTCACATTTAGAAAACCTAGAAACAAGCTATGCCTAAGCTACATTCAGAGATTCACTTTTAATAGACTCTCTTGTTGTTGAGTCATTTCAGTCATGTCCAACTCTTTGTGACCCCACTTAGGATTTTCTTGGCAAAGATACTGGAATGGTTTTGCCGTTTCCTTCTCTAGCTCACTGAGGCAACCAGGGTTAAGTGACTTGCCCAGCATTACATAGCTTCAAAGCATCTGAGGCTGGATTTAAATTCATGAAGATGAGTCCTCCTGATTGCAGGCCCAGTGCTCTATCCACTGCACCAACTACAATAAATGACAATTTGTATTTACCTAGCCTTTAAGTCTAACATAGCACATTATATTTGTTGTTGTTATTCAGACATGACTGAACAACAAATTAGGAAGAGAGCTATAGAAGAAATAATTTAATAATCTCTTTCCAGATTTTCTCCCTAAATTTTTTAATTCTTTGGATGAAAGGCATTTTAGAAGTGAAAAGGTATTAACAATTTTTAAAAGTTAAAGAGCTCTGCAAATAGTAATTTTGTCTTCATAAAGCCTCTATGAAGCAAGAAGGTGATTTCTTGGGGGTGGTGTTCAGTCATTTTCAGTCATGTTTGATTCTTCATGACTCCATTTGGGATTTTCTTGGCAAAGATACTGGAGTGGTTTGCCATTTCCTTCTCCAGCTCATTTTACAGACTAGAAGCTGAGGCAAACAGGGTTAAGGGACTTGCCCAGGGTCATATAACTAGTAAGTATCTGAGACTGGATTTGAACTCATGAAGATGAGTCTTCCTGATTCCAAGCCCAGTGTTCTATCCACAGTTCCACCTACTGTCAATAGGTGGGAGCAAATAAACCGAAGGTCAGTCTCCCATATTGGACTGAATCTGTGTGATCCAAGAATCTTGGAACTTTTATGTTATGTGACAATGAGAAAACAAAAACCCTTCTGCTTTCCCCCAGTACACTAAAGGGGTATCAGAGATTCAGCCTCATATCAAGTGGGAATAGGGAAGGAGTCACTTTTTGCCCTATCCCCAGTTCCCTGGATGTACCACTCGAGATCACTAGGCATGGCAACAGTAGATCTAATTTTGAGTCCTTGTTCTGACTATGGGCAAATCAGTCAACTTTTATGAGTCTGAGTTCCCTTATCTTTAAAAATTAGATAATAACACTTGTATTATCTGCAATATCTCATAGGGTTGTTGGGCGCAAAGTTCTTTGTGAACCCTAAAGCACTGTAGAAATGAAAATTATTATCTATCTTGAGCATTAATACTGTTTTTGTGATTTGAAAATACATGACTTGTAAAATAAAAATTATCAGACAGATTTATTGTGTCGTGGAAAGAACACCAGGTTTTGTACAGGAGGATTTGGGTTCTAATCTCAAATCTCCTGTTTAGTATCTATATGACTTTGGGCATTCCACTCCTTTCTTCTGGATCTCAGTTTTCTCTTCTATAAAACAAAGGGGTTGGATTAGAAAATCTCATCTCTTTAATTTTAATCTATGATGCATTCCGATTATCACAATATTGACTAAATTTTATGTTTGGCATTGCGCAAAGCAAATTGAGCTGACATTGTGCCTCACACAGTTGTAATTTGAAACTATGTTTAGAGAACCACGGTCTGGTTGTGTAAGATCATAAAATCTGACTTTGCTCCACCTGTGCTTCCCCTCCTTTTAGTTGGGGGATAAAGTGGCATTATGTGGGGCTCTCATGACTCAAAGGAAAAATGAAAGACCACAGGGTTTGGGAGGTGTCTGGTTCAGTTGAAAATGTCTGACTAAAGGAGAGACTTAAAGAAAAGGGGATGAGTGAGCTTCTTTTCCCCTCCATGTTTGGGAGGGCAAATGGTAAGCTCCTCACTGGGCTCAAAGGGGGAGAATCAGAGTTCAGGATGTTAAATATTCACTAGGTACTAGTTTCTGAGCAGATCATGCAAAAGATGCCTATGTATTCTTGTAACTGAAGTGGGTAATGTTTTAAATATGCTGCATAATTTGAAACATGCTGTAGACAGTTTTTTTAAAAGCATGCATGTTTCGATAAATGGGAACAAAAGGGGGTTATCTTCAAATTAGGGAAAGAAATAGAGACTGAATTGTTAATTATAGTTCTATTTTTCTCCAAGACAAAGAAATAGCATTCCTTTAAGGAGATGTAACATTTTCTTGTCTTCTGCAAACCCAGGAGAGGAAGGTTCTGTATGAATGACCTTCAAGGGGGAGGCAGGTACTTAAGATAAAGTTGGGTTTTTGCAGCTGCCTGAAGAGTATGTCTACACATTTAATACAAAGGGATATGTGACCCTGGTAGAGCAAAAAGCTTTGACAGATGTCATTATTTATGAACCTTTGTGTATATCTATCTTTTCAAACAGTTAGAAAATTAATGTGGTTGCCTGGCCATTCTTAGCTTTATTTACTACATGGTAGGAGGAGAGAATCATGAATTATTTTCTTACACTGGCATATTTCTCAGCAGGTCAGAAAGAGCTACTTTCTCCTTGCTAAGATCACAACACGGGATGTATTTTATGTGAGATGACTACTTTTAATTTACTCCCTTTTCTATAATTATTTAGGGGCAGCAAAATATATTTGCTAGAGACTTGCTTAGCTTGACTTTTTCCTCTGGACCTCAAGGTCTATGAGTTGAAAGGCCCTTCCTTCTAGGTTTTAAGGTGGGTGGTGCTGACCCCTTGAAAATTCTCTCCTTTAATAAGATTAAGCCAAGAATTCTGTGGGACTGGTTATGGTGTATGAGTGCTATTTTTAATAACTTTAACTCACATTTATATAGCTCTCTAGGGATTGCTAAGTTATATGACAGATCTGTGAGATCACTAGCACAAAGTCATTTAATCCATTTGGATAGATGAGAAAGTTGAGGCTCAGAGTTGAAGAGACTTACCCAAGGCCACACAGCTGGAATGTGTGGGAGTTCAGATTTGAGTCCAACTCACGGGTTTCGTGGTTCAGTAGAAAGAAATCTGACCTGACTGTCAGAGGCACTGAATTTGAATTCTAGTTCTGTGACCTAGGGCAAGTTACCAAGATGTCTGGGTTTCAGCCTATTCTTTTGTAAGACATAAGGTGGTTTGGCAAAATGACTTCTCAGGTTCATTCCATATCTATGTTTATCTATATTTCTGGTCATGTGATGCTCAGAACTAATCCCCTAGCATTCTCTCTACTCTGCCACATTTCAAGCTATGGGAATCAAAGTGTTAAATATTAATTTAATATGAGAATAAATAAATGAAGCTAAATCAATATAATCAGGGCAGAAGACTCACCATATGTTAGCAAACTTATTCATAACACACTTCCATCTTTTTCATTTTTCTATTTTGTTTCCTATTTTTATATTTACTAGCTATACAGAATATTTTATATATTTAGTTATATATTTTATTATATATTTCCATTTTAATATTTATTGCATCTTTCATTTATTTATCATTCTGGGATAAGGAGGAGAAGGGAATATTGGGCATCATGATGTAGTTTAAAGAGTTCTGGATATCATTTTAGAAGACCTTTGTTCAGACCCTAACTCTGCCACTCACCTTCAGGAAGTCACTTAACTTGTCACTTGTCATCTGGAAAAAAAGGAAGGAATTGGGTTAGTTGACCACTAAGGTTCTTTCTACTCCTAAATCTATGAGTCTATAAGCAAAATCGTCTTTGGGGTTCAGGACAAATCATTTTTATCCAGGTGAAACCAGGCTAAATAAACATTTAGTGTATCCTTGAAAGAATAATAATAGAAAATATCTCAGTCACAATAGGGCACCATGAAATGTGTGAGTTCTATGGAAAGGGAGAGGGGGCATTCTTGGCAGCCAGCCAGCCATAATACTCACCACCTATATATGTTAACTGAGTGTAATATGCCTTTGGGTGTTTTTTAGCATAGGAACCACCCTGGGATTCTGAACTCAAAGTAGTGTGAGCTCATCCAAATATATTGGCCTTGACATAATGATCTCAATCTGCTGTTGACTAAAGCTGGTTCTATATTTTGGAGACACATAGTACTCTTTTGAAATAAACTATGCAGAGGGACTCATTTATGCTATCCTTCAAAGAGGATCAGGGAGACTATCCACCCCTACTAGCTCTGCTTATGAAGTAGGAGAAGGAGAAGAAAAGGACATAAGGTTCAGGACCTTCTATGTAGTCCCAATCTGGGTATCAGAGAAAAAGGGAGTCCCTCCTTCTTGGGACACTGGGTTCATGTTCCTAGCCCTTGCTCTCTACATACCTTAAAAGGAATCTTAGGAAGTAGAGGTGGCTTCTAGAAGCTTTAAACCTCTATTGTCCATGGTTTATACAGTAAAAAGTCCTGAAGAAGTGCCAAAGTTCACACATGTCAAAGAGAATTCCCATGAAAAACTTAGTAAGCAGCAAGAACTGAGAAGTCAGGAAGTGGCTAAAGCAACAGGTTTAGTTGGTATATACGATCAGAAACAACTTGAGGAGGGAAAGGATGCTGCCGGGAAGTAGGGTCCTTAGAGAAGGGTGCCAGGGCTTTGGCCCTATAGGAGGAAAAGGGCTTATGTGGGGCTAAAATGGGGTCAGGGTAGTCTTCACTTTTGCCAACACTTAGTCAAGAGAGTTAGGCTTGTCAAGGTCCTGATCTGGCCAGGTGGATGATACAGGATATAGAGCTCAAGTCCTAATATACTAATCAGGCAACTTTAAGGCAGTAAAATTCTGTTAGTCAAGGGGCTGGATCATAATCCAGAGTAGTTGGACCAAAGGTTACCATGAGGACTTGTGTGAAAGTCACATAATTTCATGTAGAAGCATATTAGATGAAGATATATTTAAAAAACCACCTTGAAAGCCCTCAACTTCAACCTTTCCTCTCCAACAGAAACGTAAAATAAAGCATCCTCCCTACCTCCAAATTTTACTGCTCTTAATTCTCTCACTACGGCTCCTGTTTGCCATAGCACATCCTAAGCAGTCAACCAGCCAACCAGTGACCTAACAATACAACACAACAAAACAGTTTTCTATTACCCAGGGCCTGACATGGGTATGACAAATGTATGGCATTTTAAACTGACATGTTATGCCCTTTAGTTTTAAATATTTTGCCAAGGCAATGTGGGCAGACCACTGGACTTAGAGTCAGGAAGATCTGAGTTTGAATCCTACCAAAGACATTTGTTAACTGTGTGACCCTAAGCAAGTCACCTTATTTTTCTTTGCCTGCTTCTCTTCAAAATTGGAATAAAAATATTATCTACCTCACAGAGTTTTAATGAAGATAAAATGAGATAATATTTCTAAATTGTTTTCCAAACTTTAAAGTCCTATATAAATATTATTACTATTGTTATATTCAAATCTTGGCTTTATAAGTTCTTACCTGGTTGACCTAAGGTCATGTCCCTTCTCTGAGACATAATTTTCTCATTTCTCCCAACAACAACATAATTGTTGTGTTGGTAGGTCACAGGTTGGCTCTGGTTGACTGTTTAGGATATGTTATGGAAAACACGAACCACAGTGAGAAAATTCAGAGCAGGGAAATTTGGAGGTTGGGAGAATGGCTTGTTTTATGTTGCTGTTGTTTCATACATGTAAGAGGAGTGGGGGTGGCATAGCCTGAAGATTCCTTTAGGCCTTAACTTGCATGTTCTTAAATGGGCATGATAAGTAACCTGCTGCTTCTAACAGAAGATGAATTATCTAGGCATCATCCTGACTTCTACCCACTTGAGAGCAAAATATTAAATGTATATTTCAGTGATATAGTCAGGATTGTGAGAACTGTAAGAAATCCTCAATAGGAGGGATGTTTTTGCAATGAAAAGTTGAAATGATTAGCATAGAACTTGGAAGAGAGGCTTACTTCACTATAAAGATCATGTCATCTCCTCATAGACATAGGTAGGTCCAATTTTATGCAGGTAGCAAGGTTAGATTTCAAAACAGGAGATTAGTGGGGCTTAATCTAGATTCACTGTTAAAGGTGACAAACCACCTAATATAAAGCAGAGCTTAAATCTTGAGCCATGGGAATACCTTCTCAGGAAAAACGGGGCCCCGGAATGTGGGCTATTAAGCCCTCTCACAAATCACTGTGAAGAGCAGGGCTTGAAGGGTGCAAGAAGGAATACAATTTATAGCTTCTAGATTTACAGTACTATTACCCTTCAAAGGATCTTGAATCTACTTTAAGAGTAATTCTGGATCAGTCTCAATGGAAAGACACATTGTGCGCCAATGTCCTCTCTAAATAAGGCATAGAGTTTGGAGGATAAGCTGTGCACTGTAGTCTGAATCTTCCAGTTCCTCCATGACTTTTTGATATATTATCTTTATATTTTTAAAAAATGGAGAAAAAAGCAGCAGAGATACATTGTCATAAATAGTTTTCTTAATGGTTTTTTTTTGCCAAAAGTAATGAGGAACTGAATTTCTGGCAGGGTGAGGATTAGGTATATGGTGGGGTATCATAAGGCAGGCTAAGTGTATAGAGCTCCAGGCCTGAAGTCAGGAAGACCTGAGTGCAAATTCGACCTCAGACACTTACTAACTGTATGACCCTGAACAAATCACTTTAACTTCTTTGCCTCAGTTTCCTCATCTGCAGAATGAGGTGGAGAAGGAAATGGCAAACCATGCTAGGAGTATATTTGCCAAGAAAACCCCAAAGGGGGTCACCGAGAGTCAGACATGACTGAAATGACTGAACAACAGGAGAAGGCCAAAGGAATGATGGGCATAAAGAAAGTAGAAGTATTATCTAGCACTCTTACTTTGTTAATTGATTTATGAATTTTAGTAAGGTTTTCTTTGCAATGCTCTTTCCCTATCTCTGACTGCTCTCTTTTTCTCTCGGTGTCTCTGTTTCTCTGCCTCTGTCTTTTTGTCTTTCTCCATTCGTCTGTCTCTCTCCTTAAGCAACATCACGAGAACGGTTCTGTGGTTTCCATTAAAACTGGAAGTTAGAACCATAGCTAATCTGCAATGTAAGCATACGGAATCAGGAAAGCTAATGGATTCCATAGTAATCATCCACTCTCCTGGTTTGGATCACAGAACAAGCAGCACAGCTTAAACAAGTGAAATAAAAGCAGGGATTATATAATACAGCTTTAAATTGTAGCTGTTTTTGAGACAACAGTTATTTAATAAAACTCTGTGTGTGTGTGTGTGTGTGTGTGTGTGTGTGTGTGTGTATGTGTGTGTGGCATGTGGTTTGAGGAAGTATGATTTACTTGATCTGGGAAAGCCTTAGCAAATGAATTCCATACCTCAGTATCAAGGAAATAGCCAGATTGTAGCAACTACCTGCTTTAGCTGTATTCTATTACTGGCCTCTGATTAGTATCACTGTATTGCATGCCTTGTGTGCCAGGGCAGTAAATAATAACAGGAAGCCATTAAAATGAACATTTGTAGTTAAATCTTTGTTGGTCAGCCAAGAGTCTTTTTTGATCTGTTGTACAAAAAGATTTGTTTCTGTAACACACTTTCAATAGGCTCATAGCCTTTAAAAGGTTTTTTTGCTGAGTGCAACCTTAAGTCATGTGGGGTGCACTGCCCTCCTCCCCCTTGGCATTTTAGATTTGAAAGGAAGGTTGTTGGAATGATTCTGTCCCTGAATTCATTTTAACTTTCCTTCGGAACTCCTGCCATGATGCTTGATCAGATTGGAAAGATTTGCTGAACCTATATCAGAGACTCAGCAATATCAAAGTTACAGGAAAGTATGTGTCAAATAGCATATTGGTAACTGACATTTACATAGACCTTTAATCAATTACAGTACCATAGATTTAGAGCTGAAAGGGAGCTTAAAAGTCATCTCATTCAAAACCTTCATTTTTAATCTGAGAAAAACAGGCCCAGAGAGTTTGTGACTTGCCATAGGTTGCTCAAGTAGTTGAGTATAGAGGCAGAACTTGAGATTAATTAATAAAAGTGTATACCAGATAAATACAGGGTAATTTGGAGGGGGCAGGATAGGGAAGTACTAGCAGCTGTCAGTTTTGTGGATGCTTGAAGGAGTGCTCGAGGAGAGTTGCTTGAACTGAATTTTGAAAGAAACTGCAGAGGCAAAGATAGGGAAGGCATAGATATGGGAGATACCTGAGAGCAAAAGCAATTTGGATGGACCATAGAGTATGAAGGTGAACAGTATATAATAGGGCTAGAAAGAAAGATTAGAATCATATTGTAAATGATTTTCATGCTTTATTTCATTTGATCTTCAAGAAAAAAAAACATTTTAGTGGAAAGAAAACTGAGACTCAGAGAGATAAAATCATTTGCCCGTGTTCACACAACTAGTGAAATGTCAGAGGAAGGATTCAAAGCTAGGTCTCCTTTGACTTCAAGTCCAGTGTTCAATATTCTATATCATGGTACTTCTTCTAGCCTGAAGAGGAAACAGCTAGGGAATAAAGCTAGGACTAAGGTTTCAAATGACCAAGAAGCCAGGAGCTTAAAAAAAAAAAAAGTAAAGCAACTATATAGAAAAAAAAAATCAAACTGTTAGTCTACTGTTCTTCATTTTCAATGCAATGGAAAAAAGGCCATGTTCTCAATTTGCATTACCGTATTTGACTTGGGTGCTACAACCAAGCCATTGTTTCCCAAGAAATGCTGGAGCCTTCTGTAATACAGCATACCCATTTCCCTCCAGTGTTTTGGAAATTACATGTTTGCTAGGCCCTGGAGAGCCTATTATACTCTATCAGCCTCACAAAGCACTTCTGTTTTAAAATTATGAATTCTAAATAACTGGCGATGTTAGGTAATGCAAGAATGTGCAAAATTTCCCATGTATTTAAGTGATCTGACCAATCGTGAAAGAAACTATTAGTCAAATTCATATCATGCACATATACAAACTGGATCAATGATTTACATCAAAAAGTTGTCAATTAACAAGCATTTATTAAGCAATTAATATATTTCAGACACTGTTTCACTGGCATAGGGCACCTATGGGTAAGGAAATTCCCTTTACTAATGGAGGTCAGCAACTTCTCTTGAATCTATGGTCTCAACGCTTGCCTCATTTGATGAGAAGTTAATGTGACTCGGACATGTTTACATAGTCAGTGGTGGGGAATCTGTGGCCTCCAGGCCTCATTTGGCCCTCTAGGTCCTCAAGTACAATCTTTCGATGAATACGGGCCATACTTGAGGACCTAGGGGGTCACATGTGGCCTGAAGACCACAGATTCCCCACTTCGGATATAGCTAGTATGGGTCAGAAGAGAGACTGTAAGCCAAATCTTCCTAATTTTGAAGCCAGCTTGTTATCCTCTATTTGTTGTTTCACCCTTCTTCCCCCTACACACACATACATATATGTATGTAATGTTTATGTATGTGTACATACCCACAATGTCCAGATTTCAAACATAGGATGTATTCCAAAGTGAGTTGTTTGAGAAAGTCCATTTCACATAGAAAACATGCAAGGGCAGGTCTCAAAACTTATTTGACCAATACTGTAGCTCAAGAATAGTACTAACGTATCCAGGTTAATTCCATCTAAAAGGACGGTACTGTAGCAGTACTTGTAGTTGTATTTGTAGTACTGTTTCCAAGAGGCTAATCTAGTCTACAGGCAAGATGCTAGTCTATTAGGAGTGTCAGTGTATTAGGGATGAAAAAGGAAATCCCTGATGTGCTGAGGGAGGGTACCTTCCATGGAGCTGGATTTGTACTCTGGCTTGTTGTTAAGTTCTATAGGCCTTGTTAGGTAAGGAGGTTCACCAGTCTAGCTAATCAGGAGTATACTTGATTATGCTTGACACATAAATTTTAACTTGGTATTCCAGGAGGATCTTCCTCTCTTGTTCATTGTCTTAACTATCTTATAAGCAATTCTGTGTGTGTGTGTGTGTGTGTGTGTATAGGAAAGGAGGGAACCAAGAAGTGGTGAAGTCACTAGATTTTTTAACTGGTAGAGATGTTGGAGGTCATCTGTTCCATCTTCATTTTAAAAATGAGGAAAATGGTTTTAGTAGAGGTTAAATGACTTGTTTAAGATCACACTGTTAGTAAATAGAAAAGTCAAGATTTGGTTTTTTGGGTTTTTTTTTGGAGTGGGGAAGGTAGGGCAATTGGGGTTACATGACTTGTCCAAGGTCACACAGCTAGTAAGTGTCTGAGGCCGAATTTGAACTCAGGTCCTCCTGACTCCAAGGCCTGTGTTCTACTCACTGCGCCACCTAGCTGCCCCAAAAAGTCAAAATTTGAACCCAAGTTTTCCTTGACTGTAAATCTAGCACTTCTTTTATGGCACCATAGTAATCCTGACCATTTAACTCTGTATTTGCTTAACAGAAAGTAATTGTGCATTTGTAGAAGAGGTTTTTAGCTGTACTAGACTGTGGCATAATAGTTAGAGAGCCAGCCTCAAGGCCAAGGAAAACCTGGGTTTAAGTCTTGCCTCAGACACCTATCAGCCTTGTGACCCTAGGGAAGTCACTTAGTGCCCAAGGATGGCCTGTGTGCAAGAATGTAGCCTAAGCAAGTTTAGAGGGAGAGAGAGATAGAGCAAACGGAAAGCCTGAGTGTGGTACTGGCACCCATGAAATGTACCTGAGATAAAGGTCTTTAAGATTATAGTTAGAACCTCTGTGGAAGAGCCATTAGAGAAGATAGACAAGAATTACATAGGTTCAGAACATAGGGATGGATTGTGATCTGTACTGAAGGAGAATGTACTCTAATCAATGAGTTTCACTGAAGTACAAAGCATATTTTACATAGTACAATCTTGGGAGGGGGCAAGGCTTGACTCAAGTCTGTGTCCTCCGTGTTTAAAAGGTTTAGTGTTGCAAGAAAATGAGATACTCTTTGGTTATTTAACAGTTAACAAAAGAAAGTTTACTTAGCTTTAGCACAGAAAGACTATTCAACAAGTATACTCTGGCACTTAAATAAATGGCCATGGCCCCGTTTTTCTCCTTGTGGACACCAATCTGCTCAGAAGGGGAGGGTATGGTGACCTACTAGGAAACGCTGTCAAAGGAGCTGCATTTTGAACCTTAGCCCCTTAGGCCAATTAGGCCCTAAGGACCACTTTGTTGTCTCTGGGGAAGAAGGAATGATCCTCTCACAATCTTTCACTGGTTTATTTTCTCATATTGAGTTCTTAAAAGTCCATGCCAATGGTACACATGCTTTGGCAAATGCTAGCAAGGCAAAAAAGCTTGGTGTATGGGTTTGGGATGTGATATGTTTATTTTCTTAGGACAAGCCTTACTAGGTTCAATGGATGATGAATTTTGCAGCAGCAGCAGCTCTCAAAGACCATATAGATATACTCAGACAAAGACGGGGTCACAGTTTGGCCACCTCCTAGAATTACTATATCCTTTAGCACCCCTTCATATGTGAAACCTATCCTGATCTTACCAGTTGTCAGTGTCCCGGTACAAAAGCCCCACATTACTCTGTGTATACACTCATCATCTTCTAAAACATACCAAGGTTCTTCACCTCATCAGTATCCTTTGCCCCTCTGATAGTATGATAAAGTCATAAATGCCTCCATTTAAGGAGGGAGAACAGGACTGACATTTCCCTCAGACATCTCCTCCTTCTCATCCAGCTATGCTTGTTTTGGACTTCTTTGGCTTCCCCACAGCATCCCTGTGCTAAGTACCTCCCACCTCCCCTTTCCCAGCTTTTGTGTATTGTCTTTCACCACTAGAATATAAGCACTTTGAAGGCAGGGATGTCTTTCTTTTTCATACTTGCAAAAACCATTTATTGACTACTGAACTGCATATAATTTTATACACACATACATATATATGTATACATAAATAAATACATACATACATTCAAGTATGTGTGTGTCTGTTTAAAGTTGTGCATATATTCCTTTCTCCCAATGTAAAGTTCAACTGTTTGAGGGTAAGGACTATTTAGTTTTTACTTTTGTGTCCTCAGTGCCTGACACACACGTTATAATGTTAATAAATGCTTGTTGAATAAATGAAGTAAGACGAGAGTTCCTACAGTGATGAGCTTG
This sequence comes from Trichosurus vulpecula, assembly GCF_011100635.1. Classification (NCBI taxonomy): domain Eukaryota; kingdom Metazoa; phylum Chordata; class Mammalia; order Diprotodontia; family Phalangeridae; genus Trichosurus; species Trichosurus vulpecula. The sequence goes on along the minus strand of NC_050579.1, from coordinate 142,234,944 downwards.
TAGCTCAGTCAATCAATAAACATTTATTGAGTACCTACTATGTGCCTGGTACTGTGCTAAGCACTAGGGATACAAAAAGAGACTAAAGACAGTTCTTGCCTTCAAAGACCTTACAGTCTAATGGAGAAGACAACATGCAAATAAATATATACAATGCAAGCTATGTACAAGATAAATAAAAAATAATTAACAGAGGGAAAGCACTATAATTAAAAAGAGTTGGGGAATATTTCTAGTAAATGATGGGATTTTAGAAGCTTAAAGGTAATTGCATGAAATACTGAAATGAAGGAATCATATTATCTATTTTTTATCTATCTTGCTTTTATGTAGAAATAGATTTTAAAATTATATGTGTATTATATAATGTATACATGTATGAATGTACATACACACCTATCACAGACACACATATATTAAAACACCTTTCTCTTAAATTTTATGTGTGTGTGTGTGTGTATGGTGTGTGTGTGTTAGAGACACTTTTGGGAATCTGGTCAAACCTATGAACTCTTTCTCAGAATAATTTTTTTCCTTAATTGTAATTGAATGCAATACTAAATTTAAGTTAGAGGTTAGTGAAAATAAAAATGTATTGTTTCCCATCCAAATTTACACATCCCTTGAAATCTATACATAGACTTCTTTATTAAAGACACAATATATCATGATACTTCTAAGAAATGTTAATTGCTCAATGATTAAAATAATATTGCCAAAGTAGTATTAATTCCTCTGACAAGAGGTCCTTGTGGCAGGTGGCCCTAAGATGAACCTGGCAATGTCTTTAGTTGTATCAGATTAAAGTTGGGAAATGGGTGGGCAAACAAATAAAGAAACTCACTGCCATTGAAACAAGTAGTAATTCAGAAATTATGCTTTCTAGCCCCCAGGATGAAGACAAATTGCAGTGAGGCTCTGCAATGAAATAATTGCAAACATATTCCCTCCAAAGCCCCAAGGAGCTGAATTGTTTTTGTAGCAAAATAATGTATCATAAGCAGAAGTGTCCAAATACATGTGCTTTGATATAATAGCTGATTAATCATGCATTAACAATTTGCCAGAAGTATTGTAGTGACCTTTACTCAAATAATTTCAAAAATTATTTTGTAAAAAACAGTAACTCGGAGATAATAATTCTGAATCCAACCAATAAGCCAGCAATCTTGGCAAAGGGTGGGATGGGGTGGCAGTGGCAAGTTATTCCACAGCATGAAGGTCAGCAACATTCAGCAGAGACATATATCTAACAAGTATTTTGAACTTGGCTCATCAATTTTTTGAGGGGTCATGGAGAATATTCCCTAGTTCTTAGCCACAAGAGATGCTGTTTGAGAGCTTGGAAGTCAGCATGATATATGCAAACATTTTAACTTTGTGTTCTCTCTGGGGGAAACAACCCCGCCAATTCTCCCCTTTGTGACCAAGAGGCAATTTAGCATCTGATTTAGGAGGAGGAAAAAAACATTCTTGTCTTTATGTCATAGAATCCTGAGTCACAGACTCCTATATTTAGAGCTGGAAAGGATCATAGAGGACATTTAGTCATAATATCATGGGATCATAGATCTAAAACTGTAAGAGACCTTAGAGGCCATCTTGTCATAGGTTTATAATGTAATATCTGTTTCAATGATTAGCTCATTTTAAGTCGAAAAGCAATTTAATGCCCTTGTCAGGCCTCTGTGGTTCCATACTGTACTGCTTTAGAGAGTTTATATCAAAAAAAAGTTAGGAGTATGATCACTATAAGACCTGAGTTTAGAAAATTCCTAAGATTTAGGGAGATGTTAGACTCTCTGTATTTATATTTATTTCTGGCTAATCCCTAGTTTCTTTTTGGTTGATGCAAAATTCAGATTAACCAGAAACTTTTGGGTGAAAAAGCAGCAAAGTATGTTATAATATCTGTTAATAAATAGGCACCAGAGGGAAGAGTTAGAGAAAGAGTACATCTTTTCTTAGGACTTTCCTCAGCCTTTCAGGAAGTAGGCACAACTGGTGCTCTTCCACTCTAGTATTACTGTAGGGCCAATGTTTTTGTTGTTCAGTCGTTTCAGTCATGTCCAACTCTTGGTGACTCCATTTGGGGTTTTCTTGGCAAAGATACTGGAAGGGATTGCCATTTCTTTTTCGAGATCATTTTACGGATAAGAGAACTGGGGCAAACAGGTTTAAATGACTTGCCCAAGTTTATACAGCTAGTAAGTATCTAAGGCTAGATTTGAACTTGGGAAAATGAGTCTTCCTGACACCAGGTCTGACACTATCCACTGCTCTACTTAGTAGAACCAATGGCTCTCCTCAATTGCTCTCTTCTCTGCCATTGTTCAGTCTTATTTATTTTTTCCTTTTATTAGTTGCCCCTCTGCTAATTCTGCCCTTGATGTCCCTCCTTCTTCTCTGTTGTCAGATCATTGAAATCTACCAGCAAAACTGCTTCATTTTCTTAAGAAAACTCTTTCCAGAGGGCTAATGACTACACACAAGCAGTCTAGCTAGGAAAAAATAATCTGTGGCTAGGCATGGCCTTGGTTCACATTCCATTTTTGCACTTGTCACTAGGATCAGAGATAAATGGAGGGGTAAGTAGGAATCAAGTTATGTCATCCATGAACTGTGTACTGCCACTGTATAAATATTGCCAACAGTGTTAGAGTCTGGAGACATCCATCTGCTTCTGTCCTATTTTGGAATACTTATAAATCAATAGTACAGTTCCTTGAGATAATGTAAAGGCTAACACAACATGATATGATATGATATGATAAACCTAATATGACATAACAATGTACTTATTACAGTACAATGCAATAAATTTTACTGTCTCTATCTTTGCTCCTAAGATCTTTAAGTTTCCTGAATACCAAAAGCAACACTGCCTTCTGTCTCTACCATTCATAGGCATAGCCATATTGACTGAATTCTAGCAGGAGGCATTTCATTCAAGCCAGCAGCGGGGTTGGAATACTTGCTCTACTTACTGCCAAATGCTTTCAATTCAACCAAGAATATAGCTAAAAATCCCTCTTTGACTGCATCCTAGACAACATAGTTATTTCTCCATATACTCAGACCTACAGGCTAGTTCCGTCATCATTTAGGGATCATGAAGTTTTTCCAGAGTCCCATGCACTGACTGGTTTCCAGGTTCAGTGGGGACTCAGACTTCACTAGAATCCTACTTCCCAATATCTTATCTGATCTTATTTTTTTTTATACTCAAACAGTAAATAAAATGCATTGTCAGGGAAAACAGGTCGAGAGAAAAAATAAACAGGAGCAAAACCCCTTACAAAGGGGTAAATAAAAAAAAACCTCATAAACTTTTAAGATTGGGGCTAAGATTCCACTTTTTGAGGGAACCAATGTGTTCCAAATATTCCTATTGATTGCAATGAAAAATCACTTTAGGGGGCGGAGCCAAAATGGTGGCTTGGGAACAGAGACTTGCTTAAGTTCTCCCCCAAATCCCTCCAAACACAAGTAAAAAAATGACTCTAAACAAATTCTAGAGCTACAGAACCCACAAAATAACAGAGGGAAACAAGACTCTAGCCCAAGATGGCCTGGATGGTCACTGGGAAGGGTTATGGCACCTTGCTGGGAGCTGAGCACAGCCCAACATGGGCCATGCCAGGAAATACCAGGTGGAGGGTAGACCAGGAAGAACAATCCTCAGGGCCCTGAATCATTGAACTGTGGCAGTTACTAGACTTCTCAACCCACAAATGCCAAAGACAAAGCAGGTCAGTTGGAAAACTGCTGGATCTGGGTAAGGGAAGTGCACAGTCTGGCTGCAGACGTGGGGCAGTGGAGGTGACTGCAGCAACAGCAGTGGTGATAGCAGCAGCAGCAACAGCAGCAGTGCTGGCAGCTGCTTCTGGCCCCAGGTACACTTGGTGGGAGGAATCAAGTGGCTGATCAGAGCGGGAGTGCAGAGATGGCTTTGCTGGCACTGAGGCAAGGTTCTCTTGCTTTGCCCTGCTTGGATCTGGGTCATGGTCCTGGTTGGCAGTTCTTGGCAAGGAGGAGTGTGGTATGGCAGAGCTTTGTGGTGGCTGGTGGTTGTGTGGCAGAAAGGAATGCCTGCACACACAGACCAGAGCACAGGCCAGGAGAGGATTAGAAGTAACTCTGAAAACAGCAGCACAAAACCCCTGAAGCTTGGGACAAAGCACTCTCCACTCCAAAAGCAGTCAAACCCTGACAAAAAGCTCAAAAGTCAAGTAATTGACTGGAAAAATGAGCTAATAGTGTAAAAATCTTTTTTTGGTGACAAAGAAGATCAAAACATACAGCCAGAAGAAGTCAACAAAGTCAAAGATCCTACATCAAAAGCTTGCAAGAAAAATATGAATTGGTCTCAGGTCATGGAAGAGCTCAAAAAGGATTTGGAAAAGCAAGTAAGAGAAGTAGAGGAAAAATTGGGAAGAGAAATGAGAGTGATGCAAGAAAATCATGAAAAACAAGTGAATGACTTGCTAAAGGAGATCCAAAAAATTACTGAAGAAAACAACACCTTAAAAAACAGACTATCTCAAATGGCAAAAGAGCTCCAAAAAGCCAATGAGGAGAAGAATGCCTTGAAAGGTAGAATTAGCCAAATGGAAAAGGAGATCCAAAAGACCACTGAAGAAAATACTGCCTTAAAAATTAGAATGGAGCAAGTGGAAGCTAGTGACTTTATGAGAAATTAAGAAATTATAAAGCAGAACCAAAAGAATGAAAAAATGGAAGACAATGTGAAATATCTCATTGGAAAACCCACTGACCTGGAGAATAGATCCAGGAGACATAATTTAAAAATTATTGAACTACATAAAAGCCATGATCAGAAAAAGAGCATAGACATCATCTTTCAAGAAATTATCAAGGAAAACTGCCTTGATATTCTAGAACCTGAGGGCAAAATAGAAATTGAAAGAATCCACTGATTGCCTCTTGAAAAAGATCCCAAAAAGAAAACTCCTAGGAATATTGTAGCCAAATTCCAGAGTTCTCAGGTCAAGGAGAAAATATTGCAAGCAGTCATAAAGAAACAGTTTGAGTGTTGTGGAAACACGATCAGGATAATGTAAGATCTAGCAACTTCTACATTAAGGGATTGAAGGGCTTGGAATATGATATTCCAGAGGTCAAAGGAGTTGGGATTGAAACCAAGAATCGCCTACCTAGCAAAACTGAGTATAATACTCCAGGGCAAAATATGGATTTTCCTTAAAATAGAGGACTTTGAAGCATTTTTGATGAAAAGACCAGAGCTAAATAGAAAATTTAACTTTCAAATACAAGAATCAAGAAAAGCATGAAAAGGTAAACAGGAAAGTGAAATCATAAGGGACTTGCTAAACTTAAACTGTTTTGTTTACATTCCTACCTGGAAAGATGACATTTGTAACTCATGAGACCTTTCTCAGTATTAGGGTAGTTGAAGGGAATATTGATATATATAGGCAGAGGTCACAGGATGAGTTCAATATGAATATACATACACAGAGAACACAGGGTGAGTTGAATATGAAGGGATGATATCAAAAATGTAAAATTAAGGGGTGAGAGAAGAATATATTGGGAGAAGGAGAAAGACAGAGATAGAATGGAGTAAATTATCTCAAATAAAAGTGGCAAGAAAAAGCAGTTCTGTTGGAAGGGAAGAGAGGACAGGTAATGGAGAATGAGTGAATCTTCCTCTCATCAGATTTGAATTAAGGAGGGAATAACATACAAACTCAATTGGGTATCTTACCCCACAAGAAAATGGGGGGAAGGGGATGGGAGGGGGGATGATAGAAGGGAGGGAAGGACTGATTGGGGGAGGAGGTAGTCAAAAGCAAACACATTTGAAAAGGGACAGGGTCAAGGGAGAAAAGTGAATAAAGGGGGATGGGATAGGATGAAGGGAAATATAGTCTTTCACAACATGACCATTATGAAAGTATTTTGCATAATGATACATGTGTGGCCTGTGTTGAATTGCTTGCCCTCTCAAGGTGAGGGAGGGGGGGAGGGAAGAAGGGAGAGAATTTGGAACTCAAATTTCTAAAAACAGATGTTTAAAAAAAAAAGTTGTTTTTACATGCAACTAGGAAATAAGATACACAGGCAATGGGGTATAGAAATCTATCTTGCCCTACAAGAAAGTAAGGGGAAAGAGAATAAGGGGGAAGGAAGTAGGGTGATAGAAGGGAAGGCAGACTGGGGAAAGGGACAATCAGAATTTATTTGGGGTGGGGGGAGCATAGAAATGAGGGGAAAATTTGCAACTCAAAATCTTGTGGAAATCAATGTTGAAAACTAAAAATATTAAATTAAAAAAATAAATAAATAAAAAGAAAAAAATCACTTTGCTCCTTCTAGCTATTTCTGGTTGTTTCCTTTCACACTTGAAAACTTTGGTTTTTTTGCCTGTTCCGCTCCAAATATGACTGATGAAAGGCTGTTCTTCTTCATTTTATTGCTTACCTATTTGTAGCAATATCCTTTATTGTTTCCTTGACCACTAATAGAAGTGCTAGAGTAAAAAAAAAACTCACAAATTCTTCTCTCTTTTTTCTTTTTAAGATAACAGAATACTATTGTGCCATAAGAAATGGGGATGATACGGACTTCATAACAACCTGGAAAAACCTACATGACATAATGCTGAGTGAGAGGAGCAGAGCCAGGAGAACATTGTACACAACCACAGATATATGGATTCCGTGAGGACCAACCCTGACAGACTTCGCTCTTCTCAGCAGCACAAGGTGCAAGGACAACTCCAAAGGACTCACGATGGAGAATGCTATCTACATCCAGAGAAAGAACTATGAATTTTAGATGCAGATTGAGGCATACTTCATGCTCGCCTTGTTTTCTTCTCTTTTGTTTTTGTTTTTGGGTTTTTTTTTTTTTGGTTCTGTTTCTTCTTTCTCATGATTCATTCCATTGGTCATAATTCTTCTCCACAACTTGACAAGTGTATAAATTAATTCAACATGAAGTTATACGTGGTAGTTATATGAGATTCCATGCCATCTTGGGGAGGGAGGTGGGAGGGAGGGGAGAAAATCTGGAACTCAAAATTATGTAGAACCGTGTGTTGTAAACTAAAAAGAAAAAAAAAAGAAAAAAATAAAAGAGAACAGATGAAAATGCAGTGGATAGTTTTCCATTCTATCCTTTGACAGAAGGATAAATCCCATGTTTTACACTCTTCAAGAGAGTGGGAAGCATTCTATTTAAGTTAACAAATATTTATAGGGGTTATAGTATTTTGGGAAAATAAGACTTTTTAAAAATATGGAGAAGAATTTGATAATCTCATACATTAAGGGAAAAATTGTTTAATCTGTGGATTTAGACAATGGTTAATACATTTGATAAGATGCCTACTGTATTTTTTTTCTTCTGGAAACTCTTGTCATTTTCATTGAAATGTAATATGGAAAAAATAAGCATGTCTTAGACATTAAAAGAGAATATAACCATTTTAAAGAATTATATTTTCATTTCAGTAATTGTTTTTCTTTCTCTTTGGCTCAAACATAAACCTGAGCACTAAATCTGACTTCTCATAAGCTCATCATTTTTTTATATATGATGATAAAAAACTGTAAACCCATAGTACTATTAGTTAAGGTTTCTATTGAAATTTACACAAAATGAATATAGCATGTCAATAAAATTCAGGTAGGTTCTAAGCAGTGGTAAAACTATTTCATCCTGAATCTCCATTTATCATTTGTCCCCAGTTTTGCTGGAGTGTCCCCACATTTATCCCTGTCAAAATGCTTTAGGGTGTTTTCATATATTTCAGCTCCAAGACCCTACTTTGAACATTTAAGAAATATGAGAGGGGAAACCCATAGAAAATGGAGCTGTGGAAGGAGAAGTTATGGTGGGCATTATCACAGGTCATAGGAGCAAGTACAATACAATAAGACAAACATTTATTAAGTATGTACTATGTGCTCAATATTGGAGAAACAAATGAGAAAAAGAAAGTCAGTCCCTGCCCTCAAGCAGCTTACAATCTAATGGGAAAATCAACACACAAAAGGAAGCTGGAAAGGGTTGGAAGGTGAGGAAGCATTATGTTCAGAGGAGTTCAAATCAAGTAGAACTGCAAATGAAAGGGAGAGTTTGCTGAAAGTTCAGATCCCAGCCTTCTATAATGGAAAGCTTTGAGAGTTCTGTGTTCCACCTTTGAGCCTTCCAGTCAGAAGGGAGAGGGAGTTGAGAAGGTGGTGAATATTCAGAACTGAGTTAATAGCTTTGAAAGATTTTGAAAAGAGAATTGATAATTTAGAATAAAATCAAAAGAATTTTAATAAAGCATGGATGCTCTAAAAAAAGAGAATGACAAAGAATACAAAAAAATGCAGTGATACAACAAGACATATGAGTTCAAATATAACAAAAGTGAAGAAGATTAACATTAAAATCCTCTATAAGTCAAAGTAAAGGGCGTTGAAGACAGATTATGATAAGGCAATGTAAGATTTAGTAGTCTCTGAGAAAAACATGATGAAACAAAAAGTCTGAATACTGTGTTTTAGAAAGTCATAAAAGAAAACTTCCCCGGGTTTTGGAACAAGAGGGAAAAGAATGGATTGAAAGAATCTTTAGGGTGTCAGCAGAACCGGACCTCAGTTATACTTCCCATGACACCTATGTGAGTTGTTAAGCTCAAGCCAGATCAAAAATGTTGTTTTTTTCCTTCAAGCAGTCAAAAAGAGTCAGCCAGTTAGAAGGCCAGTTAGAATTGTCTGGTCCACATATCAACAACATGAAAAATAGAAAATACTGGCATATTAATTAAATCGTAAAGCAAAGAAAAATAATTTATTTTCAATAATGACATTCTACTAACTGAGCATAGTCTTACTTGTTGTTCAGTCATTTCAGTAGTATCCAACTCTTTGTGACTCTATTTGGGATTTTCTTGGCAAAGGTACTGCCATTGGCAAGAAGGGTTAAGTGACTTGCCCAGGGTCACACAGCTAGAAAGTGTCTGGGGCTAGATTTGAATTCAGGTCTTCCTGACTGCAGGCGTGGAGCTCTATCCACTGCATCACCTCACTGGGGAAAAATAAAATGATTAATGTCTTCTAGGCTTTCTTTTTGAGAATACTAAGTTTGAACAAAGTTTTTAAAAAGCAAATGTAACATATAAAAAGTAAATCTTTAAGAAAGGTAAGCAAAACAAAAAAGTTGGCAGTGCTAATAGTGGTTCTTTCCTTACATCCTGCAAAGAGGAGACACAATTCTTGTTCATTTTTTGTGAATCTCACCTTATCTATTGTTTCAGAGGAAGAGGGAGGGAGGGAAGGAAGGGTGAGTTTATTAGCAGTAGAGAGGAAATAAAGGCAAATTACTGGAAGCTAATAAATCCAATTACAGGTTAGCAAAACAGATGTATTATAAAGAACATTGATAAATATCTATAGAAACAGAAAATACCTAAATTAATAAAATTGAAAATAGAAACCTTAACTCCATTTCAGAAAGAAAAAATTAAGTAAGTCATACGTGAACTAACAAAGAATTTAAAAAAGACTAAAACAGATTTACAAGTTAATTCTAAGATTTAAAGAACAATTAATCACTAAGTTACAACTCTTTTATGAAATCAGAGAATGAAAGAACCATGCCAAACTATTTTATGAGAAAAATATGACCCTGATAAGCAAACCAGGAAAAGGTAGAGCAAAAAAATTATAGACCAAAATCACTAATGAATGCTGAAGCAAAATTGTAATTATTGTATTAAAATTATTCATTGTGGCCAAGTAGGGTTTATATAATGACTACAATGCTGTCTTAGACTTACATTTACATAATTATTTATATTAATAACTAAGCCAACATGAACATTTCAATAGATGTAAAAGAAAATGCCTCTGACAAAAATGTATAGTAGGAATCATTTATATTTAAATGTGAAAAGGCAAAGATTTGGAAGGAAATTTATTGGAAGCTTTCCCACTTAATTAGGTGAAACAAGGATATACCCTGTTTCCACTCTTATTCAATAAAGTTTTAGAAATGTAGAACTATAGCAATAAAAAAGCAAAAATAATTTAAGAGAATAAGGTTTGGCAAGGCAGAGACAAAATTATTTTCTATTTTCTATAACCTTTTTCTATTCTATGTTCCTATTTGACAATGTAATGCTTTACTTAGGAAATCCTAAATAATGAAGTTTTTACAAGAAGCTATTTGAGAAAATTAATAGCTTCACCAAAATAGCAACTCACAACATAAATTTATAAGCATTAAAATTCTTTCTATATATTCATAGTAAAAACCAAGAGGACAAGATGCAAAGAACCATGTCCTTGAAAATAAATACGAAATGAAAAAATTTGGGAGAGTCAACCTGCCATATTTCCTGGTTTCTACTCATGCCTCTACTGCCCAGTTCCCCTTAAGTTCCTTCCCATGGGCCCTGGTCTTCTGATTGATGAGAGTTCTCCATGTCTAGCCCAGATTCACACCCAACAGGTTGGTTTTTGGCCATCTTCCTGTCATGTCAGCCCTCCCCACACTTCTTCCACATCTATGATTAGGGAATGACATACTGAAGCTGAAATTCCATTGGTATAGGGAATTCCCTAGATGAAGATATTCCTCTGACTAATTCAGGTCAGTAATTTCACTGCCACTTACCATCTTAAAAAGTTGCCCAGAGTACTGAGAAGTCAAAGGATTGCCCAAGGTCACATAGCCAATAAATGAAAGAAATGTGACTTTAAACCAGGTCTTCCTGGCCTAGGAGCCAGTTCTCTCTCTCTACTACATTATGCTACCCCTCTGGGAACTGTGGTCAAATCACTACTATAGTTCACAGAAATCACAAGTCAGTCAATTGCCCAATTGCATCATTCACTATCCTTGTCAGGAAATCATTTAGTCAATGAACATTTATTGTGTGCATTCCATGTGGCAAGCACCTTGCTAAACACTTAGAGAAAAAAGACAAAAGCAGCATCTTCTGTCAGGGAGCTTATGGAGCAGACAACTTGGAAAGCAATAGATGCATTTAAAGTACATATACAGGGTGTTCCTGAAGTCTGGACACATAGGCAAAAATGCATATTTTCAAGAAATGAAATGAATGTATTTTTTTTTTTTTTTTAATTGGAATACTAACAAATAACATCTTCAATATGCTTTCCATCATTTGTGATGCAACGGTTGATGTGCTTTGCAAGATTCACATGAACTCGATGCAGTAACTCCACATTGCCATCAATTTTAGCACATTCACTCTTTATGCATTCAATCAATTGTGTTGCATCTGTGATTTTCATTGAGTACACCTTCTCCTTTAGCATACCCCAGAAAAAGAAGTCAAAGGGGCTAAGGTCTGTTAATATTCCAAATATTTCAAAATATGCATTTTTGCCTATATGTTCAGACTTTAGGGACACCCTGTAGAGTAAATGGAAAGTGACTGCCCAGACCAAAATACCCACCCCAGCAATCACTTCCCTCAAAATTTGTTGTATGTTAGCTATTTGAGATTAAGAACTTTCTTCACTTTTATATTTCCATCCTCAGCATTTAGCACAATTCGTAGTGCTAAAGAAAGGATCATTTGTTTATTCATTCACCAGAAATACATTGGTTCTGTGATTCCCCAGGGAGGAGAGATAATCAACTTTTTCATCATTTTATTTTCTTCTCAGCACTGTGGAAGGCTAAAAAGAGAAAGTAAATATTTCTGTTCCATATAGACCTCAAGTGCCCATTTCAGGGCTAAAGTATAGTATGACTCTTCCTGCCTGGCATCCCATATTAAATCCTTATTCACGTCTCAAGCAGTTCAAAGTTTAAATAGTCTTTACATTTTCAGAACAGATTTAGCATAGCACTGCTTTGTATGATGGCCTCTCTTACACATTAGTGAGAGAAAACCACCACAAGCAAAGAATAAGGAATAGAAACAAGTTATATCATGTAAATTCATTCCATCTTATTTATTTTGTCAGCACATTAAGTTGGAATGTGATATCTAGCTCACGGACATTTCCTAGGCAACCATCATTCTTACTTCTAGATTTCACCAAGGTCCCAGAATTAATGATAAAATGCAATTCAAAAATGAGTCCAACCCAAGGAGATATAAGTTACTATGTTATTTCTGAGGTTAAAAAATCCTTGAAAGATTACACACAGTGTTAGGAGATAAAGAACCCTGAGTATCTATTCCATGCTGCAGTTTGATGTTATTGGGGGAACTGGGCAAGCAACTCTGAGGAATGTCATTTCTTGAAAAAGTGCTTCTTTTTGTCCCTTATCCTCACTCTTTTATTTCCTTTATGAATTACATATGTGTCAGTATTGTTTGATTGATTGATTTCGTATTATCCTGGTCTGGATCAATATTCTTCCTATAAGACAGCTAGCCACATGACTGTGGGCAAATCTCTAAGTTTGTGTATTATCATGTGTATTAACCAATGCTCGGAAACTGAATGTTTCACATAGCCCACCTATTTTATTTTTTTGTTTCCCACAAGACTTTGTTCAATGCTTTACACATACCAGATGTTTATGAAATATTGTCACATAGGTATTTTAATCTGGGCAACATCCAAGCATCCTTCAATTTATTTTAGATAGTCATCAATAGTCAAGTCATTTCTACAATCTCAGAACTCCCAACAAATATATGATTTACCAGTTTTACTCATCTGTTGCCAGATGATCCACATTCTTAATCCTTCAGCCCATGGTATTCCATAAATCATAGCTGTACAGAGTTGCTGGGATATGTTAAAATGTGGAAGATCTTTCAAGGAAAAGCTTCAGTACATCGAAAACTTTGCCCATTTTTCCCAAATTCTCATGTCGCTATTAATTTTGGGGCCCCAGTTCATTGTTCTTCCACAGTGTCTGTCCAAGATAAATGCAAGGATAGATGATTTCAATGGAATGTCTATTCAATGATTATCACTGCCTGGAAAATAGTCATTATCCACTTTGTCCTATGTGGATAGACAGGCCTAACTATTGAATGATTATGGATCTGATTTAGGAGACTGCAATGTTTAGGGTTTGGCACAATAAACACCTCCATAAACAGGTATAGTTGCAGGACCTTGGCATTTATATGGAATCCCTCTTGGATTTACTCTAGGGGCTAGATTTCCTCTGTGACAAAGGCAAGCAACTTTAGTGAGCATACATCTAAACTTTGTTGCGCATTAATTCTAGTCTTAGAGGTTATGGAAACAATGAAGTTCTGAGAAAAGTGGAGGAAGCATCCCTGCTTAAGGCAATGGCTGGAAAAAATGGTAATGATTCCCCTCCTTCTCTCAATATTAATAATCAGAGAGTCTCTAAACAAAGTTATCTGTTGCTGCATAATTTGATGAATCTCATGTAATAACTCCCAGGAGAAAGCCTCCATATATAATGTAAATGTAAATGTAATGCAATATAAATACTGATGCTAGGTATAGGTGCTATGTGATAGGATTGAGGGGAATCCCTCGCTTTGTAACTGTCTTCACCCATTGGTAAACTTTTGCTGAGACAAGATTTAGGCAAAGGATGAAAATGGACGTGCACACCAAATAAAAGCAATATAAAAAGGAATCTGGGGATTCCATGGAAGCCAGTGGCTTTCGGCCATTCTTTTTAGACTGGCTCATAGTCAGTCCATAAGGATTTATATAGTGCTTACTATATATGTTCAGCACTATGCTAAGAACTGGAGATACAGAGAAGGGTAAAAACACAAGCCCTGGCCTCAGGGAACTCATATTCTAATGAAAGAGACAACAAGCAAATAACTGTGTATATTTAAAATACATATGTTTATAAACACAGAATAGATGTAAAGTAAGCTCCTAAGGAAAGCAGTAGTAGTAGGGAAGAAGGCCTTCTACAGAAAGTAGGATCTGAATTGAGGCTTAAAGGAAATCAGGAGGTGCAGGTGAGGATGGCCAACACAAATGAATGAAGTTAGGGGATGAAGTGTTTTGTATAAGGAAGAGTAAATAGGCTAGTGTAGCTGGATCATGGAGTAAATAGTAGAAAATAAAATGGAAAATGACTGTAAAGGGAGAAGAAGCCAGGTTTTAAAGGGCTTTCAATGTCAAACAAAGGGTTTTATATTTGATCCTGGCATTAAAATTAAAGAGCCAATGGAGTTTAGCGAGTAGAGGGGTGACATGGACAAGCCTGTGTTTTAATAAAATCCTTTTGGCTGCTGAGTGGAACATGGATTGTAGTGGGTAGAACTTGAAATAGGGAGATCCATCAGAACACTATTTCAACAGTCCAGGTGTAATGTGATGAGCATCTGCACCAGGGTAATAGCTGTGAGATTGCAGAGAAAATAACATATATTAAAGATATTGTGAAGATAGAAATTACAAAACTTGGAAATAGATTGAATATGTGGCTTGAGTGTGAAGAGTCAAGGATGAAAATTCAATATGAGTTTTCAAGTCTGAGTGACAGGGAAGATGGTGGTACTTTTAAGAGGGAGAGGGAAACTCAGAAAAGGGGAGGGTTTAAGGAGAAAGATGAGTTTTATTTTGTGTATGACACATAGTTCAGTGTCCAACATTTATACATGGTGGAGGCATCTCAAATTCATTTATATAGAGGCATTTGATGTAATAACAGTTTCTTCAATAGCTCTATTGATCTGTGATCCAGTATAATTTGTATCTCTGCCCTCCATAACCCCAGCATAAGGGTTTGTTTTAACAATCCGGCTAGCAGCTTCTGTTGGGGTGTAAGATCCTCCCACAGCCAGCACCCAGGAGGCTGCCGGCATGCCAGAAAAGCACAGGTTCTTTTTATCTGCTTAAACAAGGAAAGCACGGTGAAGGGGTTGACCAGCTTACTTTAATCCAGCATTCAGTTAGTTCAGGGGAGCATACAGACAAGCATCAACAGACAGACCAAATACAGATTCATTCACTTACTTCAGGGGAAAAATCCAGCACCCTGAAGTTCAGAGCATTCATTTAGTTCAGGGGAAAAACAACCAGCACCCTGAACTTCAGAATAAAATACAAACAAATTACAAATATCAACAGAAAGACCCAATACAATTCATAGTTACCAACGTCTAGATTCAGCTGGAGAGCTTGGGCTGGCCCACAGTCATGCTCCCCACCACTGCCGCGCCAACTGGAAAAGGAAAAGGGATCTTCAAGCTGTCTTCTCCCCTCTTATAGAGTTTTTGACATCATCAAGTGCCACCTGAATGACCAGGGCCGATTGGTTCTTGAGTTGGCCCCTCCCCTCAGTCAGCCCCATGAATCATCACACAGGAAGTTCTCTGCTGCCCGGCATGGGTCTCTGGGCTTCCTGCCCCAGAAGAGAAGCAGCAGACCCAGCAGACCAGGTCAATACCCAACAGAGGCAGACCCAAACCCACATGGTCCAAAAGCCTCTGCTGTCCCAGACGTGTAAACTAGACCCTCCCCAGAGTTAGCCCTAACAGGGGCCCAGTACCCAGCAAGGCTCAATGAGATAAACTGAGTCACTCAAAGAAAACAAAGGCCATTCTGGTCACAGGGCTCCATACTATGTAGTGGTACATTCTTCTATTTCTAGAACTATGGGCCTTCTCTGTGTCGTAATAACAATAGCAAGCATTTATTTAGTAGCTTTTTTAGGTTTTTAAAATAGTTTACAAAATATTATCTCATTTTATCCTGAAAACCCTGAGAAATAAGTCCTATTATTCTCCATTTTACAGATGAGTAAACTAAGGCAGGGTGACTTGCCCAGGATCACAAATAGCTCGTCAGTGTCTAAGGTGGGATTTGAACTCAGTATTTCCCAACTCCAGGTCAAATTTTTTATCTACTTTATCTTTCACAATTTTATGCCCATATCAAGCCAGGAAAGTCTTTTATCTAATGACAGGGAACACATGAGTTGATAATTTGATACTGTTTAATGTGCTTTGCTTATCTTAAATTTATTATTATTTCAGATTAGAGTAGTATTAGCTATGTCTCAGTTAATGTGAGATATAATCCCCATGGAAGATTACTTGTAATATAGATCAGCATAGTAATGTGATGGGGAGACTGTATATCATAAGCCCAGGCTACAAGCCATTTCAAGAAAGTCAGAAATGGTTCTATTGAAAGTTCACAGTTAGGAGAGTTCCCATTTATAAAATGCTGTCAGTTCATAAGGTTTTCTTGATAACAACTTTATGAGACAGGTAGAGTAAGATTCATTTTTCGAGTGTAACAGATGAAAAACTCAAACTAAGTCATTTCACTACAGTCATAGAATTAGGAAATGGCAGAACCAAAATAATAAATTGGAACCAAAGTCTTCTGATACTAAGCCCCCTGTTCATTACATTAGACAATACTGATTCCTCAGGAGTCCCCCAAAGCACTAAGAATCAATGTTGAACCTGGGCCTAGGAGAAACCTGGACTCATATGCTGCCATGGATGCTTTCCAGGTGCATGTCCACAAGAAAATTATTTTATAATCCCAGAGCTTCAGCTTCCCTATCTGTAAAATGTGGATCATAAGGATGCCTTTATAGTTATGATTTTTATAAGATATATTATTATAATAATACCTATAGCATCACTACATTATTGTGAAGATCAAATGTGATTTTTTTTTCTTGTTAGGTTTAGTGGTCTTCTGGACATATTTCTGTCACTTTCTAAAAGGGATATATTCCATGTATTGATGATGCACTTCAAATCCTTGTCCCAAGTACAGTTTGTGCTATTTCCCTTCAGTGTAAAATTTCCTAGTTATGGCCCTCCTGGGGGAGATGGGGAAGAAGAGAAGGGACATACAACATCTTTTGGGGATTTTCTTATTTCGTTTAACTAACATCCCCTTTAACCAGATTACTTTTCCTTGACTTTTAATTATAGTTTCATTCAATTTATTGTTATTTTGAAGTTTGCTGGATATAGTATTTTCAAATTTTCAGTCAGTAAACATTTATGAAGTGCTTATAATGTGCCAGGCATTGCACTAAATGCTGGGGATACAAAGGAGGTGAAAAAATGGTCCCTGCCCTTGAGGAGACCATTTTTATGTTCTAAAAAAACTTAAAATGGAGCCATGTTAATGTCTAATTTCATGCTTTAATTTTGACATGGTAAGAAAAAAATTGAAAACAACTTGTAAGTAAAACAATAGACTCTGAATAGGAATTTCTATGTTATTTTTAAAGTGTTGTAAGAGTTTTATAAAAATGCTTGTCAACCTTGTTAGTTTTGTTTATGTGTTTGTTTTGTTTACAAACTGAGTAAAGGCCACAAAGTCTTGGTTTCTCAGGGTCTCAAGCCTCTTCTGTCTCTTCCATGTAGACAATGTCTTACACACAAGAAGATTCTTCACCTTGATATATCAGCATTCAGATCAGTTTCTATTTTAGATAAGATTTTCTCACTCAAAAGAATGGTTGTCTTGGCTTTGAGTGGATGTGTTTCTTTCGTGCCTTTCTGGGCTTAAAAAGGTTTTTGCCTTAAAACACATTATAAAAGAGTAACAGTCTAAGATTTGTTTTGCCTTGGGCCACATCAATCCTACCTTATTGACCTAAGGAAACTGCAAATTACCACGGTTCTGAGTTTGGCAGACTGATGTAATTAGTTCTCCTGCATGCTTGGCATTCCATATGTGTGAGCTGGAGAAAAACCTTTGTGTTAGGAGTGAGATAGAAAAGTTTGAACCCATTCCAGGAGTGGAAGAAATACCAACCTACAACTTGCCCAAAGTTTGCAAGTTTTCCTAGCCTATATTTTCAGATGATCAAACTCCCCCAGTGCTTCTTGCTGAGGCACAACATATATCTGCTGGGCATAAAACTAGCACCTATTGGAAGAGAATCCACCACTAAGAAACTACCTAACCCCCTGGGTGGAAGAAAGCAGATGTTTGGTTCATTGCTTCAGTGTTGAGAAAAACCTACTGCTCAATTCTCTGAATCTAGCACTTCCACAGATGCCCTAAATCCTTCTATCAGATTCTTGGAATTAACAGCATTCCTTAGAGGGCTTTATCTGCCACAAGGAGTTAAACCCTGTAATGCTATTGAGTCCAGCTTGGCATGGTTTGTCTCCATGGTATTAGTTACTTACACGGATCTGTGATTTCATCAGTGGCCATTGCCTCCTCAAATACTGACTGCAACCTTTTCATATTACCTCACCTGGTAAAATTGTCCTTTGGTTAAAACTGTTTCAACAATTCAGCTAGCAGCTGCTGTGGGGGTGAAAGACCAACACAAGCCCAACAACAAGAATGCTGCCAGAACAGGTTCCTTGATCTGCTTTACTAGGGAACATAATGTTAAGGGGTTATCAATCTTACTTTAATCCAACATATACATATATCATTCACTTAGTTCAAGGGAAAAAGCCAGCACCTTGAACTTCAGAGCAAATATAAACAAATTACAAAGATACATCATAAACAGACCAAATACAATTCATAGTTACCAAGAAGGCATCTGGGTTCACAAGCTGGAGGGATCTTAACTACAGCTGCCCAGAGTCTCCACATCAACCCTTCTCCAAGAGTGAGAGCCTCAAGCAAATAGCTCTGTTCTCTCTTTTTATACGCTCTTTAGCCATCATCAAATGTCATCTGAGCTACCAGAATTTAGGCTCCTACTATTTGCTCTGGTCTTAGCAACTCCCCTTAGGACCCTGAGGGCTTCACGCCCACCTAGACTTAGCACCTAGCAATTAGGGGTTTGGGCCTGGGTCTTTGCAGCCAGTAAGGCTCAATCAAAGAGACCAAATTAATTTATCATTCTAAAACAGTAAGAAAGTCCCACCTTAGTTAGCAATGCAAAAGCCTACATCAATAATCCCCCCTATGCATTGGTAGCTTTCTACCAGTTCTTTGTGTACGTAGGGTTATATGAAAGTAGGACTTGGGCTGTTCCTCTACCTTTTTATTCTCGCTAAACGTCCATCTACTGATTTTCTTGGTCATAGATGTGTAGCTCCTGGTCCAAGCCCCTACCCACAACTCTGGGCTTACACAAATGTGGCTAAACATAAAGAGCTGATCTGGAGAGTTTCCCAAACAATTTGGTAAGCTTACAAGGCAAGGAACCTTCTTTGTAACTTTCAAAGACATCTCTTCTTGTAGTGTTTGGACATGTTAACTGTTACCTTGTGAGAAGAGCAAAAGATAACGCCTGATGAGTGTTTCTGTGACTGGGGCAACTTCACAGTGACTTGATGGGTTTGCAGTCACTCTTGGCAACTCTTAGGGGGCAGGTTTCAATGACCCAAGAGGGCTTCCCTTAAAAATTTGACCCCATGTCCACATAAGCATGGAGCTGGAGTAGCTGTGAACCACAAACTATACATTTCCTTCATGATTATCTTCATGCTATTTCTTACATTCAAGTCATTATTGGTAATATGCTATAGCTATAAACCTACCAATAGGGTGGTGCAGTGGCTTTGAAAGAGCCCTGGATTTGTTAGTCAATTTACTACGTACATTAGCTTTGATGTGTCACTTAACTCTCTGGGCCACAGTCATTTCATCGGTAAAATGAGGAGGTTGGACTCCATAGCCTCTTAGGTCCCTTCCTGCTCTAGCTACAAGATCATCTCCCTCACTGGAGGTCTTAGAACAAAGGCTGCCTGAATGTTTGTTGGGTGTGCTGTATGGGTTGGATTGCAAAGTAGCTGAGATCACTTCCAACTCTGAAATTCTATAATCATGCTTTTGATTCTCTCAACTTCATCATGTTCCATGATTTGTGGCCACATAGAATCATTGGAAAATATTAGTGATAAGTAAATAAATATATATATTATATATGTGTATATATAATATATATATATATATATATTTATACACATACATATATGCATATGTAGATGAGAATATTAATGATAAAATAGGAAGTGATAGAAATATCAACTTCTCTCCTTTCACCATGCTAATGTGATAGGTAGTGAATCGTGCTTACTCTATTTTATATTACTTTTTTTGTTTAACTCATGGCATAAATACACAACCTCAGTCACTGAGGAAGGTTGATCTTGAATCAAGCAGCAGTTCATTCCAGCTTAGAGATGAAAATAGGTCTTCTTTGTCTGATGACTCTACAGCAGGGGTTCCTAATTTTTTTGAGTCATAGATCCCCTTGACAGTCTGGTGAAGCTTATGGACCCCTTCTTAGAGTGATCTTTTTGAATAAAACAAAATGAAATACATAGTATTCAAAAAGAATTTAATGATGTGGATATGCTATTATTAAAATAAAAACAAGTTCATGTACCCTAGGTTAAGAATCCCTACTTTAGAGGCAAAGTGGTATAGTAGAAAGTACTAAGAATTAGGAAAATTAGGTTTTGATTCTTGTCCTAGATTTAAATAGTTATATGAAGTTAGACAAGTCACTTTACCTCTTTGGTCCTCAGTTTTGCCATGTGGAAAATGAAGAGTTTAAGGTCTTTAAGGTCCAAACCAGCTTTAATAGTCTATGATTATTAAGCCATCTCCTAAATGAAGGCAAATTGAGTCTCCCAAGAGGCAATTCTGCAGAAGCAGTAGAATAGATGTTACCCATCCAGTGAAGAAATGTCACCCCAAGGACTGAACTATCAGAAAGTTAATTGAGTATTTGGAAGAAGAGAAATCGAAAGCTTGTCTGACCTTCTGGAGTCACTAAATCACAGACACAGTTGGATGGGACCTCAGGTACCAAATAATCTAATTCCTACCTGAACAATCAATCTCTTTATAACATACCTGAAAAGTGGTCACTGATTTAAGCCTCTAGTGATGTGAAAATAGAGTCATTAATACTAATACAAATAAGGAGTTATATAGTGCTTTAAAATTTGCAAAATGCTTTATAAATATCATCTCATTTTATACTCACAGCCCTGAAAGGTTAGTACTATTATTACCCTCAATTTGCAGATGATAAAATTGAGGCAAACAAATGTTAAGTGATTTGACCAAAGTCACATAGCTAGTAAGTGTCCAAGGCTGGATTTGAACTCAGGTCTTTCTGACTTTCAGTTCAACAATCTATCTGCTGTACCGCCTCCTTGCCTCCTCAGGATAGTTCTCATTGTTAAGAGGTTTTTACTCCTATCAAGCTTTTAAATCTGTTTCTCTGCCATCCCTTGCTTCTAGTGCCACCCCCTTGGGACCAAGCAAAACTATCCAAATTCCATTTCAGCATAGCAACCTTTCAAATATTTAAGAAAATGTATCAAATAGATCAAACAAAAAGATACTTATTAAATATCTACTGTGTGCCAAGAACTATATTAGGTTTTAGACTCTTGGAATAAAAGTCAAAAATAAAACCATCTCTGCCTTCAAATGCTAATATCCTCCTACTGGTTGCAGGATGGAGGTGGAGTACAGGAGAGAACATGAATATAGAGAAATAAATACAAAATGTATAGAAAGAAAATAGGAAATAATTTCACAGAAGGGGAGACACTAACAATAGGAGGATCAGGAAATTCTCCTCTAAGTCTTCCATGTCTAGTTTAAATCATGTCTAAGTAATTTTATGTCTAAATATCCCCTTATTATTTCCATGTACCTCAAGATATCTCATCCTCTAGGTCACTCTCTTCTGAAAGCTCTCTAGGTTATCAATCTATTCCCTAAAATGTGCAGCTGAGAAATTAGTGTGATGTTCCAAAGAGTCACCTTGTCACCCCACAATCATCCAGATTCTCTTTGATGCATGAAAAATGTATAGTACCATCAATCCTGATAAACTTATGACCACCAAAACAGTGTCACCCTAAGAATGATAAGAATGGTTTGCTTCCCAATGACTTGGAATAAATACCCAATGTTCCAGGTGATTAGATATCAGTTAGCTACCAGTGATTGGTTATTCTCCAGGTGGGGAGATGAATGCATAGAATACGGAAAATACCATTTATGAATGCTAGTGGTTTTATACACAGCAGACCCTCTTATGTTATAGCATTTATTTAGACTTAGCAAGCCTACAAAATCCTTCTTTAGGAGTGAAATGGTCTGTAAAATTGTTTGCTCACCTTCTTTGAGATGGATAGGACTTTAATGTAAGTGGAAAGGATGCATACTAGATTTCCTTCAACCCTTAGCTACACATTTTCTCCCTGCTATTCTATGCACCCACTAAGAGAGGCAGTAGAGCAGAAAAAAAGGAAAAAGTATATTTATTATTTTATATAAACCCTTAAAGAAAACAGAATTGCTAAAAGTTCTTTTGGATTTAGTCCACAGAATTATTTCTAGAGTATAAGTAATTTTATAATATTTTTCAGTTAGGGAAAAGCACCATTTAATCATATATATATATACACATACATATATACATTTATACATACAATGTACATAATTCATATAAATGCATATTTATTTACTTATTTTTATAGTCTTATGTTTGAATACATCCAGCAATGTTTACTTGTGTTTTTTTTTTCTTTAGAAATAAACTATGTATTCTCAGAAAGCTAGTTCTGCAATTTTGATTTTTGGCCCTTTAAAAAGACAAATGTTAACACAATGCTCCTCACTCATGTAAATGAGATAAATGATTATTTAATTATATAATTAATTACTTATACATTACTTATAAGTCTTCAGGTCATGTCATTGCCTTTATTATCACTACCCAATGAAAACGGGGAAGAACCAGCATCATATTTCATTGTCACATTTAATTTTTTCAACCAATGAAGTTTGTGTGTGGCAAATTCTCAATATCAAAATGGAGACTGCTTTACACTTTACTTTTGTAGACCTATGTGGAATGTAGTATGTGTTACAGAATGCTAAAACTAGAAAGCATGTCAGAAATTGTTTATTCTGACTGCCATGTTTTATGGATGTGTAACAACAATGCTGCTAGCAGCTGCTGTGGATGTGTAAGACCAACAATACCAGCACACAGGAGAGCTGCCAGCACAGGTGTTTTGACCTGCTTTTCTAAGGAAAGCAACTTTAAGGGGTTAACAATCTCACTTTAATTAAATGTACATACATCATTCACTTAGTTCAGGGGGAAAAGTCAGCACCTTGAACTTCAGAGAAAACACAAACAGAAATTACAAGCAGAAATTATATAAACAGAGCAAATAACACAAATCTGCAGACAAGGCTTCTAACTTTCTGTCCATAGCAATACACATATAGTTACCAGAGAGAGAAACACTAAAATCTGGGTTTTCAAAGCCAGGGGGCTCCTTAATGGCTACCTAGAGTCTAGTCTGGTCAAATCACAGGAATGCTCTTCCAATGAGTGAGCCCCCAAAGCAAAATGCTATTCTTAGAGTATATATATATACACAATTTCAGGGTCAGCCCACAGAAGGCGTCACAGCCATGTGACTCAAACTCATGTGATTTAGGCTTTCTTGTGATTTAAGCAGGTCATCAAAGATTCTTGATTAATCAGAGACTCAATTCAAACAAAGGCAAGGCTCAATCAAAGGCACTCGATTACCTTAGTGCTGAGAGGAACTAGAACCCCAAAAGAAAAAAGAGCAAAACAAAAAGTCCCACTTTACTTGCCACCACAGGGTGAAGAAACAAAGGTACAAAGAGGGAAAAATATGCATTTTACCCATATGCAAATCGCACAACTGGCAAAACCCCATTAAACATAACTGATTTCCGCTAACTCCCAATCCAGTGACTTTCCACTATGACTCCCTCCCTATGTTACTTTCAGTCAATCAATTAATTTTAATTTAGTAAAAGTGGCAAATAATTTTTAAGCTTATTAATTTGAGACATGATTAGAAAAAAGATTAAATATAAAGATGATATATTATTGAGCATATGTATTCCATTAGGCCTTTAAAAATCACTTTGAAAATATAAGGAGCCTTTATTTTGCTTATTCTCT
This sequence comes from Trichosurus vulpecula, assembly GCF_011100635.1. Classification (NCBI taxonomy): domain Eukaryota; kingdom Metazoa; phylum Chordata; class Mammalia; order Diprotodontia; family Phalangeridae; genus Trichosurus; species Trichosurus vulpecula. The sequence goes on along the minus strand of NC_050579.1, from coordinate 142,211,082 downwards.
TTGTTATTCCTTCAAAATATTTCCATTTTCCTATGTATAAGTGGATCCATAATCTCATCAATCTGGCATTCTCTTGATTGGTGGGGAACAGAACCCATGAATGCCTTCAAGTCCTCTTCAATTCTTGCCATAGATCTTCCCTACAGAATCTATGCAAGGCAATAGAGGCCTTCTGCTAATTTTTTTCAACATTTTATAGATATCATTTCATTGCTCAGGATGCCCAGGGGTCTTCTCTCCCTTTTTTTTTTTTTTTCACTGCATATCCAATTCACCTTCTTTTCTTTTTTTGTTTTTTCAGTTTTTTTTTTTTGAGGGCAGGGCAATTGGGGTTAAGTGACTTGCCCAAGGTCACATAGCTAGTAAGTGTGTCAAGTGTCTGAGGCAGGATTTGAACTCAGGTCCTCCTGACTCCAGGGCCAGTGCTCTACTCACTGCACCACCTAGCTGCCCCTCACCTTCTTTTCTGATCATACATTTCATGGATATGTTTTATTTTTGGAGGCAAGTCATAATAGATGGGATATTGAGCTTTGAGTAAGGAAAACTTGAGTTCAGATCCTCCCTCCATCACATCCTATGTGATCTGGGCATGTCATTTAACATCCAGGTGCCTCAGTGAACTACCTAGGCCAAATCTACTAAGGTTGTAATCTGCACTGATTAGGAGGCCTAGACAAAGAATCATGGATCATGTGAGCAGTATTCATGTCACTTTTTTGTGTTGAAGTAATAATTAGAAATATACTGCAGTCTTCTTAAACCTATCAAACAGGTATCTTTTGAACTACCTACAATTTTGACTTTTTTGGAAATTTTGGTATTCTGTGATGTACAAATGAAAGAGGTTTCGGGTTGAGGGGTGCTCGACACCCCAAAGCACCGACTCGCTGGGTCCTGCCGAAAGAATTCGACTCAAGCCTTCTCAGCCAAGGGAAAAGACAAAATTTATTAAGGGTTTGCCATAATGGGTTGTATTAAGAAATCCTACCCTTTGTGATACTTGTTTTCACAAGCAGGCCAGAGTCTATCTACTGAGTTAGATTGCATCTGAGTGCCTTTGTGGAGGCAAGATGGAGATTATATACAGAAAGATTGTGGGAGAGATTGAGTAGTCTGGGGAGACTAGAGGAGGGGCTTAGGGAGGGACCTGAGGAGGAGTCTAAAGAGTATCCTTATGGGACTGGGGTTACCACAGGTCAAGACTCCAGGAAACAAGAGAATGGGATTTTGGTAGGATTAAGGGTGGGAAGCAGCTGGATAATAGAAGGCTAGGCTAGGTAGAGATCTGGGCCTAGATAATGAAAGGCTTATGGCCTCAGGGGAAGGCCAGATCTAATGGGAAGATTCAAGGAGAGTTCAAGGGGACTCCCAGAGACTGTATCCCATCAGGTTCAAGGGGGTTTCCAGAGACCGTACCCTCATCACAACCACATACTAACAATGGGAGAATAAATAGTTTAATAGTCATTTTGAGATTGTCCATGGCTCTCATGGGATTATAGAACCAAACTGGAAGGGAACTTGGAGGTCATTTAGTTAGGTCCTCTCTTTTTACACATAAAGACATCAAGCATTATGGAGATTAAAGGACTTACATAACACCATGGATAGAGTTGGTCAGACTAGGATGTGGGTTCTAAACCCAAGTCCTCTGATTCCAGATGTAATGTTTCTTCTCTACCCTGCTACCTTCCCCAACTCCAGCTCACCATTCCTTTGCAGGGAAGCGCTTTGCTTTGACTCAAGTATCCTGGGAGGCTACTACCTGTTTTGTTCCTTTTTAGGAGGTTATTGCTTCATAGAATGCTTAGAGACTGCAAACCTATGTCAGAGGCTTAAGCCACAGTGATCAACAACTTCTTTAGATATCCTACAAAAGGTAAGAAACATTATTATTCCCTTGGTTCTCTTTGTTAGCCTTGGTTTAAATAGTCATTTGAAATTGGGTGTTCCATAATTGACAGCAAACAGTATCAATGAAAGACCACAGATGGCAGCTGCCTGCAATTTTCCCAATTTTCAGCAATTTCCTCTGGTCATTGTACTTCAAATGAGCAAAGACGTATTCTTTAATTTTTTTTTTAATGCAACATTTCTGTAACAAATTTCTCCTGTGTGATCAACAATTTGTATTTTAAAACTTATGATAAGAAGGAGCCTTGCTAGAGAAGCTCTTTTCTACTTCTATTTCCGTTTTAGAAGCCTCAACCCTACTTTTCTAGTTTCTCTGTGATTGTACCTGAAAGAGATCAATTTGAGTTGTACTTTTGTCTTTATTTTTTTAAGGCTCAAAATGTCACTTCCCATTTCTCACACTCATTAGGTATTTTCCACTTAAAAATCATAATGGAGGATATTTATTTAGCTCTTTAAAGTTTCAAAGTACTTTACTTATAATGCTTCAATTGTGTCTCATTGCAACACTGAGAAGTAGGTACTTAAATAGGTTTTATTATCCCCATTCAGGAACAGAGGCTCAGAGAAGATCAGTTACTTGCCAATGGTCATACAACTAGTATAAACCAAAGGCATGATCTGAGGCCAGATTTTCCCGATTTCAAGTCCAATAATCTATCCACACCTACAGCATATAAGAGATCTGACTAGACAACATCTAATAAGAGAGAGATGGAACAATTATTCCACTAATTTAATAATATTAACAAGTAGTTAAGGCTTAAAAAATTGGGGAACCTAAATTATCTGATTTAGCTATATTCTTTAATTTAGTCCTCTACTGCCTCATAGCCAGTTCGCGCTCTTGCAGCCTGGCTAACACTCACAAACACTCGCGTCAAATTTCTCTCTTAAAGCCATGAGTTCCTAACTTCAAAATCAGTAGGCCTTTTCTGACTTCTCATCTTCCTTGACCTCTGCATCATTTTCCATTGCTGATGACCCTTTTCTTTTTGATCCTCTTCTCTCCTTTGGCTTTCTTCAGGTTATGCTGGTTCTTTAATCTTTAATTTGTTAAGTAAATTCATTTAATAATTTAATCTTTAATTACTCCTCTTCTTCAACAGCTTGTTTTGGTTTCTCCTTCTATTCCTTAAATGTAGGCATCACCTACAATTCTGTCCTTGGACTTTATCTTTTTCTCTTTTTACAATCTCATCCTTTCTTATTTCCATTGTATTAGTTTAGAAACTTATTCCATCTTTCCAGAATCATTTTGAGTGCTTCTCAAGGGTTCTTTCTCTTCACTACCTTCTTTCTCCTTCTAATTCAAGTATAGCTTTGATCATTCTACATCAATGCCCAAAATCCTTCAGTAGCTTTTCATTATCTAATGAATAAAGAGCAAACTCTTTAATACAATATCAAAGGTCACTAAAGATGGTGAAGTGGAGATGAAGAGGTTAAAGAAAAAAATGATGATGTTAGGGAACCATACATTTTTAGGGGTGCTTGAGACCCCAAAATACCGATACTCTGGGTCCTGCTGAAAGAATTTGACTCAAGTTTGCTCAGCCAAGGAAAAACACAAAGTTTATTAAAGGTTTGCCATTATGGGTTGTCTTAAGAAATCCCACCCTTTGTGATGCCTGTCTTCACAAGCAGGCTAGATTCAATCTACTGAGCTAGATTGAATCGGAGTGCCTTCATGGAAGCAAGATGGAGATTATATACAGAAAGATTGTGGGAGGGATTGAGGGGTGGTCTGGGGTGACTAGAGGAGGGGTTTAGGGAGACACTTGAGGAAGAGTCTAAGGAGGAGCTTGATGGGACTGGGATGAGGTCAGACTCTAGGAACCAAGAGAATGGGATTAAGGGTGGGAAGTATTAATAGTATCAAGGGTGGGAAGTAGCTGGACGATAAAAGGCAAGGCTAGGTAGAGATTTGGGCATAATGATAATGTAAGGTTATAGCCTCAGGCCAAGGCTGGATCAAGTGGGAAGATTCAAGGAGAGTTCAAGGGGGTTCCCAGAGACTGTACTCCAGGTTCAAGGGGGTTCCCAGAGACTGTGCCCTCATAATTCCCCCCTCAAACAAATAGGACCCAAATTCTTTTGGGGTTCAAGGGGGTTCCCACAGTCTAAACCCCATCAGAGAAAGCCTCTGATTCAAAGCTACAAAATCTTGGTTTGAGTCACAGTTGTGCCATTTACTAGCTTTGCAACCTTAAGTACATCATATGGCATCTTTGGGCCTCTGTTTTCTTATCTGCAAGATGAGGATGATCATACTTGTAATACCAACTGCATAGAATTGATATGAAATTAAAATGAGATAATATATGGAAATTATTATATATATATGCATATATACATACACATATATATGTATACGTATATAAGTATATATGTATATGATGAGGTTTAGACTGTGGGAACCCCCTTGAACCTCTCCCTGAATCTTCCCACTTGATCTGGCTTTTCATGCTCAAATAGCCTAGCCTAGCTTCAACTAGCCTTCCATTGTCTGGTTACCTCTGGATTGCCTCCTGGTTGTTTCCTACCCTTGATCCTGATTAAAACATCTATACCCTAGCTCTGTTACCCTAGCCCTCTATTGTCTGTCATCTCCACGTAGCCTTCAGCTGTTTCCCACCCTGGAGTCTGACCTCACCCTAGTCACCCCAGTCTGCTCTAAACTCCTCCTCTAGTCATCCCAGACTACTCAAGACCACCCGTCAATCCCTCCCATAATCTTTCTGCATATGAGTCTCATCTTGCCTCCACGAAGGCGCTCTGATTCAGTCTAGCTCAATAGATTGATCTGGCCAGCTTGTGAAAACAAGTGTCACAAATGGTGACATTTCTTAAGACAACCCAATATGGCAAATCCTTAACAAACTTTGTTTTTCCTTGGCTGAGAAGGCTTGAGTTCAATTCATTTTGCAGGACCTGGCATGTCAGTATTTTGGGTTCTTGAGCATCTCCAAACCTCATCATATATATATAAAATTTAAAATATTCACTATTGTTATTATCTATGAGAAGCCTCCAACAGCCCTTTGTTACCTTCTAATCTAGTAGATCCATTGATTAATCATTATTTCTACTTTTAACAATCTCCACTGTGATCTTCTGGTCCTCTGAGATCTCAGTTTTTTGCTTATATATGAGGTTTGCTTTGCTTTAATTTTTTTCCATCCCTCCCAACTGCCACTAATCCACAAGATATATTTGTATGCGCCATTCAAACTAAATTTTTGTTCGGTTTTGTCTGACTCTTCATGACCCCTTTTGGGGGGTTTTCTTGGCAAAAATACTGGAGGGATTTATAATTTCCTTCTCCAGCTCATTTTGTAGATGAGAAACTGAGGCAAACAGAGTTAAGTGACTGGCCCACAGTCACAGAACTAGTGTCTGAGACCAGAGTTGAACTAACGAAGATGAGTCTTCCTGATTCCAAGCTCAGTCCTCTATACACCTAGCTTCCCTTCAAACTAAAATACTTGTTCATTAAACTTGCCCTTCATTTTTCCAGTGATTTCTGGTTTTCCTTAGGCTATTCCCTTTACTCAAAAGATTCCTTCCCCTTATCGCTGTTTGTGAAAAACCTTTCCATATTTCAAGGTCCATATAATATTCTGCCTCCTTGTAATAGTCTTTAAGGTGGCACTTTTTGCTGTTCCTCTCTTAAGTGCCTTTAATGATTATGACCTTTGTTTGAATGGGGCAGATAAAGTAGGATTTTGCCTTGGAGTGTTTCTCAACGTTAATACAATGGAGAGTCATTGAATTGTATATGATATGATCCTAGGGATGGGGACCTTTCACACACCCAGCCTGGGTGAGGTCAGAGCTCTCAGGGCTCTGAACAGGATATAATTGAGGGGAGCTTCCTGTTTGACTTTTGGGGCACACTCATGGAAGGAGGGTTGAGACTTTGGGCAAACTGTAACTGCTCCCTGGCTTTGTAACCCAGACCCATTGGTTCTTCTCTGGCAACCATGTACTGTGATTTGAATCAGACAAGGTCTGTCTGTTGATGTTTGCAATTTCTGTTTGTATTTGCCTTGAAATTCAGGGGGCTGATCTTTTCCCCCTGAACTAAGTGAATGATATATGTATGTTTGATTAAACTGAGATTGTTCACCCCTTAAAGTTGCTTTCCTTAGAAAAGCAGATCAAAGAACCTGTATTAGTGGCCTTCTGTGTGCTGGTTGTTGGTAGTTTTACACAGCCACAGTAGCTGCTAGCCAGATTGTTGCTGCACTCCTTCAGGAAACCTTCTTGGATCTTCCTAACCATAAGCAAGCTTTATTTGTACTCTTGTAATATATGGCTTTGTATCCCAATGATATTTGCACAAAATTTAGCTCTCCTTCTAGATTAGGGGTTTCCTGAGATCACGGATGATGTCCTATTTATCTATGTGTTACCTAAAGAACTACTACTACCACCACCACCACTCCTACCCACTACTACTACCAAATACAATTTATATAGCACTTTAAAGTTTGTAAAGCACTTTACATGTGTTATCTGTTTTGGTCCTCATATCAACCCTATGAAGTACAGCTGAGGAAAC